>NC_091790.1:29696969-30000000 GCF_041296235.1 Equus asinus | reverse complement strand
TAGGTTAAAAGAACAGAGAAATAGCATCCTTCAAAAACATTCATCGTACAACGTTCCCTTGTGATGAGTCCTGGGTTGAGGACGGAGAAACTTTATCTTGCTTTTGACCCTGCCATGGAGTGGTGATTTTGGAAGCCATTTACATCTTTGGGCCTATTTCTTTTTCTTTTTCTTTTTCTTTTTTTTGAGGAAGATTAGCCCTGATCTAACACATGCCGCCAATCCCCCTCTTTTTGGTGAGGAAGACTGGCCCTGAGCTAACATCTGTGCCCATCTTCCTCTACTTTATATGTGGGACGCCTACCACAGCATGGCTTGCCAAGCGGTGCCGTGTCCACACCCGGGCTCCAAACCGGTGAACCCCGGGCCACTGAAATGGAATGTGCGAACTTAACCACTGTGCAGCCGGGCTGGCCCTGGGCCTATTTCTTCCTCTGTCAGATTGAGTGGGTTGGACTCTCAGGTGGGCAATTATTATTTTTTGGACATTCACTTTCTTTTTTCTTTTCTTTTTTGGTAAGGAAGATTGGCCCTGAGCTAACATCTGTTGCCAATCTTCCTCATTTTCTTTTCTCCCCAAAGCCCCAGTACATGGTTGTATATCCTAGTTGTAAGTTGTTCTGGTTCTGTTATGTGGGATGCCACCACAGCATGGCTTGATAAGTGGTGTGAAGGTCCACGCCCAGGATCTGAACTGGTGAACCCCAGGACGCCAAAGCAGGGTGCATGAACTTCACCGCTCAGCCATGTGGCTGGCCCCCACTTTCTGTTTCTTTTTTCGTATAGTCATGGGACCTTGGGTTTCCTGTGGACAACCACGCTCTTCCACCATCATGGGCTCCACCGTATGTGAAATTTTTTGAGACTTTCAGTATCTGTTCTTCTTATTGCCGAGTAAACCAGGAAAAATGACACAACCAGGGTTGGGGAGAACGAGGAACAGATGGAAGGGTTTTTGCACCCAGAAGGGTGGGAAGAAACCAAAACACTCCCTTTTGCTTCATGGAGCATCTAAGAACCACCCCAAAGTTTGACGAAATCAACAAATACCCAATCAAATAGGAGCGTCTGGAAGGTTGAGGCCATTTTTCGGTTGGCAAGATAATAAACAAAGAGGATGGTTACATCTCAGAACTTCAGTGTCATTTTTCAGCAGTTTTAGTACAACTGGCCTTTCCCTAACTTTTCTTTCAAATGGCTCCTCTTTGACTTTTTAAAAATAGCGTTTTAATTTTAGAATCGTTCTCTGTTTACAATTTGTGAAGATGGGACAGAGAGATTCCTTATCTACTACTTCCCTAACTTTTTGTTCAACATTTCCCAGTGCCCGGTTGCCAGGCTCACAGACACCATGACGGGGTTTGGAGGAGGCTGCTCCAAGATGCACCACAGTGTTTCCAGCTGAGGACAATAAAGGCTCAGACGGCTCAGGAAGAACATTTGACCTTCCCCCAAACTGCCTAAAAGAGTTTAATACAGAAAGCCTGTTCCAGGAAGGAGCCGATATCATAAGATAGCTATAGTGTGATGTAAAATAGGTGTGCTAGAAAGGCCCCACAAGCCCGTTTTTGGCCCAGCAAAACTTGTTTAACAATCATTTGCGTTTCCATCTCCATGTGAGTTGTCTTCCTCCCCTCAGAAATCCCAAACCACTGCCCCCAACATGATCCTTTGTCTTCAGCTAAAGATGATATCTAAGGTGGCAGCTTTGGCCATGTGGCCAAGTTACTCAGTTTCCTGGGTCTCTCCCATGTATATATCTTATAAAGCTTTGTTTGATTTTCTCCTGTTATTCTGTCTCATGTGAATTTAATTCGTAGCCCGGCCAGAAGGACCCAGAGGGTAGAGGGTTTGTCTTTCTCTCCCACATCATCAATCCCATGACCCTCGTGTGTGAGAAGACCAGCGACAGCCTCTTTTTCTACTTCCTGTATGGTGTATAACTGGCTCACAGTTTTCAAAGCAGATGGATTGGGAGTGATGTTGGAAGGGAAGGGGAAGGAAAAGGAGGAGGGCAATGAACTCTTTAACATGCTCAAATTTTATTTGAAGAGTTAGTTTCGGTCTCCCTGTCTGCAAATCTTTGCAGAAACTGCTAGCAAGAATCCAACCGGATGGCCCAGCGCTAGGAATACCAACAGTCCTCGTTCCTACAGGAGATCACTTCTTGCGGCTGCAAGTTTTGCTCTCAGCTTGTTTCAGGGGCTGGTTTGGGGAGTGAGGTGCAAATGCTGGATAAGTTTTCTGCAGAGTTTTCGTCATTTGTATTCCCCACGCCTGGAATATTCTCTGTGGCAACCTGTATGGCAGCTGTGCTAAAGCCATTTGAGCAAAACGGGGCCATGCTGACCTCTGGGAAGAGAAAGAGGCTTTTCCTTTGTCCTGGGAAGGGAAGAGGATATGCAGACTCTCCAGGATGGAAAAGACCTCAGTGCCATTTTTTAAGCTTCTCATTGCACCTTCAGTTCCTCTACTGCAATAGAGACAATGTGACGTTGGGGCCGGCCCGGTGGCGTAGTGGTTGAGTTCAGCACACTCTGCTTCAGTGGCCCAGAGTTTGTGGGTTCGGATCCCAGGCACAGACCTACACACCATTCATGTGGCAGTGACCCACACACAAAATAGAGGAAGATGGGCACAGATGTTAGCTCAGGGCCAATCTTCCTCACGATAAACCCCTAAAACAAAGCAGCATCGTATTGGCATAAAGATAGATGAATAGATCTGTGGATCAGAAGAGAAAGTCTACAAAAAACCCATGCATATACGGACAACTGATCTTTGATAAAGGTGCGAAAGGAAGGCAGTGGAGAAATGATAGTCTTTTCAAAAAACTGTGCCAGGACCGTTGCATATCCATAGGCAAAAACATGAACTTGGATTCATAACTTGGACCGTATATAAAAATTAGCTCAAATTAGATCACAGATCTACATGTAAAATGTAAAACTATAAAACTTCTAGAAGAAAGCATAGGAGAAAATCTGTTACCTTGGTTTAGGCAAAGATGTCTTACCTACAACACCAAAAGCAAAATTCATAAAATAACAAATTGATAAGTTGTACTTCATCAAAATTAAAAACTCTGCTCTTCAAAAGATTCTGTAAAGAGAATGAAAAGGTAAGCCACAGACAGGGAGGAAATCTTTGCAAAGCATTTATCCAAAAAGAACTTGCATCCAGAATATAGAAAGAACTCTCTAAACTCAGCAATAAACAAACAACTCAGGGTTTTTTTCTATCTGCTTCTTCCTTTTTTTTTTTTTTTTTTGGTGAGGAAGATTGGCCCCGAGCTAACATCTGTTGTCAATCTTCCTCTTTATCTCTTTATTTTTTTTCTCCCCAAATCCCCAGTGCATAGTTGTGTATCCTAGATGTAAGCCATTCTAGTTCTTCTATGTGGGCCGCCACCACAGCATGGCTTGATGAGCAGTGTGTAGATCCGTGCCCAGGATCTGAACCGGTGAACCCCAGGCCACCAAAGTGGACAGCGTGAACTGAACCATTTGTTCTAGGGCCAGCCCCACAACCCAGTTTTAAAATGGGCAAAAGTTTGAACAGACACTTCATCAAAGAACACATGGTGAATAAGCACATGAAAAGATGCTCAACACCATTAGACATTAGGAAAATGCCAATTAAAACCGTGACGCAACACTACACACTGCTTAGAATGGCTAAAATTAAAAAGACTAACCCTACTGAGTGTTTGTGACGATGTGGAAAAAGCAGAAGTCTGAGCCACCACTGGTGGAAATGTAAAATGGTGGGACTGTTTTGAAAACATTTTAGTAGTATCTTAAAAAGTTAGACATATACTTACCATGTGACCCATCCCTCCCACTCCCAGGTATTTTCTTAAGAAAAAAGAAGATATATGTCCAAAGACGGGTACACAAATTGTTCAAGGCAGATAGTCCAAAGGTCCACCAACAGGTGAATGAATAAACAAATAGTGGTATGTGGAATATTACTCAGCAAGAAAAAGGAATGAACTATTGATGAATGTAACAACATCGATGAATCTCTAAATGATTATCCTGAAAGAATCTAGACAGAAAGGAGTACATACTGTATGATTCCATTTATATTAAAATCTAGAAAATGCGAACTAATCTCTAGAGACTGAGGGCAGAGAGTGGTTGCTTGCACTCTCGGGATTACAAAGGAGAGGCAAAAGAAACTTTTGCAGGAGATGGATCTCTTCATACCTCAAAAGGGCTGGTGGTTTCATGGGTCGATACATATATCAAAACGAATCAATTTGTCCGCTTTAAATGGGCATATTGGATGTCAATATGCAATTGATTGCATGCCAATGATAGCTCAATAAAGCTATTTCGATTTTAAAAAATTCCTCTACTGAACAACTGCCAAGTGCTTTTCAGCAAAGCTCTCTTTATCAAAATCAGAGATAAGGCGGTGCCAAAAGCTGCAAACTAAATAGAGTCCTTTGTCCAAATGAGGAGATTCTCAAGCCACGTGAGCCTTCTGCAGTGGGAGCAGTCAGAGGCACGGGGCGACAGGATGGAGAAGAGCTGGGCGGGTTGGCACGTCAAGAGAATTCACTTCATGTCCGAGCTGAGTGGCCTCATCTGGAGGATTGTAGCCTTGGACAGGTTGATCTCTAATATCCAAGCCTTCATGGTACGGTGGAGATACCCTGCCATTTTCCATTGGACAATCTGGATTTGAATTCTGGCTCCACCACGCACCAGTCTTGGCGTTGTGACCTTTGACCTCTTTGACCCTGGGCATCCTCAGTCAACACGGGGTGGGGTGGTGGTTATCCTCCGGCGGGCTGTGGGAGGGTTGGTGTATTGATGATGAAGAGCGCCTGGGCTGGAGCAGATATACGACCTGTGCTTGTTTCCTTCCTTGCCCTTATTCCACTGGATGTGAACCCTCCCCACCAGGTCAGAGATACAAGACTTCAGACTTTTTCTCTACTATTCTGGGACTAAATTTAATTTCTACTTGGAACCATCAATCCACTGGAGGGTAGAAGTCAATCCATTTGGTTGGTGCCTTTCCTCGGAGTACCTTCTAAGTCGCGGAGGGTTTATGTGGGGCTGTGGCAGGGTGAGCGGTCTGGGTCTCCCCTTGCTGGGGTCTCCTCAGATGTCTTGACTGGCCTTTGGGGGATGATCCATGTAGCTCAGAGTTGAGTCATCCGTCGTGCAACCTAGCCCTCTGCAGGCCCAGCTCTGCTTGTCTTCCTCCACGCCCCATTCAGGGAGGCAAAAGGCCAGAGAGTTGGAGGTGTGGGCCTGGAGACGGCTAGGATCCGAAGCCCGGCCCCACCATTTCTTAGAAAGGGCAGAAACTTTGTTTTCACATCTGAAGACAACGGGGATTAAAAATCACTGAGCTCATAGGATGGTTGTGAAAAGCAGATGAGTCAGAACTCAAAAACAGTGCCTGGAACTTGGTGAGTTTTTGATAAATGACATTTATTTTGTCATGCTGAAGTGCGGGGACCTGTCTGTCCTTTGGCCTGGCCTCTTGCTCTCTCCAGGCTCCACCAGGAAAGGTGGCAGTGGGCCCCTCTGATCTGATCTCCCCCAAACGATCTGGGGGATCCATGGGATGGAGAGGGCGGGGCCCAGGGCCCATCGCAATCTCCTCACTCAAGGCTCCCTTCTCCAGAGAGGGTCCTCATGGGAAACTTACCCAGTCTTGGGGGGGAGAGGGTAAGAGCAGAATGCCTTGCAACCCCTCCTCATGCTTTCTTCTAAAAAATACATTCCAAAAAACACCTCCACCCGGCCCTCAAATCTCAAAGCCACGTACAAACTCCTTTGCTGTCTCCATTCTGCTTGATGTAGAGCGTCAATGATGAGCCACACGTGTGGGTACCCTACGACTGAATGCGGGAGGCTCACGGGTGCAGGGACACGCAGGGGGCACCCTTTGTTAGCATCTCCAGATGTCAGCCTCTGCCTGGTTCTCTGGGGTCTAAGGGGCGGTGCCTGGTGCACAGGGGAAGTGACCAATAGAAGCCACCCAGGCACCCTGACCCCTAGGAGGACCCAAGCGGGGAGGGCTGCATTAGACTTCTCCATGCAGGAGATGGGCATCCCCTGTGACCTAAGGCCCTTTGCAAAGCTCAGGGCTCAGCAGACAGGGGTGAGATGACCCAGGAGTGGAATCAGCTCCCACTCCATTTTCTTCTGGGGACATGCAGTGTGCTCCCAGGTAGCTGACCGGCCAGGCTAATGACGTTTTGGAAGATAATGCCAGCTGAGAAATATGTATTGAGGAGCGATGTCATCCTGCCACCTTGTGGTAATAGCATTCTGTGGATGCTCTTTGTTACTGAGGCCTAAAGACTTGGGAGCACTCGTTTTCCTGAAAAGGCCGAGTGTATGATCCTTCACAGTGTCTTATTAACTACCATTACACTCTCTACGAAAAACAGATTATTTAAATATAAAATGTATCATTGAGATCAATCTTTGGGAAATAGGATACTTGAAGTATTCATTCAACAAACGTTCATGTTTTTCTATATGTGAGGAACAGTGCAAGGCTCTGGGGAAAAATATAAATAGAGTCTCTGTCTTCAATGAGTTTAAAATGTGCCAGAGGATAAGGATATTTTACACAAACGTCTATATTATGAGGCATAAAAAACGTATGTGTCATAGGAGCTCTGGATAAATGGGGAAAAAGCTGATGACAGCATGGGAAACTGGGAATGGTCTAACGAGAGAGGTGGCATTTGAGCCCAGGGAGTCACCAAATATCTTTCAGTAAAGGAGGGACGCAGAGGGTCTGTGCGGTAGAAAGATCATTTGACTGGTAGTGGCAAGCAGTGACCTGGAAACTTTTTTGATCAGGGACCACTAAAAATCAAACAAACAAAAAAGCGGGCATGCATTCCACTAAAAGTATTTTATCTATAAATTATAAGCATTTACGGATATAGTATGTACATTATGAGGCATATATTAAAAGAAATAGACTAGAATGATAAAGTAGCCCTAGGACGTTCTTCTTGCTTCCCATTGGCCTGTCAGGCCCCACTTTGGATGTCGCTGGTGTAGACTGGTATGGGCAGGAAGATGGAGCAAAGAGAACAGAGAGACTCTTGTAGGCAAGAGGTAAGACGGACCTACGTGAGGTGGAGGTGGAATGTGGGGAGAGGGACAGATCTTCAGAGACAGAACTAGAGAATTGCCAGGAGTTTAGGGAGAAAGAACTGTTCAATGTCATTCTGAGTTATTTTGTTTTCAAATCGTACGCTGTTGGAAAGATGGTGGATCCTTTACTGAAAGAGAGAATACAGAAGCAAAGGCAGGTTTCAGAAGAAGAGAATGAGCTTGTTTTATATATGTTGAGTTCTAAGTACCAGTGAAATCTATTGAGCTGCCCACAGGACTCTGGAAGTTTCTTTTCTCAAGTCCAGAGTGGAGAAATGTCGTTTGACTCAGAGGTGATGGCCAACTGTGGGAGGATATGAAGTTGCCCAGGGACAGACTACAGCGTTAAAAGAAAACAGAGCCAAGGACAGACTCCCAAGGATGCCAGCTCCAAGGGACAACTGCAACACAGTTTCCTCGGGCAAGACTTGGGAGACAGAGAATTGCCAGCAGGTGAGTTGGGAGGCGTTGCCGGATCGTCACCTGTAAGGGAGCGAGGAAGCAGGATTGGGTGGAGAGAGAAGACGCACAGTGATGTGGTTTCAGCCAATCCCACGGGAGCTCTTAATCCAGACGGCCCTTCGAGAGGTGCGTAGTGGTTTGCTGGCCTGGTTCCTACTGGCTCGTGGGAACGGCTCAGCGCATCTCCTCCCAGCTCTGCATTCGGTGATGTCAGGTTTATCTTGAAATTGGCCACGGTGGAAGAATTTACACCATGGAAATTGCCCAACATTACAAACCAGGGCTTTTTTCCCCTCAGAGAACTGGCTATTAAGGATTTACCTGGATACACACACCTGTCTCGAATGAGGTAAGGGGGCAGGGCCTTTGTAACTGCATCGACTAATCATTGGCTGTGGGCTACCCCCCTGAGCAGGGAGGCATCTCATGTCGGGGAGCTCGCTTCAGCTGAGGACCGCCCCTGGCAAAGAACACATCCCCTGCATCTGGGGATACCAGTGCCTTGACTGTGAAGAGGGAATATGGACTGTGTACCATCATCCACTCCAGCCCACCTCGGCTGTGCAAAATCAGTAAATTCACCTCACCTGAAAATAGCCACTCCGGGATTTTGGTTAGTGTCTTCTCCTGGGGAAAATTACAAGAGTAAGATTGGTCTCCTCTGCTGGAGACAGTCTTGACTCCACAGGCTATTCATCGTCTTCCTCCCTTTATGTTCATTCTAGATTCCCCTCTCCCTCGGCCAGCACCTCTGCTGGTCTAGGCAGCTTATGGGGTAGGATGAGCCAGATGCTCATCTCCAGGGGTTGGAAATCCTGGTCATCAAGCTCCTCTCAGGCTGTGGCTGTTGCATGGCATCTAGCTACCATCAGAATTGGCAGGGGAATAACAAGAGACACCCTTGTGGGTCACCAGTGCAAATCTTTTCTTCCAGGCCCCACTGTGGAAGGGCAGACTGTCCTAGTGACCAGGGTCAAATACACCTGCTCACCGTATGATGAGTCCTTTTCTTGCTAGCTCATCTCTTGGCACAGGGAGACCTGGTGGCCACTGTGGCCCCAAGTGAAAGCCTTCCTTCTCTGGGAACCAGGGCTTCTCACTCCACACATCCAAGATCCTTCTGGGGTCCATTCATTCAACTTTTACCAAGTGTGTTCTGTGAGCAACGTTCTTCAGTTTGCAGGAAAATGAGTCTCATTTTCTGTTTGGTGGGAGTTGAACCATTAGCCCATAGTTTGGACTCAGAATAGGGACACAGCTGGCCCCCTTTAAAGAGTTGCATGCTCCCTATGGTGAGTGGAGATTCTCCTCTCTCACCAACAAGGTGAGTAGCAGGAAGAAATGCAATTCCCTCTGTCCTGAAGCGCCCTTCGGGGAGTAATTGGGACACCTCCAGAACAAACATCATATGCTTGTCAACATTAGGGATGTGGCTTTCTAGCCTGTCTATTGTAGAGTGCTTTCTTTTCCATTAGTTAGCAAAGCATATTCCCTTAAGTAAACTTAATGTCACAATATGGCATTTTTGTCATGGACCTAAACTTAATGTCACAATATGGCATTTTCGTCATGGACCTACACTTCCACCCTGTTTTAGTGTTTCTAGCCCTGATTTTCAGATAATTCAACGTGCCTCTATCTCAGGGGTGTGAAATTCTCAAAATGAAATTAATTTTAATTCACTTAAAATGGCACGCCACACAATTGTTAAGGGCGGAGAAGTGTGGGGAGGGAAGAGGAAAATTATTTGAACAAACAAGAGAAAGACATCGTGAACGATCATAATAGGCTGGGTCTTACTCTTTAATTGCTCAGGGGGTGTTATTTTTTGCCTCTCTAACTAGGTTGTCGATTCTTCGATGCTTCTGACTTCCCACGGTGTTTACCCCAGTTGAGGAAAGGTGATAGTAAATGGTGGATTGAATCACTTGATTCTTGCCAGGGAGAAGTTCACTGAGCCCTTCTTGGATTGACTTGATTTTCAACTTCATGATGCGTAGACCGTAAAAGATTATTCTACTGTATGGCCCAACCCTCTATGTTAGGCCATTTTGCCAAGTGCCTAATCTAAAAGCTTCCACCTGGCATTTATTCCTCTTTTTTCACTCTGTGCTCAGGAAAAATAATCACACTACACTCATTGGAACGTTACTTTCCCGTTTATTTATTTATCAACTATTTTATTGAATTCTTCTTATTGCACGGCATTGCATTAGTCATTCAGAGGCCATGGTGAGGGATATATTCCTAGCTTAAAGGGGCTATGACTCCAACTGGTACAATACAAGGGTGCCTTGCTTTATCCAGAATAGGTATGTTGGAAAACCTCTCCATTCTGTAGATGCCTGGTCTTTATTATTATTATTTAAACAGGTTTATTGAGACACTATTTACATACCATACAATTGATCTATTTAAAGTGCACAATTCAATGGTTTTTTAGTATATTCACATATATGCAACCATTATCACAGTCAATTTTAGAACATTTTCATCATGTCAAAAAGAAACCCCATACCCCTTAACTACCATCCCCCTGTCCCTAAACCTTTCCGCTCCCCATTTCGTAAGCAACCACTAATCTACTTTCTCTATAGATTTCCCTTTTCTGGACATTTCGTATACATGGAATTGTACAATATGTGGTCTTTTGTGTCTGGCTTCTTTCCCTTAGCATGATGCTGTCAGGGTTCATCCATGTTGTAGCACATATCTGTACTTCCTTTTTTTCTACGGCTGAACAATATTCCATTGTATGAATGTACCACATCTTATTTATCCATTTGATAGGTGATGGACATTTGGGTTCTTGCTCTTAGGAGTAACGCTGATATGACACAAATTTTTGTGGGGACATCTGTTTTCTTTTCTCTTGAGTATACACCTAGGAGTGAAATTGCTGGGTCATATGGTAATCATTTGAGAAACTGCTGGCCTGTTTTCCAAAGTGGCTGCACCCGTTTGTATTTCCACCAGGAAGCGTGTGAGGGTTCCAATTCCACCACATCCTTTCAATGCTTCTTATTTTCTCCCTTTTTGATTTTAGCCCTCTTTGTGAGTGTGAATCGGTGTCTTGTGGTTTTGATTTGCATTTCCATAATGACTAATGATATCGAGCATCTTTGCATGAGCTCATTGGCTCTTTGCGTATCTTCTTTGGAGAAATGTCTATTCAGATCCTTTGCCCGTTTTTGAATTGGGTAGTCTTTTTATAATCGAGTTGTCACAAGGTGCCTGGTCTTTCAGGGGAGCTAATATTTAAAGCATCATGTACCAGTCTGGGGTCACATGATCCTTAGGAGTTTCACATACGTATCGTGTTATTTTTAAACATTTCCAAAAAAGTGTACATATACCAATCATGAGGTCTCAAAGGGTAATTAAACTCTCAGTTTCCTTTGCTTCCGTCAAGAATTATAACAACTCAGAGTGCTCACATGAGTTAAGTCATGCTCATTAGGAGCTGATGGCATGGAGTGTCTGGAGTGAGACTGACGGCCCCAACACAGTGGACAAAGCCGTGTCTCAGGCAGCCACGGTATTCCTGAACTGGGCATATCCAACATGCATTCAGGCTCACATAAGAATCTTAAGTGGCAAGACAAATCTCAGCAGCGTTTACCATCATTTATTCATTCAAGAAGTGGTAAACATTTTGTTGGTGGTGAATTATGAGAATAATTTGTCAGGGAAATAATTGACTTCATTTATCTCTTCTGTAAATATGCACTTTCTTATTTGAAAAGAGATCAATTGTGTTATTATTACTCTTTAGTATTTTTCTTTTCCTTTCTTTACTTTTTAAAGATTGGCATCTGAGCTAACAACTGTTGCCAATCTTTTTTTTTTCCTGCTTTTCTCCCCAAATCCCCCCAGTACATAGTTGTATATTTTAGCTGTGGGTCCTTCTAGTTGTGGCATGTGGGACGCCACCTCAGCGTGGCCTGATGAGTGGTGCCAAGTCCGTGCCCAGGATCTGAACCGGCGAAATCCTGGGCCGCCGAAGCGTAGTGCACGAACTTAACCACTTGGCCACAGGGCCAGCCCCTCTTTAGCATTTTTCTAGCTTCCATTTTCTCTTACCATGGTGTCATTCGTCCTGCTGTCTCCAGGGTCTTCTTTAGCAAATCTACAACTTGCGTAAAGTATGAGGTTATAATTTGGACACTTTGTTCTATTTGGAACCTGACCAATGGGGGAGCAGATGGCTAGGGTTATCGAAGCTTTGTGATGCCCTCTTCCCATTGATATACTCCTGTATCCTGCTTACCCCCAAACCTCTCTGCCCCGCAAATCATGGACACGACTTCCTCTTCTAATATGAAAGAATTTTAAAGCTGTAACATCCTCTCTGGACTGTGTTTGCTAGCATATGTGTGCCTTTCCCACTCCCCTCTCTTGACCACAGCATTGGTTTTCTCTCCTGTCATGTCACGGTTTGCTGCTTCTGCAAAGCCTTCTCTAAATTCGCTAAGCAGAGTGAGTCATTCCTAGCCTTGAACTTCCAGTGCACTTTCTGGAGTCCTTATTTCTGCTGTTTGGTTTGTTTGTTTACTTCCCTATCCATTTGTTTAACAAATATCTGGCAGATGCCTACTATAGGCACATGGACCTAGAGGTACCACCGTGAACACAACAGGCAAAATCCCCACCCACATGGAGCTTAAAATCTAGTGGGGACAACTCATCATAAACAAACAAGTGACTCTCAGGCGTGAAATGCTCTGAAGTGACCGAGAAAAGAAAAGCGTGCTGACATGGAGAATAAGATGTAGAGAGAACAACTATTTCGATCAGCTGCAGCTGGCCACACCAAATTTGAGAAGGCGCCAGCTTCCTCTGCTGGTGTGGGAAAGAGAGCTCCTGGCAGAAAAAACTGTATACACATAAGCCTTGAGTCAGGAAAGAACTTGGCAAGCGAGCCATTCACAAAGGAGACCAGTGGGACAAAAGCTTAGAGAGTGGGAGGAGAAAGGACAGGTTCGTGGTCTCGTGAGCCAGAGGCCAGAGTGTGGATTAATTTCCAAGTGCAATGGGAAACCATTAGAATATTTTAGCAGGAGATTGCCATGACCCCATAAAAGGCATAAACTTCTCCATCCACAAACTTGGGTGTGCAGAAGTGTGATTTGTCTAAAACTGAATTCAACTTAGCTGACAACTCATTGTTTCTTCTGTTGGAGGAGAACTTTGTCTTCCCATAATTGATTCACTTGCCTCCGCTTTACAGCAGTCTCTTCCAGGAAACCTCTCGATGAACTGGATTTTTTTGCAACGCCTCTCCCTTCTCCTTTCTCGCCAGGTGGTGTCTGGGTTCAGGGCAGGCTCCCACATGGTCCTGGTGTGAGGCGGTGCTTTGTGGTCCTTGGCCATCTTGTTCCAACTGGCCTCTAAGGAGGTGACCCGTCCTGCGAAGACACCCACATTGGGCTGAATTTGTTGGTGTCTGTCCCAATCGCGAACCCCTTTGGGACCCACCCTAAGATATTTTGGCCATTTCTTTGCTGCCCCGCCCACCGCCTGTGGATCTCCTCTCAGCCCAGCGGCCGGAGCGCCTCAGCCTTGCCACTCACCACTCAGGGGCCCTGTGGGCACAGAAATTCTCTTCGGGGTTTGCAGCCTAGAGGTCTACACCCCGAGAGCCAGGCATTCCTCAATGTGCCTGGGGTTTCTATCTCACTTTCTGTGCTCTCCCATTCCAGTAGCCAGCCCAGGGTTGGGGGCTGGGAGATGGGGTGCTGGACCCCTTCTCAGGGACCTCCCCCAACATCTAAACTATCAATGACTCTCAATTTCCTTTTTTCGCCTGCAGGTTGAATTCTGCCTTTTGAGTGGGAAACGGCTTTTGTGTGTGTCCACATGTTTCCCACTATTAGAAAACAAAATTCAACTGATTAAATTTTAAAGATCTGACTGGCTTTATTCAACCATTCGTAAATTGGGCAGCCTCCCATCTAGCAGATGGAAAAGAGCTCCGAGGAGCTGGACAAAAGGAAAGACTTTTACAGGCAGAGGGGGAGACAGACAAGGAAGTCCTATTAGTAAAAAGGAGATTGGCTGTGGCAAGGTCACCTTCCTTCAGGGGATGGCAGGGATCAGGCAGACGACCTCACCAGTGTAGACCAGATGATTGACTGGTTTAAGATTCTGTTCCTGGGAGAGGCTGAAACCGTAATCGAGTTAGGTATTAAGCCTCAGTTTGGTAACATGGGGCTTAGCATAAGTGACTCCATTTTGGGCCCATGTCCCAGCCCTGCCCTCGGGATGCTCACCCCATAAGTACCTCTGTCCTCTGTACCTGCTGGGCCCTCTGATAAGGGGTTGGGAAATCTGGAACACCGGTGTGAGTCAACTAAAACCAGCTAATCAGCAACCAGCAGGCTGGTGGTCCTCACCAAAGGGCAGCCAGAGGCCGTCCCTCCGCCGCCCTCAGACTCCAGGCTGCCTGAAGCCCACTCTCAGCTTTCACCTCTCTCTCCGTCCCCGGCTCCCTTCTCTGAGCCAACCTCCCCTTCTTCTCCGCTTCCTCAGCTCCCAGCGGATTTTATCTCGGCTCTGGGGGCCGGAAACCGCTCTGTAGATCTGCTCCTGGATTCTCACGTCCGGCCCTGAGGCCAGTGGCTCCTTGGCCTCGCAGCCAAGTGTTTGCAAACTTTGTTCCAGGTCTGAAGTGGGTGACTCAGGCCCGCGGGGTAGGGAGGAGAGGCCCTGAGGGACACGAGAAGGATTTTCAGGTGGGGGTGGGGTTGCAGAGCTGAGAGGGAAGTTCACTGGCGAGTACTTTGAAATCTGATTCTAGAGCATTCTAAACATTCTCAAACTTCCCAATGGCTGCTGCAGAGAAGCAGAGGACAGACCAAGGCCATCCTGGAGGGTAGCGCTGATGGTGGCCAGGCCTGGAGGCGGCCCTGGAGACAGGGAAGAACATAAATATAATGATTTGTTTTGTATTTATGGACCCCGCTATATGGTGTGTGCCTCTAAGTCAGGGACCTTATTTCATTATTACGACAACCCTTGGGGACGAGTTCTGCAAATTTGTGGAATTTATAAATTCTATCTCAGTCCATTAACCTTTTTTCAATCTTCCAGGGTCATCTGGATTATATCCTTGTTCTGCCAAGGACTAGGCATTCCATATAAATTTTGATTAATGGCAATAACTAGGCAAAGAAAGCAGCTGTCTTTTGTAAACACACTCAGGATCTATTTTGTCTCCTGAATAGTCATCCCCTGAGGGAATACCTCCAGGAAGGGGCCTGTTTGTAAGTGATTAGAGGGTTAACGAAGCCTGCATAATTCAAGGGGATGTGCATTTGCTGTTAATTCTTCAAAGTGTCTAATTTCTGTCTTAAGCCTAAAGCCAACAAGTTCCAGCATTTGTCGGGGAAAATCAGAGCCCGATCAGCCTTGGCAGAGCCCCCGCAAGCTGCCTCCCTCATTTACCGAAAAGAAGAGATTTGCTGGAGGGGTGCCAAGGTCCATGGGAGACACACCCCTCACGCTTGTGTGCCTCCTGCCCAGATTTCCTGTCCCTTTGGTCGCAAACCTGCCCCTGCCCTGTGAACAATGGCACCATCTGCATTGAGTCTGCGGGACAGGAAAACGTGAAGCAATAATCCAGATATAATTAGCCCATCCCACTCAGCCTTTGCTAACTTCTGCAACCACGACCCCTATAGCGTAGTCTTGGGAAACAGAAAATCCTTGTAAGAATTGCGCCACGGAGCGATTTCACAAACTCTAGAATAGAATTGCTTAAAGCTAAGTGCGCTGTTCAAGGTGGAGCAGCGAATGCGGAGCAAGGGGACAGTTAGAACAGCTGGTTTGCAGGGACCATTTTCTGGAGGAGCAGCCTGTAACTGTGGACATTTTTCTCAACCTAAAAGGAGGATGGGTTCTTCCATGAGAGAGTTTGCAGGCCTGGAGCCCGGGTGTGGGGGATGTTGGTCTGGTTGTTGCGAAGTGTGATGTTAAACAGGAACGCTGGCAGGACTTAAACAGACCCATCCAAAAAAGTCAAAGGGCATCCTTGCCTCTGCTCGTGTGGCTTCATAACAAAGATGGTGCAGCCTGTGAGGCGACCTATGAAAGAATGCGAGCGAGGTGAGGTCACACAGGCCACTTGAAAAGGAAATGCAGAAGCGTCTAGTTACAGCTACTGATATGTACCATACTCAAAATTAAAAGAGAAATTTTAAAAACGCAGGAATACTGAAATCCTCACACCATCAGCTGAGACAGGTGACATCATCATGCCTCCGGCAGCCTCTGGAAAACCCCGAGGTGCTGGGGGGAATGAGTGAAAATGGCGAAGCACATCTTATTATTATAAAAATAGGTTTGACCTCACAGACACCTTGAAAAGGTTGCAGGGCCCATCAGGGGTCCCCAGGCCACACTTGGAGAAACGCTGACATAGAGAAATGTAAATGGCTCCTGGATCCCTGCTGAGCCTCTGAAGAAGTGAATTCTGTTCACAGAGGGCCACTCGGTTAGCGCTGTTTAGTTTTCAATCTATAGCCCAAAGAAAGGCTTGCAGCACAATGTGGAAAAGAAGAGGATCCCATTTTACAGGGATTAAAAACATGTCCCCCTTGGGCCGGGACTACGGCGTAGTAGCTAAGTTTGGCACTTTCCACTTCGGTAGCCCGGATTCACAGTTTCAGATCCTGGGCACAGACCTACACCACTCACCAGCCATGCTTGGTGCCAACCCACGTATATAAAGTAGAGGAAGATTGACACAGATCTTAGCTCAGGGCTAATCTTCCTCAGCAAAAAAAAAAAAAAAAAAAAAAGTCCTTCAGAGCAGATTTCCAGCAAGATAGCAGCAAAGTTGAATGTCAAGTTTACTTCCACTAATTCTTAGTCTACTTTTTTATGTGCATTCAACAAATGATTTGGTCGTTGATACTTAAAAACCATTACCACACCTATACCATTTATTGAGCACTTAGTGTGTACAGAGCACGTGGAAGTTCTTTATCAAGTGTTCTGTGTGTTCCAGACAGTGCCAGGAACTTGACACCATTCATTATTATTCATATTTTACAAATTAGGAAATTACAGTTGAGGCAGGTTAAGTAAATCATTCAGAGGGCCCAGCTGGAATGTAGGAGAGCAGGGTTTCAAACCCAGGATGCCTTTTTGAAAGCCCAGGTGCTTAACCACAAAACCACAGTGTAAGGGCCAGTCTGGTGGCATACTGGTTAATTTCATTCTGGTGGCCCAGGGTTCACTGGTTTGGATCCCGGGTCCGGACCCACACGCTGCTTATCAAGCCATGCTGTGGCAGCATCCCACATATAATATAGAGAAAGATGGGCACGGATGTTAGCTCAGGGCCAATCTTCCTCAAACAAAAACAAACCATAGTGTATCCTATAAACACTTCTGTGCATTTAAGGCCCTGTAGGAAAAGGCTCACACATCTAGACCCATGTCACGAGTCAATCTCTACCGCCATGTCGATTCAACATCCAATAAGTGAGGGTTGTTCCATGCTTGGTGTTCTACCGGACACTGTGGAGGACACAAAAATCATATACAATATATTGAGCCAGCCCTGATGGCCTAGTGCTTAAAGTTTGGCGCTCTCCACTTCGGTGGCCTGGGTTCGGTTCCCAGTTGGCGAACCACACCATCCGTGTGTCAGTCGCCATGCTGTGGCAGTGGCTCACATAGGAGATCTAGAAGGACCTACAACAAGAATATCTGACTATGGACTGAGGCTTTGGGGAGAAAAAAAAAAAGAGGAGGAAGATTGGCAACAGATGTCAGCTTAGGGCGAATCTTTCCCAGAAAAACAAAATCATAAAAAATATAGCCCCTGCCTTTGAGTTTCCCAAAACAAATGCCCCATAATGGAAAGTTAGCTAACAATACAACTTAGTTAATATATGGCAAATGACAGATGAGAGGAGTGTCCTTGGCCTCCAGAACAGGGAGGCCACTGGGGCCCAAGGGGTCAACCGAGGCATCGTGGAGAAGGAAGGTTTTGTGCTGTGCTTAGCAGAAAGATAGTTGGCTTATAGGAAAAAAGAATGGAATTGGAATCAGAAACTGGACTTAGCTGGAGTCCCAGTTCTGTCATCAATCAGATGTGTGAACTCGAGCCAGTACAGAACTTCCAGGGTACGAGGGCGGCAGTCCAGTAGTGACATCTCCAGGCACGCTGATGCCAACTCTAGGTCACCAGTCTTACCACTGGGTCGCTGGTTGTCCCCTTCCTCAGTCACGCCCAATGTGCACATCCCTAGAGCCTGGCCACCCCAACGTGGCACATCCCTCCCTCGGAGTCGTCTCTCAGCCAGCAGCACTGCATAAGCATGAGCTTCTGGCAGGCTCACACTTTTCATAGTTTCCAAACTGAGTTGTTCTCCCCAAATCTCCTGTGAAATCTCACAGATCTGTACCCCGCTCCAGGTCCCCCCCCCCCACTTCCTTGTCCTACAACCCTGGGCGTGTTGCTTTAACCTCTTGTGAACCTCAGTTTTCTCCTGTGTAAAATGAAGATAACAACGCCTCACAGGGTTTTCGTGAAGGTTAATGATTGTCCGTCCCCCAGTACAATACTTGGCACATGGCAGGAACCTCACAAATTAGAATGGCTCTTTATTATCCATCTCTGGTATACCGTATATACAACGTAGTTGCGAGCAGCCCAAGTTGTGAAATGTTGTATTGGCTTAATTTATTTCTTTGTTTCAAACTTCAAATCTTCAAGGACCTGGGTCATCATGGAAAGATAGAAAAGAAATGGATAAAAAAATACTGCTAGTTGTGCTAAACCTCCCCCGAGGGAGTCGGGGTTGGGGGGGAAAGAGAAGACTGTGAGCGTTTCAACTTTATGAGGTACTCAGCACTTTTTGTTTTTAATAAATAACCAGAAATCCCTCTTTATACATTTTTGATAGTAGAGAATAATACTTATGAGGACTAGTAGTTTCTAGTATGTAATGATTTACTCAGGGGCAAAAGGCGAATAGTCAAAGAAGACTAATTTTTGAGTCTAGTCTCACATTCCTCAAACTCAATTTCCCCATTGCTATGTCCCAGAAAAGGAAGGAAGGAAAGGAGGAAGGAAGGAAGGCAGGCAGGGAGCGAGGGAGAGACAGAAGACAGGGAGAAAGGAAAGGAGGAAGGGAAGAAGGAAAGGAAGGACAAGAAACTGCCTTGTAAGAACCGTGCTCCTGTGGTGGTTGTTAGGATGTTCTACTTCATCACTGTGACATGCTAGTAATTACTGTTGGTTTCTTTCCACTAAGTTCTTTCTTATGTTAGTCTGGAATCTCAAGGTAAGAGAAGTGATAGTTAGCTTTTTAAAAAAAATTATTGAAGAGAGATGAAGGATTTTCATTTTCAATGGAATACAGGTGTCAAAGGCACGTGTATACTGTCAGTATAACTGAGACCCAGGGATGATCTGGGAAAGGGGTTTGGGGTTTTCCCTTTATTATGCCTTTAATACCCACTCCCCACATTTCCTTTTTCAGCCCCTCACCTTCTCCCTGACTTTCTGTGGTAGCCAGTGTAGGGGAGGAAGACATTTCCTCTACTCACTCTGGGTCCTTCTGGCTGGATAACGAATTAAATTCACATGAGACAGAATAACAGGAGAAAATTAAACAAAGCTTTATAACATGTATACATGGGAGAGACCCAGAAAAACTGAGTAACTCTTCAAAATGGTGGAAGCTCTCACCTTAAATACCATCCTCAGGTAAAGACAAAGGAGGATGTTGGGGGTGGGGGAGTCAGTGATGGGAAAAGCACAGTAAACAAGAGTAAGGTTATTAGGCAGACTTACGTCCTCACCTTCTGCACTGATAAGAGTTTCTAGAGATAAGGTCATCCTCCCTTCTTCCTGGTACAGAGAGGGAGACACCCTTACAGATGGAGATTTCCTTTAGAAATGTAAATGTCTCTTAACAAAGGGTAAGTAAATTCTATTTTTCAGAGTTTCTCTCATGTCTGCAGTTTTTAAAAGTAACCAGCCCAAAGTAATCCTCATGCCAAAGAGACGTATCTTGGGGTGTCCAATTCCAGTCCCCCACACCAGTCTCCAAGATGGTCCCCAGTCACCCTCAACTTCTGGCATTGATGTTTTTGTGTAGTTCCCTCCCACATTATGTTAAGGGTTGGTCTGTGTGACCAATAGAATATGGCCAAAGTGAGGGTGTGCAACTCCAAAGTTTTGTCCTAGGCATTGCAACTTCTACCTTAGTTTGCTGGATTCCTTGCTCTGGGGGAAATCCAGTTACCATGCTGTGAGGATGCTAAAGCAGCCCTGTGGAGAGGCCCCCATGGAGATGAGCTGAGGCCTCCCACCAACAGTTGCACCAACTTGCTAGCCACGTGAGTGAGCACCTTGGAAGTATGTCCATCCTCGGTCAAACCTTCAGATGATGGCAACCTTGGCTCACATCTAACTGCAGCCTAGGAGAGACCCTGAGCCAAAACTGCCCTGCTGACCCACAGAAAGTGTGAGATAATAAATGCTTATTGCTACTTTAGGTTGTCAAGTTTTGGGGTAATTTGTTAAGCTGCAATAGATAAGTAACATACATTTCTTTCATATTAGGTAAAAATAATGGTGATAGAGTAGGCAGGCAGGTCAGAAGAAAAGGATAGCGATGAGTAAAGGACAAAGAAGGAGGCCAAGTAAGAAGTCAAATGAAGGGGGGAAAAAGGTACATCCAGGTTTTTCAGAGTAGTGCAAGTTCACTATTCTGATAACAACAACAATAGGTAGCTTTTATATGTGCCAGGCACTGTGGTGGTATCTATAAGTACACTTTTTTTAAGGGACCATGGGTTCTCATTTCTTTGTTTAGAAAAATATGCACCTTAGGGCCAGCCCCCTGGCCTAGTGATTAAGTTCTGTGCACTCTGCTTTGGCAGCTGAGGTTCAGTCCCTGGGTGTGGACCTACACTACTCATTGGCAGCCATGCTGTGGCAGCAACCCACATACAAAATAGAGCAAGACTGGCATGGATGTTAGCTCAGGGCAAATCTTCCTCAGCAAAAAAAATGAAAAAGAAAGAAAAGGAAAAGAAAAAGGAAATAGACACTTTAGAACAAGGGAAGAGGGAAACAGACGGAATAGTAGATATGAGGGATAAAAAAAAAGCTGCATAGGGGCCGGCCCTGTGGCCGAGTGGTTAAATTTGCACGCTCAACTTTGGCAGCCCAGCGTTTCGCCAGTTCGGATCCTGGGTGTGGACATGGCACCATTCATCAGGCCATGTTGAGGCAGCGTCCCACATACCACAACTATAGGACCTACAACTAACATATACAGCTATGTACTGGGGGGATTTGGTGAGAAAAAGCAGAAAAAAAAAAAGAAGATTGGCAACAGTTGTTAGCTCAGGTGCCAATCTTTAAAAAAAAAAAGCTGTATAACAGAGAACACTGAAAACAAGTCTATACAAAAAACACACATTTATAATAGAACTCTTAAAATTTGATGGGATAAGGGGAAAATGCTGAAAATCTGTGTGTGTGTGTTATAGGCATAAAAGAGATACTCTTCCTCTTTCCTCTATTTCATTTAGTTTTTCTACTCATTCAATAAATATCTGTTCTGGGCACTGAGCTGTCACTGATCTAGGCATTAGGATCCAGCAAGCGCAAAATACAGCTAACAAGCTGGTGTTCTAGGGGGATTTTCTCTTTTTCAGTGGATGGCATCACCGAATACCTGGTCATCCTCCCAGAAACCTGGGAGTGGTCCTCATCCTCCTCTGTCCCTGGAACTCTGATGAGAACTTCTTGCTGTCTGTTCCCACTGCTGCAGCTGTCTATCGAACGTCCATCATTGTTACCTGGTGGGTCAGTTTCCCGGGGCTGTTGTAACCAAGGACCGCGAACTGGGTGGCTCAGAGCATCCGAAACTGATCGTCTCACAATTCTGGAGCCCAGAAGACTGAGATCAAGATATTGGCAGGGCCACGTTCCCGCTGAAGCCTCCAGGAAGAGTCTGTTCCAGTGTCTCCCCTGGCTTCTGCTGGTTCCTTGGCTTGTGGCAGCATCACACCCATCTTTATATGGCATTCTCCCTGTGTGCATGTCTGCCTCCTCACATGAGATTCTTTTTATAAGGTATTAAAAAAGAGGTAACAGGGGCCGGCCGGGTGGTGCCGTGGTTAAGTGTGCACGTTCCGCTTCGGTGGCCCAGGGTTCCCTGTTCGGATCCCAGGTGCACACATGGCACCGCTTGTCAAGCCATGCTGTGGTAGGCGTCCCACATATAAAGTAGAGGAAGATGGGCGTGGATGTTAGCATAGGGCCAGTCTTCCTCAGCTAAAAGAGGAGGATTGGTGGCAGATGTTAGCTCAGGGGTAATCTTCCTCAAAAAAAAAAAAAAAAGAGATAGACCCCAAATGGAGTCGCTTGTGCCAAGCCCCACGCCACCAAACTGAGACTTAGTACTTAACTTGATTACAGTTTCAGCCTCTCCCAGGAACAGAATCTCAAACCAGCCAATCTGGAATTACCTGGTCAGCACTGGTGTGGTCATCTGCCCCATAGACCCCTGCCATCCCCTAAAAGAAGGTGACCTTGCCACAGCCAATCTGCTTTTTACTAGTGGGACTTCCTTGTCCCGCTCCCCTCTGCCTGTAGGAGTCTTTCATTTTGTGCAGCTCTTCAGAGCTGCTTTCCGTCTGCTAGATGGGATGCTGTCCCATTCAGGAATGGTTGGATCAAGCCAATAAGATCTTTAGACTTTGCTCAGTTGGATTTTGTTTTATAACAAAGGACACCTGTCAGGTTAGGGGTCCACCCTACTCCAGAATGACCTCCTCTTAACTAGTTACAACTGTAACAACTCTATTTCCAAATTAGGTCACCTTCTGAAGGACTGAGGGTTGGGACTTTAACATCTTTTTGGGGGTTAACACCTGGGTTATGCCACAGGCTTTCAACCAGCCTGCCTACCTCAGGTGACCCCCCCACACCTGTCCTTCATAGGGTGGTCAGTGTGATCCGCCTAAAAGACAAGTCAGATTATGTGGCTACTCAGCTAAAGCTCCTCCTGAGTTTCCCTTCTCTTTGGCAAAGCACCAAGTTCCCCTCACTAGCCCCACCCACCACGCCTACACCCTCACGAGTGTTCTGGCCACATCAGCTCAAATCGTCTCCTTTGGGAATCCCTCCGATCGCTCCAGATTGAGTTAGACTTAGAGGAAATTCTGCGTCTCCCTTAGTTCCCTACAGGTGATTACCTATCTACTTATCATGGAATAGTAAGTCGTTTGTTTACTAAATCGTTGTTACTTGCCTCTCTTCTTAAATCTGTGAGTCCCTTGAGGCAGGGACTGTGTCTTCTCTGTACTCCTAGTGCTGAGGATAGTATCAATTAAAAAATAGGGGCTCCATCTCCTTCACTGCTGGTGGGAATGCAAACAGGTACAGCTGCTATGGAAAACGGTATGGAGATTTCTCAAAAGACTAAAAATAGAAATACCGTATGACCCAGCTATCCCACTACTGGGTATCTACCCAAAGAACATGAAATCAACAATCCAAAAACGACTCATGCACCCCTATGTTCATTGCAGCATTATTCACAATCGCCAAGATGTGGCAGCAACCCAAGTGCCCATTGACTGATGAATGGATAAAGATGTGGTATACAGAGACAACGGAATACTACTCAGCCATAAAAAACCCAAAAATTGTCCCCCATTTGCAACAACATGGATGGACCTGGAGAGTAGTATGTTAAGTGAAATGAGCCAGACAGAGAAGGACAAACACCAGATGATGTCACTCATATGTGGAAGACAAACACTCGGACAAAGAGAACAGTTCAGTGGCTACCAGGGGAAGGGGACTTGGGGGTGGGCACAGGGGGTGAAGGGGAGCACATATATGGTGACAGACAAGTAACAATGTACAACTGAAATTTCACAATGTTGTAAACTATTATGAACTAAAAAAAATGAAAAAAATATAAGGGTTCCATATGTATTTGTTGAATTAACTTTACTGTCATCTCTTGGAATTATGCCTTTTATAGAGAGTAAGTAGAGAAGAGCGAGATGGTGGTCCCATGGGTCACCTTGCTCCTGTTACAATTGTGTGAGAGAACTTACTCATACGAAGTCTTGCTAGTATAGATCTAAGGGTTTGTATTTACTCGTGAGCTCCTTGACTCTCCTTGTAGAGGACATTAAAACTAAGGAAACCACAGCACATACCTTGAGTCAGATAATGGTTTGTTTAAAAGGACACTGTCTATTTTCCCATCTTCTTGCTTTTATGAGGTTGTCTTGCTTCTTAGCAGAACTCAAAGAATAGAGGTCTCTAATCTGAGGACTTTTCTTTCCAACCACCAACCTGGAAGTGATATTCTTGCTGGAGTTGCTCAGAACACAGTCGCCACTATTATTTTCATATGTGCTTCTCATAACTGAGCTCCACACAGTTCTCAAGTGGAACTTCACAGGAACTTTCTCTTCCCTCTTGGCTCCCATGAATCCCGTCAGTTCTCTTTCTATGTCTCTGCTCCTTTTCTGGCTTATTTTCTCTTCCCCATGAATATGGTACTCCCCAAGGGTGGCAAATTGCATTTTTCAAAGATGGCCACACTTTGATATTTATCCCATTCCACATTCTCGTCTTATGGTGTGACTGACACTCTCCCATTGAGAGCTGGGGTCCAGGGTTCCTCCCCTTGAATCTGGGCAGAGGCTGGTGACTGCTGTTATAGATGGTGCACAACAAAACTGGAGTTATGTGACTTTCAAGCAGAGTCAACCTCCCTCTCTCCTTTCTCTCTCTCTCTGCTTGACTTGGAGACCATCACCATGTTTGAAGGAGCTCAGGCTGCGTGTGGAGGCCACATGCAGGCATTCTGGCTCAGGTCTCAGCTGGCAGCCAGCACCAACTATAGACATGGGAGTGAGTGAGTGTTTAGATGACTCCAGCCATAAACCCTTGAATCTTCTAGCTGAGGGCCAGAAGTCAAGGAGTAGAAAGCAGCCATCCCTACTGGACCCTGTCTGAATTCCTGACCCACAGAAACGTGTGAGAATTAATGAGTGGCGATTGTTATTTTAAGTCACTAAATTTGAGGGTAATTGATTACACTCCACTAGATCACTAATGCACCAAAAATCTCTTTCTTCTTTTGTTCTCTTCTTGGGCAATTTTATCCACTTCGCTGAGGTCCAGTTATCTGTCTCATCACGAACTCTCCTGTCTTTGCAAGTGTCTCCCCCATAATTATGTCCAGTTCCGACTTCTCGTCCGTGTTCAGTGTTGTACAGCCAGTTGCCTACTGGGCACCTCCTCCTGGATAGTCCCCAGACTTGCTATTGCGCAGAAAGACACTGAGCATCTTTCTCTTCAAATCCCTTCCTCTTCTTCTGTTCCCTCTCTCTGTTCTTGGCAGCACCAGCCTTCCCATCTAAAAACTTCAATCATCATCGATGCCTTCTTTTCTCTCTGTCCTATCCAACCAGTTGCTAAGTGTTGCATTGAATCAGTAGGTAGAATTTTGGCTGTAAGTAATGCAAAAGCCAAGTAAACATGGTGTAGCAGCCTGCTTCCAATCAGGAGATAGAAACAGGGGATGCTTAATGTAAAGAATTATTGACTACGAAAAAGAGCATCTAGAAGATGTAAGGAAACTCTATATGGTCCCCTAGGGCTAGGAGAGAGGACCCAAGGAAAGACAGGCTTGGAAGGGGTCCAGATCTCATTAGAGAAGGTGTGGTTCAAGTCATTGGAGAGCAGCAAAGTTCTCTGGAGTGGCCAGGCCAGAACTGGTCTGCAATTGCAGTAGGTCACCCACCAGCATGCAGGTAGGGGGAGCAGGTGATCAGCAAGCAGTGGTGTGGATGTGCTGGCCACGGCCGGAGAAGCTCTGCTTCCGCGATGTCCCTCCAGAGTGTGGTCTACCCAGAAAGCTGACTCACCATCATGCTCACTTTAAAGGAGAACCATGCAAAAGAATTCCGTTATCACAGAGCATATATTGAAGGGTGCGTTTGGAGGTGAGAGGCAACAAATTATTCACTAATACACTTGGCTTAGGCAAATTTATTTATTGCGTCCCAAAGCAAATGGTCAGATACTGGCCAGTTCTGGAGTTTTGGTGAAGTGCTAACAATATCATCAAGAATCCTGATGTTTTCCATCTTTCTCCCACTGTGTTGGCCATATCTTCCTTCAGAGCTACAAAGGGCTATAGCAGCTACAAGTGCCTTACACAGACAGTACTATATCCGCCCAAAAAAGGGGGGAATTTCCTCATTTGTGTCACTTTTTATTGGAGAAGAAAACATTTTGCAGAAGGTCCAAGGGTTTCGCCAGTTCCAATCCTGGGTGCAGACATGGCACCGCTCATCAGGCCACACTGAGGTGGCGTCCCACATAGCACAACCAGAGGCCCTACAATTAGAATATGCAACTACATACCGAGGGACTTTGAGGAGAAGAAGGAAGAACAAAAGGAGAAGATTGGCAACAGATGTCAGCTCAGGTGCCCATCTTTGAAGAAAAAAAAAATCTAAATTTCTCAGGTGACCATTTAAGATCCTGTAGGAGCTGACCCCATAGAATTTTTCCAAACTTACATCAAAATGGACTATCTCCCCTACTAAGCCATGAACTAATTGAACAGAAGATTATATTTTATAAGGCCAGGATTTAGCATAATCTTTGGCCAAAGCAGTTTCTATTTCCACGTAGTTTTTCCTCAAGCAAAAGGCCTTGTTCATGACACAGCTTCTGTCTTTTTCTACCTGTGACTTGCTCACACTGTTCTCCTGTCTGCAATGTCCTTGCTCTATATACCCCATCCCCTCACCATGCCCTCCATCCTTCTAGGCTCAACTCAAAAGCGATTTCTTCCATAAAGGGGTCTCTTTCCCAACTCTCATTTAAAAACTATCGACCCTCCAGAAAAGTTGAAAGCTAGCACATAAGCGCTGATATGCTCCTCACCTATGTTTAGCAGTTCATATTTTTGACATCTGCTTTCTATCTCTGCACGTATCCTTTTCTTTTCTCAACCACTTAAAAGCTGCCAACATCCTCTCACTTTACAGCCAACACGTATCATCTAAGAACAAGGACATTCTCCTACAAAATCACAACATCATGATCTCACCCAAGAACTTTAACTCTGATTTGATAATCCTATTGACTAGACAGTTTTTTTTTCCTGGGCAAACAGATAATTTATTTATCACTGTAGGAATCAGGAAATGCCCAAAAGGAATGACAATGTGCCTTGAGGGTCTTTGAGTAGAATTATGTTCTTCCCTGGGGGTTCAGAAAAGTTTCTGGAATTTTGCTGCATGCTTCTGTCTGAGTTTCAGAGAGATATCTGAGCACCATCAGTTTGGGACCTTGTGGACTGCGTTCCAAAGGGGCACCCAGTAGCTTTACTGGCAGCTACTATTGCTCCAGACACCAAGCAGGGGCATCCATGGCAGCTGCATATGTCTGTCCCCTGAGCTTGTGTTTCCGAAGCTAGGCCAAGTGTCAGGGGCAATAAGACTGAGCCTTCACGATGGGGGAGTGGTTGCAGCACCTGGATTCTGAGCCTGGATCTGTCCTATTAGTTGTCCTGTTAGTGTGTGTTTGCGTTCTAGGACTGCTGTAACAAAGTGCTACTTTTAAGTGGGTTTTTTTTTTTTTGAGGAAGATTAGCCCTGAGCTAACATCTGCTGCCAATCCTCCTCTTTTTGCTGAGGAAGACTGGCCCTGAGCTTACATTCATGCCCATCTTCCTCTACTTTATATGTGGGATGCTTACCACAGCATGGCTTGCCAAGCAGTACCATGGCCGCAACCGGGATCCGAACCGGTGAACCCCGGTTGCCAAAGTGGAACGTGCGGACTTAACTGCTGCGCCACCGGGCCGGCCCTAAGTGGTGTTTTAAGGGGCTTGAAATAACAGAAATTTACTGTCTCAGTTTTGGTGGCTGGAAGTCCAAAATCAAGGAGTCAGGAGGGCCATGCTCTCTCTGCAGGCTCAGGGGAGAGCTAGTTCCTTGCCTCGCAGATGCATCACTCCCTCTGTCCTCGTATGGCCGTCTTCTCTGTGTGTGTCTCCGTGTCTCTAGTCCACTTTATATAAGGACACCGGCCATACTGGATTGAGCCACCTGTGCTCTAGTATGATCTAACGTTAACTAATTATATCTGCAACAACTGTATTTTCAAATAAGGTCACATTCTGAAGGCATGGGGGTCAGGATTTCAACATACCTTTTTAGGGACACAGTTCAACCCATAACATGCAGTTTTGGCTAACATCTCGGAGTCTCTGTTTTCTCAAAGGTTTGTTGCAAATTGTAAATGAAATACAGGGGAGTTATACCCTATTCTATTTGACTTTAGAATTTCTAATATATAATTTACATTAAATTTTTTCCAATTATCCCCAAATGTCCCTTCTACCTTCCTTTTTTGGGGTCCAGGCTCCATTAAGGGTCATGCATTACGTTTTGGTGTCTTGCCTCTTTGTTCTCCTTTAGTTCAGGACAGTGGTTCTTAAAGCTTCATGTGAACGAGAATCTCCTAGAGAGCTTGTTAAAACAATTTTCTGGGGACCACCTCCAAAGATTTGGTCAATAGGTCAGAGCAGAGCACATGAATCGCCATTGCCAACAAGCTGGCAGGTAATGCCAAAGCTGTTGGCCCAAGGACCACAGTTTTGAGAACCACTCATCTTGAACAGGGACTGGTAAACTTTTTCTGTAGAAGGTTAGATGGTAAAACACTTTAGGCTTTACCAGCTGTGTTGCAACTACTCAATTCTGCCACGGTAGGCAAAAGCAGCCATAGACAATACACAAACAAATGGGCGTGGCTATATTCCAATACAACTTTGTTTACAAAACAGCTCCCTGGTTAGGGTTGGCGCTCAGCCTACTGTTTGCTACCCTAATCTAGAATAGCTCTCCTGCTTTTTTAGGGGGTGGTGGGTGTCTTCCAGAGCATTCACACTTTTGAATTTTCCAGTTCAGTTTTCTCGTAGAATGTTTCATAATACAGATAGGATTGTTTTATTCTGATTAGATTTAGGTTGACATCTTGGCAAGAATACCACATAAGTAACCTTGTGTCCTTTAGGGGAAAAGTGTGGGAGACTTTGAAATGGACCAAAAATATTATTGGGTAGCTTCAGTGGAAAGCTGGGCATGGTTTAGCACACCCTTCTGAGTTATCCGATTCTATGGGTTTGTGCCTTTCATGTCTTTGAGCTATTTTACAACTCTGTAAATTGCAGAATACTGACGGTAATGCCTATGATTCTCGTCTTTAGAAACACAAATTGTGTCCAACAGGCATGCAGTTGATTTTCGACCTATGGATATTGAGCAATCTTGCATCTATTAGGCAACTGACCTTCAGCATTCCTGACTGCCTATATAAGTGTCGGATACCCTTTGGATTCTCTTTTGAACCAGCTGTAACATGTTACTGGTACTCTCATTAATTAATGAGTTAAATTATATCTTTGACACATACTCATTTTACATCTGCATCTGAGTCATGACTATATTCTCTTTTAAATATTATCCTTTTGCAGGATTTTTCATTGCATCACTTCAGGAAGCAGAAAATGCTCTTTTTCCAAATAATGGTGATACTAATTTTAATGACTTAAGGTGGTTCTATCAGACCTTTCTATTGTAAAGATATTATTTTCTCTTTATTAGGGAAATATACTTTGAGACAAAGTGAATATTCCAGTTGGCAATAATTTCTCACCTGATGGTTTTAGCATCCACTGAAGATCTTTGCCATTATCTATGAGACAATTGAAGCTGCAAAATATGAACTCTGTCTTGATGCCCACAGTTGGACATCTGAGCAATCCCTTTGAACCACTACAACATTTTCTTTTCTTGCATTGTATTACTCTTTGGCTGTACAGCAAAGTGGCTAAGCCACTATGGGACTGTCTAGATTGGGCTCAAAACCTGGCTTTTTCACTTACTAGCTGCGTGACTGGCCAGTCATTTAATTTCTCTGTGCCTGAGTTTCCTTATCTGTAAAATGGGTGC
Source organism: Equus asinus (assembly GCF_041296235.1). Taxonomy (NCBI): domain Eukaryota; kingdom Metazoa; phylum Chordata; class Mammalia; order Perissodactyla; family Equidae; genus Equus; species Equus asinus. Next base: position 29,970,352 of record NC_091790.1, on the reverse strand, counting down.
CATAAAGATACCTCTTTTAAAGGATTGTGTTAGGATTCAATGAGCTAAATCAAAGCACCAGAACATTCCTTGGCACATAATTACCCGCTCAATAAGTGTTAGCTATTATTGAATCCTGATTATTTGTATGCGTTTGAATCCCAGCTTTGCCACATCTCAAAGCGTCTCTGGGCAAGTTACTTAACATCTCTGTGATCTCCTTCCTAATCTGTAACAACATTTCTGCCTCAGAGGTTTCTGGATTCATGTTTGTTAAGTGGTAGCAGCGTCTGGTACGGAGTTGTTACCATCGTGATTATTCTGTATCTTTTTATTTTCTTTAAGAGACGGTCAATTTTTTGATAAATCTGAAAGGATTTACCTTTTTACTTTCATGGTGCCTAGCTCAGAGTCATTCATTCACAGCATGGCTTCAACAAAATACTCGAATAGAGGAATTAATAAAGATTTGTTGAGTGCCACTCGCTGGGTAGTTACACTTTCGCCTCCTTTATATTTCACATTTCTGTATTTGTGCGTCCCTCCTTATTGCGGGAAGCCCAGGCTAGGGAAAGAACATTCCCACAGAAGGTCATGAGAGGCCCTGCTGGGCAAAGGTTGGAAACCCCCGCGCAGGGCTCGGCGATTTGACTTCGCAGGGCAAGAAAAGTGTGTCCCCATTCGTCACGGATCCAAAGCCACACAGCTGTGCGGTGGCCCTGACAGCTGGGCACTTAGTCGCAGTCATTTTGTCTTCCCCTACCTGCGAGTCAAGGCTGGGAAGCGGTTACTCCAAGTTGGGAAGCACCAGTGTCGCGAGCCGGAGCGCGCCCTGGGGGGGGAAACTGAGGCCGGGGCCGGGGGTCGCGCACCTGCGCCCGCGTGCCCCGCCCCGCCTGCCGCGCCGCTTGCCGGCCCGCGCATGCCGCGCTCACGTGACCCGGTGGGCGGAGCCGGCGGGCGGGGATCACCTGAACAAGGGAGTCATGTGAGCGGGGCGGGGCGGGGGCGGTGCCGGGCGCGGTCACGTGACGCGGTTCCGGGGCCGCTGCCGCCGCCGCCGCCGAGCCCAGCCGAGCCGCGCGCCCCTGGGCTCCCACTCCGCTCGCGCTCCGCTCGCGCTCTTCGCCGCCTCGCGTCGCCTCCGCCCTGGCGGCACGACCAGGTCCCGGGCGCGGTCCCCGGTGGTCCAGGGCCGCTCGTCCCGCGCCAGCCGTGCAGCCCGGGCCCGGCGCGATGGGGGCCGCCGCCGGCCGGAGCGCCCACCTGGGGCCCGCGCTCGCCGGCCGCCCGCCGCGCGCCCTGCTCCTGCTGCAGCTGCTGCTGCTCGTCTGGGCCCCGGGGGCAGCGCGGGCCGAGGGCGCCGACTTCCCAGAGCTGTGCAGGTGGGTGGCCGCCCGGGCGCAGGCTTCACTTGCCGTGCTCCGGGCGCGCGGCGGGACTGGGTGGGGGGCGGGGGCGCTCAGGGGTGGGGCTGGGGTCCCTGAGTCGCCTCTTGTCCGGGCTGGGGTCCCTCTGCCCCGAGGGAAAGTTGCCGGCGTGGTGGCCACGGCAGAGAGACCGAGAGGTGGTGCGCGCGGGCGGGGGGCGCGGGGGACGCGGCGCCCTGGCGCTGGCCCGGGGGGCGGCTGCCTGGCCACTTGTGGCTGTCACTAAGTCCGGGGCGGCTTTGTGTCCGAGCGGCCGGCCGCCCCGAGCCGTCCGGGTGACACGCTGCGGGCAGCCTCGCGCCCGGCGCCTGCCCTCTCGCAGCGGTGCGCCTGCGAAAGTTGGAGGACGCAGGAACTACAGCTCCGCTTTGTTCCCGCTCCACGTTGTCCTCGAAGTTCCACCAGCGGGGCTTTGGAGAGGCCCCTGAGTGCAAAGACTCTCCCGCACGAAGGGCCCTGGAGTTGGGCGCGGGGGGGCGGGTTTCAATTGCTGATTGATTTCCTCCGTGCGGGTTTTCCATTTTCCCTTGAAAGTAGTTTTTCTGCAGAAGGTGACTTTTTTTTTTTTTTTTTGATCAGGGGAGCGGGGGGTGGTCCTCCTGTATCGGCTTTCGCGACTTTACCCTTCGCTTCTCCGAACCTAACTTCCTGTCTAGTTGCTCACATGATGTCATTGTCTCCGGAGTGGATCATTCTCGTGGAGTCCTGCTCTGGGAACCATGATTGTATAATCTCTGGTCCCATCGAGGGCTGTTCGTGTCTGGCCATGGCCAGGAGTCCCGGGGCTGGGGAACTGCCAATTCCGAGAATTATCTGACCAACCTTCTCTGGACTGTTTCGGATGATGGGAAATCCAACTTTTATTTATTTTTTAAACTTTGGTAGAAAGCGAGCAGGAGGAAAAGTTCTGAAAGACGAGGGAGCAACCCGCGGTTCTCCCTGGTGCTAGCGAGTTCCTTCTCAGAATGAAGTGAATTTGAGCCCACTTTGAGCTGAACTTTGAGTTTGTGGTGGGTTTATGGGGTTCTTATTCTTCCCTTCTATCAGAGATGGTCTTCTTAGCACCCCTGAGTTCAGAATTTGCAGAAATTAGCATTCTCCGTTTTTGGAAGGGCGAGGGAGAATTGACTGCACTTTAGTTTGTAGGCCAGTTGCTCCCCTAAGATACATAGTTACTCAAGTAACGAGCATGATGCCGGAGACCACCGGCCACTGATACAAGGTCAGGTTGCAACAGACATTTAAAGGAGGGAGTTTTGGAATAATGGCTACTGTGACCAGACACACCCATAAAGAGTTAACTTAGCTGGGAAGTCGAAGTCTTGGTCTTGTTAGCAAGTTGGAGTTTATTTCTTAAGAGTTAAGGTTGAAGTTGGCCTCAAGGGCAGACCCAGATTCCGTGGCTGATGCAGGAGGCCCTTACCTTCCGGTTAGGTGACTCTTCCCAATGTGTTGAACCTGCATTCACTGACCTCATCTCCAAGTGGAACACGGCCTCTTGGTCCAGTAGGAAATGGCCTTTATATCTTCAAATACTTCTGGCACAGTCCCATGTGGGCATAACTTAGTGAATACTTGAGTGGTCTGAAGGGTGATAGGCATTGTTAGTGTGATAAATGTGTCCTTTGCCACCTTAGACTATCTTTAATGTTGATTTGTTTGGTTTTTCTGCCAGATTTCCTTCGCATGGCAAACCTCCCGTTCCATTCGGAGATGGGCTTGCTCACATTTCTTTCCCCTGTTACTGCTGTGTGGTTTCCCGTTGAGACTTCTCCAGAGCCGTGTTGAATCTGCTTCAAACCCAATACCTGCAAAGTGAAGTTTTTTCTGTTTGTTCCTGTTTTCGGTGGATACCTTGGCTTAAATACTTCTTAAGATTTTTTGGGGGGAGGAGGGGGTCAAAAGTTTGTGTAGTACTTTTATGGCACTGGCTACAAGTTCCTCACCTCTAGCGCGTATTTGAAGAATGGCAATGTGAGCTGTTTTTTTAAGCCAGTGTGAAAAGTTGTCCCAAGTATCACCAAAGCAGCATACGTTAAGCTGCCGTTTTATTCCATCCCCCGGAGTCCGTTTTGACTGAAATGTACATAACTCATTTGGCTGAAATGTACATAACTCAGCCCGTTATCCACTATGAGTAGGGAAAGTAGACTTCTGCAAGTGTTGTTACCGTGTGTGTTTGTGCAGCTCAGTCACACGGCAGCCGTCCTCACAGGGATCACAATTCGGAATGTTTGTAAATTCCCTGTTTGTACCATGGAACACATTTTTCCATTGAAAACTGTCTTGTCCATTGTGGCTTGGTGCCTAGGGCAGAACCCAGATCCCCATCATCCACACCTTGGGTTCGGAGTGCCCAGACACCGTCCAGTTTCAACTAGACCCTTGTCTGGCTTCAGCCAGACCCTCGTAGTTAGTTCTCTTTGTCTCTAAAAAATGAAGTTGGTTTTCCAGGGAAACATCTTCTCCTCCCCAAGCCCAGGTCTCTAAAACCCCAGAGGGTACTTTTCATCTGTAGTCCCTTTGGACCAACAGGAGGGAAGTCCTGGCCAGCTTCAGGGCTGCCTGCAGGGCACCTTCTGGGCCCTGGGGTGGGGGCAAAGCTTCGAGGCCAGCTGTGGCCCTGACCACTCCTGGGGTCAGGGTGCTGGGCAGGGGCGCAGTTATGGGGAGGGAGGAAGGAGAGTGGCGAACCCTCGGCAGCAGCTCAGACTACATCTGAGCACACGAGAGATGGGGTCTCTGCGCGTCGTGCCCTGAAAAGCAGGGACGAGGGCAAACTTCCCTAAGTGCGTGTGGCTCTGTAAGTGTTCTGTGGAGAGAGTCAGGCATGGGTGTTTTAAGCAAGAGGATTGCTGCCCAGGTGTCTTGTGTGGTGGAAGAAGTTGGTGAATCTTTGTCACTCTGCTGTTTCTTGGGAGGTGATGTGCCAGGAGAAAGAACTGGAGGCCAGTGTGACCAGCTGTGGGACTGGCATGTCCAGAGGTCCAAAGGGGTGTTGTGTTGATGAGGGATGTCTGCAGGTCACTGGGGCAGGACCAGAGAGAGCAAGAGGAGAAGGGGCCCAGGGGCACGGGGGGCAGAGGTCAGGCCATGCAAAGTCACCAAAAGTGACCCAGATGCTCTCCGCTTGTCGATAGCTTACTCGTTACTGTGATTTACGCTTGTGTAACATGCCACCTCACATATATAAGAGGTGAGTTTCCACCCCTGTATTTAGGTGTTAGCATCCTTAATGAGTGGGGTCTTAACAGTTTGTACTAGTTATAAAACAATGCATTGGGCTGGCTTGATTTAAGTAGTTAAGTACTTTAAAAGTTATTCGGAACAAGTTTTCCCCCAGTTGTTTGGATATAAATGTTGGAAAGGTTTTATTATAGTGTGGACAAGAGAATAATGAAGCCAGCTGGGAGCCGGGGTTGGTTTAGTTGCTGTCTCTGAGGAGATTTTTTTCCTGCAGGAATGATGCTTATATGCTTAATTTGGGCCACATGTTAAACCTGGACCACATCCATTTGTGCGTGTACATTTCTTGCAACAATACGTGTGTGTAGACGCCCTAGATTCTTGATTATGGGTACATGAGATCTCACACATTATTTCTTTGAGTAGCATCCTGACAAATTGCCAGGAAATGAATCTTTTATCAGTGTTTCATAGAGGGGTTTTTAAAAGAGGGCATTGAGAAAAATAATTTAGATCTTGTCTTTGTTTTGATCTCGGCATATAAAACTGTATGGTTACTAGGCAGAGAGAATTCAACAGGGTCTTAGAATGGGGGCTAGTGGCGCAAAGTAGCTGATTGCTTTGCAGGTACTGTTGTTTCTCTTCTTTTTCTGTTCTTTTTCCTTTGAATTGTCTCAGCCACAGAGACCTCTTGGTAATGCCTCCCCTGGTCGGGGATGGTGTTTGAGGAGGGGAAGTAGCTGAGATCTGGTATACTTAGGAGTCCTTGTGTTTTCCTCAGCACTGACTCATGACCAGGGAGGGACAGAGGCCTGAATTTATGCTTTACTCCTGGCAAGGTGACACAGGACTCATTTATTCTCCAAGTATTTCTTAAGCATTTCTTAAGCAGAGGAAAAAACTGGGAGGGATCAGAGCTGGAATGGAGACACCATAAACAGAACACCACACTGGGATCCTGGAAGGCTGCTGGCCTCGACTGCTCTGCGTGGGGAGGCAGCAACTTTGAACACTCTCCACTTATTTTTGTTAATTTTAACAAGCGTGTAATCTCAGTTTTGATTTTCTCTTTGATCCAAGACTAATCTAGATGTTACTAGTTTTTGTCTATTATGAATAAAGCTCTTGTGAATATTTATGTACAAGATTTTGTGTGGACCGGTGCCATCCTTTTGTTCTTGGGTAGATAGATACCTAGGATTGGGATTGCTCAATGGATGGTGAATGTTTACCTGGATGGGAGCTGTCAGACTGAATTCCACAGTGGTTATCTATTTTGCATTCCCACCAGCAATATGTGAGAGTTCAAGTTATCCTACATCCTTGTCAACACTGGATCTTATCAGTCTTTTAAATTTTAGCCACCCTAGTGGGTTTGTAATGGTATCTCGGTGTGGTTTTAATTTTCCTATCTCTGCTGACTTACGATGTTAAATATCTTTTCTTGTATTTATTGGGATGCCTAAGATGTTGAACATCTTTCGTGTGCTTATTGACCATTTGGATAATCTTTGTTGTGTCTCTGAAAAACAGGCCTTTGCCCCTTGTCCCTTAAAAAATTTTTTTTAAAGAGTTTTGAGAATTCTTTATTTATTCTGGATACAAGTCCTGTCTTTGGTATGTGTAATGTGTATTTCGAATATTTTTCCCAGTCTTTGGCTTGCCTTTTCGTTTTCTTACTAAATCCTTTGAAGAACAGATATTTTTTGATTTTGAGGAAGTTTTAATTTATCTTTTTTTTTTCTTTTTGTGGTTTGTGCTTTTTAGAGACTAAGAAATCTTTGCCTTCCCCACGGTTTCTCAACCTCAGCCCTGTTCACGTTTGGGCTAGATAATTCTTGCTTGTGAGGACAGTCCTGTGCCTTGTAGGGTATTCAGCATCATCCCTTGCCTCTCCCCATTAGATGCTAAGAGAAACCCTTCCCTCCCCCACAGTTGTGACAAACAAAAACGTTTCCAGGCATCTTAAATGACCCCAGGTGGGCAAAGTTACCTCCAGTAATTAAGAACCACTGATCTACTCTAAGGGCAAACAAATTTTCTCCTATGATTGTTTTCTAGAAGTTTTGTAGTTTTAACTTTTATATTTAGCCCTATGATCAACTTTTTGAGTTAATTTTTATGTAGGATGTGAGGAAAGGTGAAAGTTTGCTTTTTTCCATGACTCTGTGTGGTTCTGTTTACTAATATTTTATGTAGGATGCTCACAACCATGTTGAAGTGAGACGGGGCTGTGATTTTCTTTGCTCTGCTGTTCCTGGCTGAGTTTAGTATCAAGAATATGTTTGTTTGCTGGGAAGAGCTGGTTGGCTTTTAGTATTTTACATGCCCTGGAACAGTTTCGTGTGAGATGGACATTTTCTCTTCCTTAAATTCTGGTGGAACTCACCAGTAAAACTATCTGGGCCTGACGCCTTTGAGAGGATGGACTGTAGAGGAAGAATAGTTCAAGTCTTTTCAAAAGAACTAGCGTTTTGTCTTGTTTACCATCTCCATTACCATTTATTTTCGATTTTATTAATTTCTGCCCTATTGCTAACTTCTACCTCATTTTTCTTGTTCTAGTTTGAGTTGAAAGCTTAGATCTTTTATTTTAAATCATTTTATATAATTAAGAGATGAATTTAAAGCTGTATATTTGTCGCGAAGCACATACCATTCGTTGGTTTTGTTTTTATCCTTTAATTCTAAATATTTCCTTCTTGGACCCAGAAGTTCTAAATGTTCAAACTTCCTGGACCCACTAACTTTTAAAAAAATTTTTTAAAGATTGGCACCTGAGCTAACAACTGTTGCCAATCTTCTTTTTTTTCTTTCTGCTTTTTCTCCCCAAATCCCCCCAGTACGTAGATGTCTATTTTAGTTGTGGGTCCTTCTAGTTATAGTACGTGGGACGCCACCTCAGCGTGGCCTGATGAGTGGTGCCATGTCTGTGCCCAGGATCCGAACCAGAGAAACCCTGGGCCGCCGTAGCGGAGCGTGCGAACTTAACCACTCGGCCATGGGGCCGGCCCCCCACTAACTTTTTAAAATCATTTTTTCCCCCAGGTAAATGGATTTTTCCCCCATTGTGGCCAGTAATTGTGGTAGAATTGTTGACACTTGCCTTGTGGCCTAGCACCCTGTCAAGTAGGCAGTGTTCTGTATGTTTGGAAAAAATGTTCTCTTTTTGGGTCAGAGTTTCATTAATTGTGCTGTTCAGTTTTTCTGTATTGTGACGTTGTTTGTCCTGCTTGATTTGTCTTTTAGACTTTGTATCTAGTTACCACTTTGGACAGGGTTCCAGAAGAATGTCTTGTCTCCTGTCTCCTAGCTTAGCAACTGTCCTGTTGTTCTAAGTTCTTGAAGTCTTCTGTTGATTTTTTTATTTCAACAAGGTCTCTGATTGATGTAGACAGTAGTTCCCCCTTATTCGTGGAGGATACGTTCCAAGACCCAGTGGATGCGTGGAACCGTGGATAGTATTAAACCTTCTGTATACTGTGTTTTTTCCTATACGTGCATGCCTGTGATAAAGTTTAATTTATAAGTTGGGCACAGTAAAAGATTAACAACAATAATAATAAAATAGAACAATTATAGTAATATAGTGTAATAAAAGTTACCATAGATCTAAGCAATCTCAGCATATGATTGTTTTTCTTATTACGTCGAGAACTTTGACTTTTTCACTTAAAGGCAGCACTTTACGGCTTCTCTTTGGCATATCCGAATTGCCAGGATCACTGCTCTTGCGCTTTGGGGCCCTTATTCAGTAAAATAAGGGTGACCTGAACACAAGCCCTGTGATAGCTCGACAGTCGATATGATAACTGAGATGGCTACTAAGTGACAGATGGGTGAGTGGTGTATACAGTGTGCATCCACTGGACAAAGGCATTTCTCATGTCCTAGGTGGGATGGAGCCGGATGGTGTGGGATTTCATCATGCTGCCCAGAATGGTGCACAGTTTAAAACTTAGGAATTGTTTATTTCTGAAGTTTCCCACTTAATATTTTTGGACCGTGGTTGACAGCGGGAAACTGAAATTGCAGAAAGCGAAACCGTGGATAAGGGGGGGACTGCCATATTCGCAGCTGCCTGTTCGTTCTTCGTGGATGCCACCGCTTTCGTCATCCCTCCGGAGATGTATTGTAAGGTTCTGCTCTGATTGCTCTGTTAATGCTCTTTCCTGGGGCCCAATTCCTCTATTGGAGTTTGTCGTCTTGTTTTCATGGTGTTGGTGCCCTGGTGACAACTGGCGATTCCGGACTGTACTCTTTGCAGCAAGGACATTTGTGGCCTCTCCTTGTGCAGCTGTGCAGCGTAGGGCTGGAAGCCGTTGTTGGCATGTGGCTCTATATTGTTTCTGAGGAGATGAGGGATGGGCTGGGCGTTCCTCTGGCTGCTGTGTCTCTGTGGCTGGTCTTGAGCCTTAGGTCGTTTTCGGCCCTCCCAAGTATCCCCCAGCCCTGTTCCCGCCCGGAGACAGCTGCTAAACCCGTGTTGCTGTCGATGGGCGCAGTGCAGTGTGTTCCCTCTGCAGCTGCAGACAGGAGAGCTGCATTATTGAGTTGGCGGTGGCAAGTCCTGTCTTTTGTCTGGATCTCAGCTTCCTCCTCGAGAGAGCTGGGAGTTGAGTTTGCAAGTTCCTGTCCTGCGTTTGAATCTGGGCCCCTCCTTTACTAGCTCTGAGGCCTTGGGCCAGTTACGGATCCTGCGAGGTCTTACTTTCCTTGGGTGTCACATCAGGGTGCTGATCCTGCTGTGAGGGTTGCTGTGGGGATCAGAATGCCATTAAGTGCCTGGCCCGTCCTCTTGTTCCTGGATGGTGGTGGCGGCAGTGACTGCTTTTATCTATAAGTTAGAGTTGCTACATTGGATCAGTGATATTTTTAGCCTGTTGCTCTGCACCCCCATTAGCTCTCCATTGGTGCCTTGGCGTTTCTTCTTTACCCCTTGTGTACATTGGCACTCCACCTAAGAGTCTTTTTGAGAAAGAAACCTTTCCGTCATTTAAAAAAGTTTTAAAAGCACTGGACTCTGATTCTCGGAGTCCATTTTGTCTCCACCATTCTGTGGTTCTGAGGAATGTGTCCTTCAGGATCCCGTCAGTGCGAGCAGCAGAGAGCCCCACTCAAATTCCCTTAAACAGGGAGGAGCTGGGCGATAGGAGGTGTAGGATGTGGGCGCGTGCCAGGTGCCATATGTTGGGGCGGGCCCCGGGCCCTTTGAGCAGTTTCTTGGCTTCCCCCTCCTTCCTGTGGTGACTGTAGCACCGCCACCGTCCATGGAAGGAAAGAGAGCCTCCTTGTTCATCTCCTGGAGGAGTCGAGAAGTCCCAGCTGACTTCTGCCTGGGGGTCAGTGGTCAGAGGGGGCTCCTGTCCTCACTTAGACCCCGCCAGGCTTCCCTGGAAGGAGGGAGCGGCTGCTGGACCGGATTCCAGGGATCTGTTAGAGGGGGGAATGGGGAACAAGAAGGCAAGCCCGTGGGATGGATGGCAACGCACATCGTAAACTCCACTTTGCTGTGCAACTTACAAAACAGCTGCTGCTGGCTGGGGTTTTTGAGGTGCCCGAAGCAGCGTATCATCTGCCTATTTTTGTCTCTGTGTTAACCAGTGCAGAGGGCAGTTCGGTGTAAACCCTCCCCGGCCTGGGAAAATCCCAGTCCCTCTAGCTCCTGGAACATGAAACTTGCCCTTCACATCACTAGAGATGTGGGGTAGGGCTTTTCTTTTTCCTTTTGTGGACTGTAGATCGCCGCTCGGCCGGGGCTGGTGGGCGGGGGGGTCGTGCTTCAATAAACATATGGAGGGCAGCTTCCTCTGGGCCTGCGAGCAGATTCCTATAAGTGTTACTGTTCATAGGGGCCAGGAGAGTTGTAGGAAATCAGGGAGATTGCGAAAGTATTAATTGCAGCTTTGTTTTAGGATATGGAGGAAAAGATGAAGGAACAGGGATCAGTGAGAAGTGGCCTTTGAAATGTGGTTGCCAGTGAGTGGCCTGGGGGGAAAGTTGAGGAGCTGTCTTTTCAACCGGAACCTTTTTGGTTTCCTGCCGCCATTCTTCTTCACACTGACGTGTGTGTTGTGGTCAAAGGTGTGAGTGCACAGGGAAGGCTCGTTCAGGGGTAGACCGACCCTTGGGTTTTGCTTGTATGTAAAATTATTTTGTTGCGATCTGTAGGAATCCCTCTGTTCTAAAAACCAGTTCTACATTTTAAAACACTGTTTTTGTACCGCAAACAAAAAACTCCCCCAACGCTCCCTGCTCCTCGCCCCCGGCCTGCAAATAGAAACCCAAACCACCAGAATGGAAGCGCTGAAGGAGTGGGTTCCTAGAAATGACAAGCGTGTGTCTCCAGTGAGTCAGCCTCCTGGTTCCTGTGAGGCTCCTCCACCTGCTGTCCCTGCAGAAGTGTCACCACAAACAGACGGAGCGGCAGCCCCAGCTCGCTCCTGTATTTTTAGAGTTGACCCTTGAGAGGAGGCAGCGTGAGTTAATCGCTTTGGTTCATGTACTGAGGCAGGAAGAGGAGCGGGGGGCCGGGGCTGTTTTCTAGAGGCTGCACTATGCCAGGGTCTTCCTGTAAGGTGACATTGAAGGTGACCATGAAGGAGGTGAGGGAGTGAACTGTGCATCTGACCAGGCGAAGAGCAGTCTGGGCTGAGGGGCCCATGTATCAGCTGCTCTGGCAGGGAGCATGGCTGATGTACTTGGCAAATGGCGAAGGGGCCATTGTGGCTGGAGCAGCAGGAGCGACCAAGAGAGTGGAAGAAGAGGACTGGAGAGAAGGCAGAGAATTAGCTGGGGGCCATTTCCTCTAGGCCATTGTAGTGACTCTGACCCTTTTTTTTTGGGGGGGGGGTGAGGAAGATTGGCCCTGAGCTAACATCTGTTACCAGTCTTCTGCTTTTTGCTTGAGGAACATTGTCCCTGAGCTAACAGCTGTGCCAATCTTCCTCTATTTTATGTGGGACGCACCACAGCATGGCTTGATGAGTGGTGCTAGGTCCGCTCCTGGGATCTATACCCACGAACCCTGGGCCACTGAAGCAGAGTGCATGAACTTAACCACTACACCACCGGGCCAGCCCCATGACTCTGACTTTTATTCTGAGGGAGGTGGGAGCCTTGGGAGGATTTTGAACAGAGGAGTGATGTGGAGGGGGTGGCCAAAGGGGGAAGCTGGGATTTTTGGTAGACCAGATAAGAAATGATAATAGATTGGACCGGGTTGAAGCAGTGGGTATGGTGAAAAGTGGTCCGGTTCTGGATATTTTGAAGTGGAGCTGATAGGATCTGCTGATGATTGAATGTAGGATGTGAGGCGAGGGAGAAGAGAAAGGATGACTCTTAGGTTTTCGGTCTGAGCAATTGAAGGGATGGAGTTGAGCTTGTCAGAGGTGGAAAGGGCTGTGGGAAACGCAGGTGTCGGGGGAAGCAGGTTTGGCCTGGTCATGTTGATGTTGAGACGCTTACTGGACATCCGAACGGGGAGGTTGGGCAGTTATAGCTGTGCCTTTGGGTTTAGGGCAGTGCTTTGGGCTGGGGAAGTCAGTTTGGGAGCTGCCATCGTATAGATGGAAAACCACTGGATGAGATTGCCTGGGGAGTGATGGAGGCAAAGTCTGAGGTACAGTCATGCATCGCTTCACGGCAGGGATATGATCTGAGAAATGCATCATTAGGCGATTTTCTTGTTTTGCGAACATCGTAGAGTATATTTACACAAATCTCGATGGTACAGCCTGCTACACACCTAGGCTCTATGGTACTAATCTTACGGGACCGCCGTGGTATATGTGGTCCATCACTGACGGAAAGGTTGTTACGTGGCGTGCGACTGTGCTGAGTTCTTAAAGGTCTGCTACATGACAGGGAACAGCAGAGGAGGCTGACGAGGAGCTGCCGGGGAACTGGAACAAGCACCACGAGAGAGCGATGTCCCAGAAGCCCAGGGAAGAGCGTGTTGTGAGAAGAGAGTGGTCAGGTGTGTCAGGGGCTAAGCATCCGGCAACGTGATGCCGGAGAAGGGACCGGTGGGTTTGGCAGTGCCGAGGTCTTTGGTGACTGGGACACAGGTTTCGGTGAAGACTCGGTGGGTCAAAGCCCGGTTGGAGTTGAGGGAGGATGGGAGGACAGGACGCAGAGACAGCCGGTTTGGACCACCTGGAGTTCGGAGTTTGCTGCAAAAGGGATCAGAGAAATGAGAGGGGCTGCACTGGGATGTGGCATCAAGGGAGTCTTGTAAAAAGTGGGATATATCGTGAAAGGTTTGTATGCCGAGGGGAATGATCCAGCACAGGGAGAAAAATGGGTGATCCAGGGGAAGGGAGAGAAGGAGGGATAAGAGAGAGAGGAGACAAAAGCGATAGAGGGGGAGGGCTGGGGGTCAGGGCGCAGGGTGGGGGTGGAAGGCAGGCTGTGTGAGGACGATGCAGGAGGTTCGTAGGTTTGATGGGAACGTGGAAGTTTCTAGTTCAGCGTCCTTAGTCAACTAGGATCCAAGATGTCCGCTAAGTGTAGCAACTTCGTAAACAGCTGCTTTTTCTCATCAAGTTACATTTCAGTTGGTGAGGCTTTTCCTGTGGCCATGTGGGGGAGGTGACACAGGCTCTGGGGCAGAGCAGGCCTCTTCAAATGCTGGCTTTGCCGCTCGCTGCATTTTTGACGGGAGACAAGCTCACCGACCACAGTAGGCCATCTTTCTGTGTCTGTAAAGTGGGGGGGGCAACACCTGCCTGGAGAGGTTGGGCGGAAGTCAAGTGCCGGTGTCCAGGGATCATTCAGCGAAATTGTGGGGCATGTAGTTGCTCAACAGGTGTTCCCCTTATTCTTAAAAGCTTTTAAAGATTAGGTGAGATAGTGCTGCTCTCGTTAAAGGAAGGCGTGAAGGTGATACCTGACTTGGCACTAAAGGGGCGTGCTGTGTGTTTCCTTTTCCCAGCTGGGTGTCGGGTTTTGCTGAGCTGTACGTGCCAACCTGACATTTGACCCCAGCATCTTCAAAGCAGAACCTTTTGTCCTGTGTGAGCCACATTGGCCCCGTGAAGAACCAGCCCAGATAGTGGCTTCATGAGCATCATGAACTAGCCAGCGAGTGACTGCCCAGCCCTTAGGAAGGCAGACCTTCCCCTGTAGTTGGGGCGCTGAGGGACGGGCACTGGGTCTGGGAGAGTTTTCCGGGACGTTGGTGCCAGCCGACTAGGAGACTGAGCATTCAGGTTTCAACTCTAGGCTGTGGGCTGGGTCAACTTTAAATGCAGTTGAATTCACACATCCGTATAATTACTCCAACCCTTCTTTATGCGTATGGGGAATGAAGGATGGGAACATTCAGATAATTACTCTGATTTAAAAAAATCCTCCCAGGGCAGGGTTGAGGGTTGAAATACCGGCCTGTGTCCCGATACCCTAGAGTTGATCTGAGCGAAAATGCAGGAGGCGCAGCCCAGGGAGGACAGCACGGGCCTTTGTGGTAGCTTTATGTCGTGGAGGGTCACTTGCCGATTTACTAAGAATTCCACACATGGCGTTTCAGTGAAACCTCTTTGGGAAGAGTATGTCCTGCCCTTTTCCCCCTGCTCCTCTGCCAGAAGTTTCTGATTAATCGGGCCTCTGTTCTGGTGGCAGCTGGTGGCTACATGGTGCGGGCTTGGGTAGGCCTGAAGTGGCCGGCCTGTCCTGAGAGATCCCAGGAGGCAGCTGGGGTGTGTGTGTGTGTGTGTGTGTGTGTGTGTGTGTCTCTCCATGTGTCCTGAGCCCCTGGTCTCTGTCTCGAGCTCTGTCAGCCCCCTGGAGATAGCCCAAGACAAGGGCTTGCCCCTCCCTCCCTCTCTCCTCTCTAGTTCCTTGCCAGTGTCATGTGACATTCCTTTAGGCGGCCCCAAGCCAACTTACGTTTTTTTGTAAACTTAATTTTTAAGCAGTCTGAATCCTTCTATTGATCCAGATGAAAGCCTTAGATCATAGTCTCTCAAAAGCTCGACTTCCTGGTCTCGATTTTCCTCCCGGTGACCTTGCGGAGGACTCAGGTTCATAGACGAGGAAGCTGGGCCTCAAGAGCGATTAAGCATGTCCCGCGCAGCTGGTCCGGCAGGTGTGGGGTTCAGGGCCGGGGCTGGGGCTCTCTGCACCGTTGCCATGGCACCTTCCTGAGGGAGGCTCACCTCTCTCCTGCATTGCCTCTGTCTGCCCATCCCCATGCTGGTTTTGAAAGCATGATTGGGCCCCAACACCCACACCCTGGTGCCCTGGGTTCTGGTGCTGACTGGAGCCTTGCTTCCAGCCGGATCCCTCTCCAGCCAGCTGGCTTCCTGGCCCCAGACCCTGCTTAACTACCAAGGAAAACCAGAGACTGTTTGGCACATCCTTGCCTTCTTTGTTTTTTGCAGGCCCCATATCTTTATCCACAGCTTTGTGGGTTTGTTAGAATAGGAAGTGAAGTACTTCCTATATATGCTCTGGCCGCGCCACGTCAGGCTCATGTGTTGCCCAGTCTTCATATCAGGGTGGGGATTTATCCCTCCAAATCAGATTTTTCTCTTTTAGCGTCAACAGTGGCAAGTTGTCGACCACCGTGGTTAGGTTTTGCTCTTGACATTCTGCTGCAAATGTCCATTTGGGAAACCGTGTCTCTTTCCATGTCCTCCTTTCTCCCTTCCCCTCTCCCCGCTTCTTAGTTTAGGAGACTGTTCCAGACTTTTGAAGATTAGTGGGCTGGGTGTATGAGCTGAGAAACTATCTGCAGTAGTGAGCCAAATGATTTCCAGAATATTCTGCTGGAGGACTTGGATGCAGGCCAAACGCAGGAAAATCTTTTTGGATGTTCATGCTGGAAAGACTTTGCATTCCCCTCGTCCCCAAAGTTTCAGATTTGCTGCTTGCTCTAGAGTCAGAAAAACATCCCTCTAGCCAGTGACCATGTTATGTGAATTTAGCTCATATATCACCAACTGGGCTATTTTTTTTTTTTTTAAAGAAACCAAATTATAGATTCGCACATGCTCATTAATTTTATTACTGATTCTATTGTACCTCTCTCCTGCTTTATATACCGATAATTGGAGGCCAGTAATAAAACGTTTAATAGCCACATGACCATTCCTATAAACCCGAAGACTCACAGGGAGTGAGGGAACTAAGGTCTATTTCAAAAGACTGTGGCCCTGTGACAGTCCACGAGGAGAGGGCAGATTGAGAGGTCATGGAGCTGTTTTGTGTGGGAGGGAAGGAACTCGGTTTTTCTAAGATATTTTTCCTTAAGGGGTTGGGCATGCCATACATTGTATAATTGAATTTTGTAGACTTTATTTTAGATGTTAGCTGTTTTAGCAATGAAAGAACCCCAAATTATATTATACAAGGTATTGTAGTTTTGCAGGTATTCAGTGATGACGTCCGAAACTTGAGAGGTGTCACAGTAAGACACCAGTGTCCAATAGTTTACAAATATTGTCCTGTTGTGCCTCTCTGGCTTTTTCTTCTGACTTCTCTCTTTCTTCCGGACAGACATTTCTACCTCGGTCAGGGGAGGTGGCTCTGCGTTTCTCTTCACTAAGCTTTCTGAACTCCAGGCAGTTGTGCCGGCCGGTTAGATTTGCTACCCCGAGATTGTTCAGTCCTGACCAGTTGGGTTCTGAATGTGGCGTTTGCTCGAGCGGTGTTGGGCAAGGAGAAACGCCTTCCTGTCTCTGCATTAGTTGACAGTATGCCACTTGTGTGCTTCCTTCTCCCTGGTAATCTGCCAGCACCTTTCAGGATATTATGAAACTTAAACCAAATGAGGTTAAAATGGGACCTCTGTGCCGCTGAACGGCCGCAGACTGACTGCGGGAGTCCAGGATGGTTTCGGTAGAGGCGGTGGGGTTACAGTCGGGGGCAGACGGTCTTAAGCTTTCTTGAACTATGGGAACCACCCAGCCTGTGTGCTCAGCTTCCACGGTGAAATTAATTGCCCGCGTCCAGGGCATATTTCAGCCACAGAATTCGCTTTAAAACCAGAGATCTCTGCAAGTTGTTTGCCTGGGGTGTGACTTCTCCCTTGCCCGGTTCCCTGCTGCCTCTGATGGTTTGATTGTGGCGTGTTCCCGAGTTCCTGATGACACTCACTGTGGGACTCTCGGTGGGGTTTTTTTGGAGGGCAGCTAACTAGTGAGCTAAGTGGTCATTTCAAAGGAGAGTGAAGCTGAGATGAGGAGAACGGTATAGATGTCTACCTTTGTAGTGGACTCCTCACCCAGCTTGGGTAAAAAAGTGAGGCGAGTGCAGCCGGGGGGAAGGAGGCGCTGAGGGCCCTGATAGTCCTTGTGTGGAAACCAGTTGAGTGAGGGAAGAGAGGTTGCAGAAGGCCGTGCCGCTGGTGTTTGGCAATTCGCACTGTGCAGAAGAGAAAGCAGAACTGGACGGAGGGTAAAGAGCAGCCGAAGTTGAAAACTTGGGGAAGAAGTTGAGCTAGGAAAAGTAGGGGATCTGTTGATCAGCGTGACGTGGGGCGGCCCGGCTCTTCAGAGCTCACCGCTTCTCATCAGGAGCCATCGTCAGAGGGACTCATTCACTCTGGAAATCTTTGTGCCGTTCAGAATCTGTCATTCTAGTGGCAATAATTGTGACAAGATTTCAACTCAGGTTTTGTGGAATTATTTGCCAGTTTCAGTGTTGTAACTGAAGCTAAGTATTTTCTGAAAAGGTAAAAAAACTTTAAAAAATTGATAACACACGAGGCAGTTTCCCTTCGTGTAATCACTTGTCCTTGGGGCGTATTCCTGGCCTTGTCATCTCATGATCGGGAGATGCTGGGCAGGGGCTTGACCTTTCTGAGCCTTAGAATCCTTGCCTCTCCGGCTGAGGACCTTGGGAGAGTTGAATGACGGCGCCCAGTGCCTGGGCGGCTTTGCTCAGCGGGTGTTAGCGCCTGTGCTGAGAGCTGTGCTCTGATGCGTTCCTGGTCCACCGGCCCGGTTTCCTCCTCCACCCGTCAGTAAATATTGATTCTGTGCCTGCCAGTTACTGTTCTGGGAGGGAAAGCGTTCATGTCCAGAGTAGTAGTTGTTGGAGATGCCCGACACCTAAGATCGTGCCCTGACTGGTGGGGAATGCCAGTAGGGCTGGCGTCAGGGTTATGGGTGCGGGGGGACGAGCCCACGAGGTCCAGGGGGCTTACTTTCCGTACATGTCGGTCCAGAATTGTCAGGTTGGCTTTGAAATGCATTTGGATCTTTTGAGAGTGGGAGGGGGACATCTTACACCCTGGACAGTGAGGTAAAATGGCAAGAATTTTGCTTGCTCTTGCTGATTTTCAAAGCCAGGATTCTTGCACAGATGGTTTTGCGTCCAGAAGAGCAACTGGGATTAAGCTGCCTCCTTCGAGGATGTGAACTGAATTTCGCAAGTGGACAGGGCTTCTGGGTGATGTTTTCCAACGACCAGCTGCTGCTTCGGACCTTTGTGGTTTTCCCTGCCCCTCATCCCTGCATCCTGTTGTTTCCCTCGTGAGATGGAATATGGCATAGCGCCAAAGTGACTTTAGAGGACTTGACAGTGACAAGTGTTAGGATTTCAAGAAAATGCCCACTGGGCATACGTACCTCTCCTGCTGCAGGAGATGCTGGGGGCGCACATATGTTTAAAACATTTTTATGTGTGTCTTTGAGTGAAGACCGCATTTCCACAAAGCTTGCAAATATTTTCTTCCAGAGGTTTGGTTCTTGCTAAAATTTTAAATTTTAATATTACAGCTTAGTTTTCTCTTTGATCTAATATCTTGGTCTCCTTTTTTCCTATCAGTTTTTTTTCCTCAAGTCTTTACTTGTATATGCTCAAATAGCTTGGTCTAGAATGTTGAGTGTTTTGTGAATCTCAGCCGAATGGTCTCCCTTCGCTGTGAAATAGTCATACTGCTGGGTTTCCAAGTTTTGGCTGTACATGTTCACTTCCGGTAGGGAATTTTCTAGTCGACAATCTTTTGGACAAAAGTTTATTATTCCTCAAAGATATCATTAAATTTTATTTAGTCTGCAATACTTTTATTGCTTCTGAAACTATTCTCTGGTTCTGGAATATGACCACGGCGCTTTTAAACTTCAGCATAAATTTAAAGAATGATTTCAGCCTGGGACATTCTGGTGGTTTGGCCTTTCATGTGGCAGAGAGTCTAGAATCATCTAGTTTCAGACACGTGATGTTTTTTAGAAAGTGCTTTCGGATAGTTATATATGACTTTCAAGTTGATTATGAACTAGTCTTTAAAAAATATTTCCTACTCGGGGAAGCATATCTAAATGATCGTTTGACTAGGGTGCATCCCAGAGTACATAATGGTTTTTGAAGTGTGATTCAGGAGTTTTCAGATAGATTGTTGCAACTGAATGGCTATTTCTGAGCTCCTAGTGATGCAAGTTGCCAGGTACGTTCATTTGTTTTAAAGCAGACCCGTGTCCGTTGGAATCAGAACATTTGAAGTGCTGACGGCCTGTAGATGCCTGCAGGGTATAGTTTAGAGTCATGCTGTGGCCATTCCTTCATTTTTAGGTGATGTGACTAAGGGCTCTTCACCCAGGTGCTGTGGGTTGGGTATGTGACTGGCATGGAAGGTGCCAGCATGGAGGGGGCTGCCCTGTGGAATGTGGTTGGATCAGCCCCCTGAAAAAAACTAGCACTCAGGTCCTTTCATAGGATCCCCCCATTCCCCTAAACACTGATCATTTCGAGAAATCTTGACAAAGCAAGTATGAAATGCAAATCGAGAAAAGGAATAACACCAAAGGAAGCGAGACTTTTTTTAGGGACTCTGATTTCCAGATAATCAGGACAACATCCCCCATTTTACACTTTTTTAAATGTCTTTTCTGCCCTCCAAACACACACTCTTTTCATTTACCTTATTGAAATATCATCTTTGCAAAAACAGTGGTGGATTTCTGTTTTTAAGACAGGCATAGCATTTTAGGTACTGCATGGATTTCTTTGGTTCTTCGGAGTTGATTCCTACCAGCTGACTCATTCTAAAATGATACCTTTATGTACCTCTCTCATATACTCGGGGTTGTGAAACACTTTGATGACGCCACTGCCAAGGTTTTAAATTTGATGTGTACTATCTTGGAAAACCTCAGTCATGGCCCCTGGGTAAAAGATTAGCATTATTCCTTAAGTAACTGTAATCAGTAGAAAAATTTGTACAAATTCTTTGCGAATAAAAACACTAGCTTGAAATTTTAAGGAAAAATCCATAGTGTCTTCGAATGGCCTTCCTTGGCTTCAAGTACAAAATCAAACTGCTTCCTTTGATCTGCAAGGTCCCTGTGTGGCCAGGTGTCCCCAGCGCCTTGCCGTCATCTGCTGCTGCCCTCCTGGTCCTCCTCGCTCCAGCCACATCGCCCTCCTTTCCTTCCCACCAGCGTGCTGAGTTCTTGCCTGCCTCAGGACCTCGCAGTGGCTAGTCCGGCTGCTGGAATATCCCTCCCACCGTATCTCCCCCTGGGTTGCCCCTTTTTGTCCTTCAAGTCCCGGGGCAAATATCATCTCAGAAGACTTCCCAGTCTAAAGTAGCTCTTCGCTCATTTCCTGTCTTATTACGTGATTGTGTTTTTGTCTGCGCTCACAGGTATGATAGGTGGAATTATCTTGGGAAATTGTTTACTTGTTTCTTTTCTGTCCCCTCCTGGGTTAGACACTCCAGGAGGGCAGGGACTCCGTCTCTCTTGATCCTCGCTGTACTCCTCGGTGCCTCTTTGATGACTTTCATGCCTGGCAATTCTTGGGTTATTTTCTCGTGCCTGCCTCGAGTTAGGAGACAGCTCTGAGGTGTTACTGGTGCAGAAGCTGAGCTCAGTGGTAACTGCTTTCCATCCTGGCGACACCCCAAGGCTGGGCACTTACCAAGCACACCAGCCTGTTTTTCAGGTTTCCAGCCGTTCGATGGCTGTCAGAACTTCAGGGGAGCGCCACCCTGCCTGAATGCTGACGTGTGTTTATGTCCCTCGGCTTCTTGGCAGATGGATCTGATCCGTCCCAGACCTGGGCTCAGGAGAAGGCTCCGCTCCTTGCCTGCCGACAGCCCCGCTGTTGGGGTTGCTCCATTGCTGGACGGGGCTATGGGGAGACTGCTTCTGGGGGGGGGGTGGTGCATTGCCTGGGTTTTGTGCCGAGTCATTGCCCTGCTGCCTGGTGCATGGGGAGCTCTGGGGAGTGAATTGCTACTTCTGTGATGGAGTGCTTTCTCTCATCAGGGCGGTGCTGCTCTGGGTAGATAAACTCCTGACGCACACAGTGGTCTCAGGGCCCCTCGAGCTCAAGGTCTCAACCCCAGCCCCCCCCCACAACGCCTGGGTAGGCCGAGCCTGAGCAATTCTGATTTAATCTGTCTCCCTTCCTTTCAGCCGTGCTGTGGCATTAATACAGTATCTTTGCATCTTGCAGGGAACTTTGTAGTCAGTTTCCTCTTTCTTTGTCTCTATCTGGGCTGAGGACATTATCCCTCTTTTACAAAATGGGCAAAAGATTGTCCCCCGGGAAGAGTGGAGAATTGAGAATAATTGTTTTGACAAAACTGACAAACTATTATTTTGTCCCGAGGATGCAGATTGGTTCATTAACAATTACTCAGTGTCTGCTTTGCCAGAGGTTTGAACAATGAGTTTTTAATGCATGTAAAATGCTCAACATAGTGGATCCACCTAAAGTTGATTTTGTCTGTTTTTTGAATCAGGTCGTTGACTCATTATACAACTTCACCTTGTCAGCTCAGATCTGAACTCTAGCTGTAAAAAGTAAAACCCGCAGTAGAGCTGTCTTTCATGCCGTAACTAGTTTTAAAGTTAAAAACAGTCCTGTGACTTTTCAGCATTCCAGCGTGATTAAAAAGGTTACTGTCTTACATTCATCATGATTCTTGAGCAGTTACTTATCTGAGTTGATAGTCTTAAATTAATGGCAGACTTTTAAGTGTTTTGATGATCCTAGAGTCCTGAGGCGGCTTCGGGGTGGGTTGAACTAGAATGAGGTGGTATTTAGTGGTTTCTGCCCTGGCTTCTGTCCAGCTTCACATAGTTTGACTTTAGTATTTTTGGCTAATGAAAGTGTGTCTTCTAGGCTGTGCTTGTCTGCAGCAAATGTGGCTCGAATGTAAAACTAGAGAAGTTTAATTATTGGCAGATCAGTGACAGTGACAAATTGTTTTTCTTTCTTTCTAGTTATACATGGGAAGCTGTTGACATAAAAAATAACGTGCTTTATAAAATCAACTTCTGTGGAAATATGAATATTGCCCAGTGTGGGTCATCAAGTGCTGTTTGTATGCACGACTTGAAGACAAACAGCTATCGTTCCGTGGGTAAGTAAAACCGCCCTTAAATTACTGGATGGACAGCATGATCCCAAGTTTGCAAAAAGAATACTATGTATCTAGCTATCGACACAGCTATATGTGCTTATCACCTGTAATATATATTTTATGATAGTTAAAAGTGGTAACAATTTGAATGTCCACTGTGAGGTTAAATTACGTTACTTCCATCTAGTGGATACACTGTGTCAATCATTATGAAGAATTATGCACTTGTGTATTTCTTGATGGAGAAGGATGTTTCTTCTATGGCTCTGCCTTCTCACGTTTGTCTTAAACCCTGTTTGTGCTCTTCTCCCGCCCTCACCCCATTTCCTCTAGTGCCCAGCCCGCTTCCCCTCCTCGTACCTTTCTGCTGCTTCTGTGGTGGTTTGATTCTCATGAGGCACTCGGTATTTACGTCGACTCAAAGATGGTCATTGGTGTTAGGCTTACATTCAAGATTAAATAGCCCTAAATACCCAGTCGCAGAGAAAAAAGTGCCAACTTGACTCTCCTAGGGCTGATTTTGTTTCCCTGAGTGCCCTCCCCTTGGGTCAGGATCCCACTCCTCTGGTGAGGATGCTGAGTCCAGGTGGACTGACAGCTCTGCCAAGTCACGTGGAGCTGGAAAGGGGCAGAGGCCCAGAGCGGGAGACCTAGGGCAGACATCAAAGTGGCCGGCGTCATCCTTGGATTTGGGGGCGTGAACATCTGTGGTGACCTTTGAGCAAGGCAGTTTGAATGGTGAAGCCTGATGGTGAGGGACAGTCATGAAACAGAGACAGCGGGTGACTGGGAGAGCGTGCTAGGTAGGTTTTTGGAGTTGGGAGGGGCAGCTTACTGTGGTGGCTCCATCCTGTCATTTCCAATGGAAATTCCTAAACATAGTGAAAGGGCTTTTTAGAAAGTAATGTTTGGAGTCAGAAGAGTAAGGTTTGTGAGGTCTGCTCGTTGAGGCCCAACTCTGTTTGGTTTTCCTCTCTCCCAGCAAGGAGACTGTCCAGACCGCAAACACAGGTAAGAGGGAACTGAGGCCCAGGATAGAGTTGTGAGAAGCTGCCAGAACTCTTGTTCTGAACTCTTGGGTCAGACGAGTTTTATCATTTTGTGATATCCTCAAAAAACTTTCAAATGTGATTGCTACCTTCCTGGTTGCGATCTTTCAACGATTCGTGGAGAGAGGCCACACATGGGCCTGTTGGCCAATGTTACTCAGGTTTTCAGAAAGAGGAAAAGTAGTCTCCTCTTGACTTTATGATAATCCTTGACTGTAGTAGTTCTGGCTAGTGGAAGCGTGTCTTCTGGTTTGTGGTAGTATAGTGTAATGTAACAGACAGATGCCAGGTGCAGACAAGGAGCATGATTTGTGAGGTTGGCATGGCTGGACAGAATTTGAGAATGACCAAGTTTAGGTCGACTTTGAAAGCTAGGCAGGAGAGTTGATATTTTCTGGGGTAGGTAGTAGATCCATTGTAGATCCTTTGTGAGGGTCATGGGGGAGGTGATGTGGTAAAATGTGTTTTAGAAAGCTGGGCCTGATGAAATAGGAGAGGTTGGTTAAAGGGGAGAGGCCAAAGGTAACTGCTGAGTTAAAAGCTGAGTTATAAGTTGAGTTGATGAGGACAGAAGCCAGCCGTTTCCAATCTCATTTTACTCCCAGACTCACATGACATACTTTTCCCAGTGCTTCAAACTCCTCAAGGGAGAGAATGGTGCCAGAGGGGGTGTGAACTTACAGCACTGGCAGGTACTGCCCTGTCCTTCAACTCAAGAAAGCAAACTAGTATGGGTGAAGAAGAGTGACGACATTTGCACAGAGATAATCTAGACTCGGATTTAATCTGGCTAATTTGTGTTATCCAATATTTCTATTGTATAATTTATTATTAAAATTTAGTTTTATAACTAGATAGTAACTAAATTTGTCAGGCACATATGTGCCAGGCATTATGTTTTTAAGGGAAATGTCTCATTGAATTCATTCAACAACTTTTTGAGGTCGGTGATGTCATTCCCCTCATTTTATAAACGGAGACACTGGAGCACAGCATGGATAAGCGGCTTGCCAGAGGCTGCACGGTTGTAGGTTTGGATGCTCAGCGGCCGGCTCCTGAGCCTGCAGGCTGATTCAAGGCTGTGTTGTTTTGTGAGTCATAAGGTCACATCAGACGGGTGTCGAGCTAAAAGAGGAACCATGATGGGAATTCCGAACGCCTGGCTGAGAGGACAACTGAGAAACTAACTTCTTACAAACTTGCTAGAAAGGAAAAATGTGAATTTTGAAAGCAGCCGCAAAAACTGGAGCTCCCAGTAGATCAGAGGAACAGAAGGGCTGGTATAGCAGTAGATCCAGTGTGTATGAGATCTTAACGTATAACCAAAAATTTGGGTGTAAAAATTATTTATCTGTGAGGAAACAGCATTAGACTTCTCCCGCATACCTACCAGAAATGAATTTGAGTTAAAAGTAAAAAGAGAGTAGGACATGGGGAAAAAACCTAGTAAAATAGAAATGTAATCTGGAGGAGGTAAGAGCTTCTCTTGATAAAGGATAAGAAGGACAACCCGGGAAAAAAGTGGCAAGGTCTAACAACAGGCAATTCACAAAAAGAAGAAATCCAGATGGTCGGCACAACTTCATTAGTAAGCCAGGTGTGAATGCAAATCAAAGCAGTGATGAAATCTCATTTTTCTTCAAATTGTCAGAAGTTTAAATGGTTGAATCATAGGGTGCTGGCAAGGAGCCTAGAAACGGCACATTCCCACATTGCGATGGGAAGATGGTTGTCTGTAGCCCTTCTGGGAAGATAATTGTTCATTTGAGTTTTATAGTGCCCACAAGGGAAGTTTTAATACTTAGAAACAGATATTAAGACCTCAACTTTAGTTTAAACAGTGTTACATTATTTTTGATTAAGAATATCCATTAGTTCTTTCTTAGGCAAATGATATTGTTACACACAAAAGTCTAGCAGGTCATTTTTATGGGCCCCGTGAACAACGTTGGTTTCATTTACAACCTAGTTGAATGATCTATACCACATTTTAAAGTGATTTATACATTTTAGAAGTTTGATTTCCTTTTAAAGTACTTTAGATGTCTGATCTGACAATGAAAACTTAAGTAGTTATAATAATCCTTATAAATCTAATGGTTTAAACTTAGAAATATGATAAACCTGAAGTTGTCTTAGATGGGTTAATGCTGTGTCCCAGGTGTAAATCATTTGCTCAGTTATAACCTTTGAATTGGAGTTATAACGTTAAACATTGCAAGGATGTAAAAATTCCGAATGTATTCACATTCCTCCTAACATCCCAAATGCTAATACTGTGCTTTTAATTTAAGTAACCTTTCTGAGGGTTAAAGCTACATATGCACTTCAGGAAGCCTGTTACCAGCCCATTGAACTGATGGAATGTACCCACCAGGGAAGAGTGTTAATTGAGGTTACTTACCGCCAATGCCTGGGATTCTGATTGCTGCTTCTTGGTGACCTGGGTAGGACGCATTGAATCCGATCATAGTTGCCGTGTCAAGTGACTTCATTTACTTTGAGGAGCCTGGCCCCTGGCTCCAGGCGATATTCATATTGTCTGATTCTTGTGTGCACTCATGGAAATCTACAGCAGCCGTCCACGTTGCCCACTGGCTTGAATTCTGCATCTCCGACTATTATGATGTGAAAGTATCTTTTCCTCTTAAACCCTAGATTCTTTCATTTTCTTAAAACCATATTGTTCTATTGGATATTTAAGATGATATCTGGTTGAGTTTTAGATACAACTTATGTTTTTATCTCATTTATGGTCTCTCCTGATAGTCTGGCAATATCTGTGAAATTTTAAGACATATATTCCCATAACCTACTTTTGTAAATCTTGCCAATAGAGGCCTTAGTACGGTACATAGATTTTTGTACAATTTTTTTTTTGGTAGCATTGTTAGTTGTGGCAGATATGCCAGCATAGCCTAAGTGTATGGGGATGGTTCAATAAATTCTAGTATATTTTATTCTGATTTACTTGGTTAGATCACATCTTAAAAGATAGCTGTATAAATTCTATTTTTAAAGCAGTCAACATTTAATATTCATTTATTTCTTTATAACAAATATTTGAATGACTCAGTCACTAAAACAGACAAAAAGCCCTTTTCTCCTGGAGCTTGCATCTTTGGGAGTGGGAGACAGACAAAAACAAACAGTGGCTAAATAGTATGTTACAATGTGATGGATGCTGTAAAAAAGAGAAGGAAGGAAAAGTCCAGAGTGCTGGGGGAGTGGGGTAGTCTCAGGAGAGTACGTGTTCAGGAATATTCAGCGGGGTAAGTGTCGCTGAGAAGTTGACATTTAAGCAAAGACACGGAGTCCAGGGAGGGAGTCACGTAGTTCTCTGGGGGAACAGCCAGCACAGGGGACAAGGGGCAGTATCTGAGGGGGTAGTCGGTGGTAGCAAGAATAGAAATTTCTTTTAAAGAGTGTTAATATAAAGAGGAGCAGAAATACGAGGCAGCAGCTGGAGGGAAAAATCGGGTAGAGAGAGAGGATTCTCTTTGAGTTGGGTGAAATAACATGAGCACAGTACGCGTTGAAGGACACGATACAATAAAGAAGGGAAGGTGGGGAGCGCGGGAAGCCTTGCTGGAGCGCGCCTGCGACTAGCACGGAGAAGGCTGCCTGCCTGCGTGGCAGGCTCTGAGCGAGGTGTTGGCGAGGCCCGGCGGCCGCGGGGGAGGCCCGGCGGCCGCTGCTGACGTTGGCAGCGCCAGGCCGTGCAGCCTCAGCGAGGTCGAGTTGCGAGCTCGGCTGGGCTCGGCCGCGGCCGCCGCGGGTTGCAGGCGAGGCCGGGCAGGCCCGGCGCGCGGCCTGCTCTGGCGGGCTCTGGCGAGCGCGGCCTGGCGCGCAGGGTCTGGAGGACCCTGCGCGGCCGGGCCTGGAGAGCGTGGCTGGGCCTGGCGGGTACGGGCGAGCGCGGCCTGGCGCGCAGGGTCTGGAGGACCCGACGCGGCCTGGCCTGTAGAGCGTGGCCGGGTCTGGCGGGCCCGGGCGAGCGGGGCCTGGTGGGCCCCCGGGCGCGCAGGGTCGGGAGGACCGGGCGTGGCCTGGCTTGTGGAGCGTGGCCGGATCTGGCGGGTCCCGGTGAGCGCGGCCTGGTCTGGCGGGCCCGGGCGAGCGCGGCCTGGAGGGCCCGGCCTGGCGAGCGCTGTCTGGCGGGCCCAGCGCGTGGTCTGGCGGACCCGGCGCGGTCTGGTGGGCCCGGCCTGGAGGCCGCCATCTGGCGCACCCGCCACGGCCTGGCGGGCCCGGCCAAGGCCATTTGGTCTGGCGGGCCTAGGCGAGCGCGGCCCGGTCTGGCGGGCCCGGCCGGGAGCGCGCGGTCCGGGGGGCCTGGCGTGCGCAGCCTGGCCTGGAGGACCGGGCCTGGAGAGCGCGGCCTGGAGGAGCCGGCGCGGTCTAGTCTCGTGGGGCCTCGCCAGCGCGGTCTGGTCGGGTAGGCCCGGGCGAGCTCGGCCTGGTCTAGCGGAGCCGGCCTGGAGAGCGCGGTCTGGAGGACCCGGCGCGGTCCGGCGGGCCCTGGAGAGCTGGGCCGGGCGGGCCTGGTACGCAGGGTCTGAAGGACCCGGCGCGGCCTGGCCTGGAGAGCGCGGCCCGGTCGGGCGGACCCGGCTTGGAGAGCGCCGTCTGGTGGGCCCGGCGCGCGGGGTCTGGTTGGGAGGACCCGGCCTGGAGAGCGCGGTCTGGAGGACCTGGCGCGTGCGGCCCGGCGCGGGTCGGAGGACCCGGCGCGATCTGGCGGGCCCGGCGAGCGCGGCCTGGTCTGGCGGGCCCAGCGAGCGCGGCCTGGTCTGGCCGAGCTGGCCTGGAGGTTGCGGTCTGGAGGCCCTGGCACGCGCGGTCGGGTGGGCCTGGCGCGGTCCGGCGGGCCCAGCGCGCGGTCTGGAGGACCCGGCGCGCGGTCTGGCGGGCCCAGCGCGCGGTCTGGCGGACCCAGTGCGGTCTGGCGGACCCGGCCTGGAGAGTGCGGTCTGGAGGACCCGGCGTGGCCGGGCGGGCCTGGGCGAGCGCGGCCTGGTCTGGCGGGCCCGGCCTGGAGACCGCGGTCTGGCGGGCCTGGCGCGCGCAGCCTGGTCTGGAGGACCCGGCCTGGAGAGCGCGGCCTGGAGGACCCGGCGCGGTCTGGTCTGGTGGGGCCCTGCCAGGGCGGTCTGGTCTGGCGGACCTGGCCTGGAGAGCGTGGTCTGGCGGGCCCGGCGCGCGGTCTGGAGGACCCGGCGCGGTCTGGCGGGCCCGGCGAGCGCGGCCCAGCCCATTTGGCGCCGTCCTCGGGAGCTGGCCGTGGGCCTGGCGTGCTGGCCGCCGCCCCGCAGTCCTCGCCCTGCTCTCGTCTGGGGAGGACGGCCAGGCTGGCCGGTTGCCGCGGGTGTCTGCCGCGGTTCGCTGCGGCCTCTCCCCGAATGCTCGGGTCGGCAGCCGCTCCCGACTGCGGGGCGGATCGGGCAGAGGAAGAAGGAGAGGCGGACGGGCGGGCGCGATGCCGATGTGGCTGGCGCGGAGGGATGCCACTGCCCCGCGCCGCGGCAGCCAGGGCCTCCTCGTTTTCTTGGCGGGGCGGGCCTAGCAGTTACGAGGAGCCCCCGGGAGCTCTGGGCACTGGGCCGGAAGGGGCCGCCGTATGGGGGGACAGGAGACGCGGGGGAGGGTCTTCAAGGTGGGGGGCCGCGGCCCCTGAGCGCCCCCTCCTGGCCGCAGCGCGCGCCGCTTCCCGCCGGCCTCGCCCGCCCTCCGCGGCTCCTGGAGCGCCGCGCTGCGGGGGCGCGCTGAGGCCCCGCCCCGTCTCCCGGCCCCAGACACGCCCACCGTGGGCGGGGCCAGGGCGCTGTCCGCAGGGCGCTGTCCATGGTCCCGGAGCTTCGGTAGGGCTTCTGCACCCTTTTTGCCGAGAAAACGATTTTCGAACGGACCCCGGGAGTTCCGGGCAGAGGACGGACGATTCTGGCAGACCCGTGCACATAGGCAGACAGGGGAAAGAACGGCCATACTGTCAGCCCCGGGGCTGTGGGGTCAGCTCTGAAACCTGTCACCACCTCCCCATTGGCATCTTAATTTTCAGCCTGCTCTCTTTTTTCTTTTCTTTTCTTTTTAAAAAAGATCTCCAGTGTTTGTATGGAATTGGACCAGTTATAATCCTGAGTTCATGATGTGCACTCATCATTAATCCGTGGACTAACCTTTTTTTTTCCGTTTTTTAATTAGTCGTTTTGGATAATGTAAAGAACCCCATCTGTAACAAAATCTAGGAACCTGACAATAACTACTGTCTATGTGTTCTCTCTTTATTGGAAGTAATCATTAGCCCACATCCTGTATTTAAAAGTTTCCTTCCTTCCTTCCTTCTTCCCACTCACCCTGTCTTCCTCCCTCTTTCTCGAAAGTCTGTGTGTGATTTTTTTTTAGTAGAAAGTGTATATCATGGTATGTGTAACTTTTTGGGACATAAGTGGTAGCAACAATATTATACTGCTAAAAACTAACCGTATTGTTATCTTTGTGGTTTGTTCCTTCCAACTCCTATGTAATATTGTCTGGATCTACCAAAGTTAATTTATCCACTCTTCTGTTGATGGGTCTTTGGGTTGTTTCCAGGTTTTTACTAGTGTGAAGAACACAAGATGTTCTTTCACATGTTTCTTGTTAAGTATATATGCATGGTTCTCTCTCTTTTTTTCCTTCTTCTATTTCTCCCCAAGTCCCCCCAGTATATAGTTGTACATTTTTTAGTTGTGAGTCCTTCCAGTCGTGGCATTTGAGATGCCGCCCCAGCATGGCCTAATGAGTGGTGCCACGTCTGCACCCAGGTTCCGAACCAGTGAACCCAGCCACTGAAGCTGAGCATGTGAAGCCAACCACTTGGTCATGGGGCCGGCCCCAGTTTCCTCTTGTGTATATACATGAGTTGAATAGCTAGGTCATAGGGTATGTGAATGTTCAATTTTAGGAGATATGCCATGCTGAGTTTTTTAGTAGTCGTACCAGTTTACACTCCACCAGCAACACGGGAGAGCGCTGGACCATCTCTCTTGCAACACATGGTATTTAATTTTTGTCAGTGGAGTGGCTGTAGTGGGTGTGTCATGTGGTCTGGATTTGCAATTCTTTGGTCACCAGTGATGTTTAACATCTTTTCATATCCTTATTGACATATATTTTTCTTTGTCAGATCATGTCTTGTCCCATGTGACCTATTCTTTCTCTCTAGAGGCTTTGGAATTTTCTCTTTGCCTTTGATATTAAAATTCACCACAAGGTGACTAGGTATGGGTTTTTCCCTCTCTCTCTTTGTGTGATTTCTCAGTCAGAGGTCATTTATTTTCATCTATTTCCTAGAATTATAAAAAAAAATTTGTGTTTGTTCTTTTGTGCGTGAGTGTGTATGTTCTTGATGCCAGGTCTTTGCCAGCTCTGTGTGTCTCCAGGTTATAACTCGTTTCTGTTTTCCTGAAGCTATTTTTTGATGAATATCAACTTTTAAATTTAGTAAGTGAAGTTTATTGATTTTTTTGTAGTTAATTCTTTTGAGGTTTAAGAAATATTTTCCTACATTAAGATCTAAAAGATAACTATATTTTCTACTGAGAGTTTTAAAGTTTGGTTTTTGATGTTTATGTCTTTGATCCGTTTAGAGTTGATTTTTGTATACTGTGGTGGGTAGGGATCCAATTTTATCTTTTTTTCCATATGGATTGCCATTTTGTTTCCAGTTCCATTTATTGGACAGTCTCTTGTTTGCCCACTGATCTGATACATTACCTCTGTCATACCAAGTTTGATTCACGCGAATGTCTCTGTGCTCTCTGTTTTGGCCCTTTGGTCTGTATCCTAGTCCGTTTGTCAGTTTATCTGTTTCTATGCCAACTACCATCGTATTGATATTATGTAGACTTTTTTTCTGGATTATTACAGTAATATCCCAGGCAAGCTGAGACGTGATCACCCTACTTTGGGGCCATTCTAAAGAATTTTGATTTTATAGCATGTATGAGGGGAAGTTATTGAAGAATTTCAGCAGCTGAGTTGTGTATTCTGATTTATGTTTTTGTGGATTGCACTGGTGTAAGATGCGTAGAGGAGGGTGAAGGACCAGACAGGAGTGGAGGCAAGGGTACCTACCAATCAGGAGGCTATTTATTGCCAGAGTACGGGTGAGAGATGATAGAGGTTTTAGCATTAACAGAGATGGAGAGATGTGGACAGATTCAAGATGGAGGTGAAACCAGTAGAACTTTCTGATGTATTGAATGTGGTAGATGAGAGAAAGATAGGACTCAGTGTCATGTGTTTGAGGCTTGACCAGCTAGGTGGATGGGGATGCCATTCCTGAGATGGAGAATTCTGGGGAAGGGACAGTTTGTAAGTTTATAAGCTTTCAGATGAATTATAGCACCACTTTTAGTTTGCTTACGCTTGGAAATAGCTTTACGATTATGAGTGTTTTATAGCTTATTTATGCTTTTTCCTCTCCAAATAGGTGACTCTCTTTTGAAAAGTGCAACCAGATCTCTTCTGGAATTCAACACAACATCGAGCTGTGAGCAGCCAGGCAAGAATCACAAAGTCCAGAGTAGCATCGCCTTCCTGTGTGGGAAGACCTTGGTGAGTCCACGGAGAGTCACTTTATCATCTTTTCTTTTGTTAAAAATGTTTGTCCCTTGGACATTCTTGCTCTAAGCGGTATTCCAGGAAGAATAAGTGAGCGGAGTTAAAAACGCAAACAAACAAACGGAAACCCCAGCCAAAGCACCATCACCATTAAGGACCAATAAGTGAACAAATCTTGAGCCGATAGTTAAAACACTAAGTGAAACTTGACCCACATCCTGTGTAAAACTATAATTCAAAGTGATTAGTGTGTTCTGACTCCAAACACTGTTGAATATTTGTTGCAGGCATAATTTTTTTCTTTCTAAAACCTTTTCTCTCAGCATTTTATTTTGATAATTTTTAGGGCAATGTGTTTTGTTTTGTTTTTAACATTTTTCTTTCCTCATTTGCGTTAAATGGGAGAGACCAACATCTATCTAGGAGAAGCTGTGGTCAGTGGGCAGTGAGGTTCCCAACCTTTTTGGGTATCACTAATGTTGAAAGGGGCCTAATTATTTTAAAGTATGATGTTTGTTCTTACTCTCTGCATGTTGTATGTGACTTTTTGCTTTTAATTGTTAGTATTTAAAAAGGGACTTCCAGTAAATAATTGCTCGCTTTTAGGAAAAGCAATTTGTGTACAAATCCTGTGAATGTTCTCTAATCAGAGTAAGAGCTGAAGTGTTTAGAAAAATCAAGTTGAGTGAAACTCACGTGGCTACCAGGCTGCTCTGAAATGTCTTTTTAAAATTTGGTGCTGTGACTGCTGCGTCTTCAGGCCCATAACGTCTCATCTGAAGAACTTTAAAAATAGAACTTATATTGTTAATTTTGGACCAGCCCATCAGTTGCACTGTCGTCCATGTTGAAACCTTGGGAAAAAAAAAATCTGTTTGCAGCAGTATGAAATATGGAGGCCTGTGTTACAGAATAAGCTGGCTGCTGTTTTAATTTTAATGAATTTCCTCCAAGAATTCTGTGTTCACACAAGAACCAGAATTTCGAGGAACTCCTTAGATTTGCCCATAGGCGTGGAGAGGTAAATTCCTGCCGTGTCATGTGTCACCCAGCAATGCTGTGGTGACCAGTTTGGAGTCAACCCTAGTCGCAGTCTGTCGGTGGTGGCGGGGGGGGCTACCCTTGAGTGTGGGGGCGTCTGGAGCAAGGCTGGTGTACAGACTCGGCCGGCTCCAGATGGGCCTCCTCCCTCGGCTTACAGGAAGCATGAGGTCACATTTTCTGGCTTCGGTTTTGTTGGCGTTGGTTATAGAACATTTGGAGTTTGACAGTGTGAGGACACCAAGGATTACTTCCCATGAATTTACTGTACTTGCATAGTTGGGGCAGTGGGACAATTTGGGACCCATTATACCAGAATTCCAACATGATTTCATGAAGCTTTTGTCTCAGAATTTTCGGGTTTGGGAACTTCCCAATGACCTCGTTTAACTAAAGCAGTTGTGTTGTCCTCCCCACCCTCTTTCCTACTTTAAGATTTTTCATTAGCCTTTACTGTTTCTAACTTTCAAAAAGCAGATTTTACAATATGCGGTATGGTAACTTATTTTTATTTTTTTGAACAGGGAACTCCTGAATTTGTAACTGCAACAGAATGCGTGCATTACTTTGAGTGGCGGACTTCTGCAGCCTGCAAGAAAGACATATTCAAAGCTAATAAAGAGGTAACAAGGGGCCTTCAAGCTTACAGGCTTGTGAAGTACGTTCTGGGACCTTCAACATTTGAAATACTGACATAAATCTTCTGGGGTGGAAATCTTTTTTCATTTTCAAACTCCGTTTGAGCAGAGGTACCGTGTGATTTAATTGTTAAAATTCTGCTGGGTGGTTCTTGTTTTTAGGACAGGGCATTTAAAATATCGCAGGACGTGACTGGAAATAGCATGGCTCACCCATCCAAGGCAAGTCAGTTTTTGGTTTCTGGGCAACTCGGTAACTAAGTAGTTGAGCTTGGGTTTAGATTATTAACTATCTGCAGGCTCCATCTCCTCAACCTTGGGGTGGCTTCTGGATGTATGTGGATCCAGGCCAGCTGTCCCCAAGCCCTTCAGTTCTTTGCCAGTGGCCTCAGAGACTAGTTGACTGTTATTACTTGCATTCATTCTCTGGTGGCTGGTCAAGTCATTCTTGGTGATTAATGCAGCATCCTCTTCCCTTGCCTCGAGACTCTTAGGCTGGCTCTGCCACGTGGCTTTTCCTGGCAACAGAGGGGAGCAGATGGCATTTCTTCCTTCCCACCACCCCGGGTCTGAAAGGTGGTTTCCTATGCTTACCTAGACTACAGTCTTTGTGGACTGGTTAGTCTCACTTTTCTCCAGGAGATTTCTCTTCTGAAGGGTCGAGTTCAAAGACTCTTAGGCTCAAGAAACCGACAAATGGAAGTAATCCGTCATATTCACTGATGGCCTAATACCATGTCATTTAAGAAGGGCAAAAAGAGAAGTTGTTTTTAAAAAATAAAACCAAATCAAGTTATGAATCATTGTCCCTGATTTTTCAAATATGGCAGTGTGTAAAAGAAGGCAGTTGGATATTGAAGTGGAAGTGGCAAAATGCATGGAGAAGAGCATAAGGAATGTTCAGGGAGAAAAAAGGTTCAAGTATGGAAGGAATTAGGCCTAATACAAAGATGCTGGCGTTTAGGAGATGGTGTCAAATTTAAACTTTAAGACTTAGGTTAAACTGTTTGCCGGATCCAGCGAGTGGCAGGAAAAAGCATCTCGGAACGGCAGGGCGGCTGGGCCGTCTGCTCTCCAGGGAGACCTCAGGCCTCTGCAGGCCTCACACATGTTCCCAGGGCCCCAATTCTTCAACCCGAGGCTGATACCCACTTTTCCTGTTTGAACCGAGCGTCCTCTTATCTCGGTTTGCTGACCTGACAATTACGTCTCCCACCACCTACGGAAAGATCGTTTTCCAAAATAAACAAATAAATAGCAACTCATTTCTATTTTCTTTGTGTTTTACGTCAGAAGTCACCCACGACAGCTCGAGGTCAAATCCTGCCCCTGGCTCGTGTTCGTGCAGCCTCGCAACTAAGAACGGTTTTTACATTTTTACGGCATTGTCAAAAAGCAAAGAATACACAGCAGAGACCCACGTAACTCAGAAATCTGAAACTCTTTGCTCCGCGGCCCTTTACAGACCAAGTGTGCTGTCCCCTGGTCTAAATCGTTTTTGGGGGCGGGGGTGAGGAGTGTGCTTTTCCTCCAAACAGTGACGTTTAATTTCTCTTAGAAGCTGATCTGAAGGTGAAGGAGAGACACTGCAGTGTGTTCTCAGTGCTCATTTCTGTAGGTCTGGTTAACAGCTGGGCTTCACTCATTCAGTTTTCATTTACTGAGGGCCTGTTGTGGGCTACGCAGTAGGAATGTCATTAAATTTTGAAAAGGTTCTTGCTTTCAGTGAGCCCATAGATGACGAACAATGTGGAGGGCATATCCATATTCAGGACCTGAATTTCTTTCTGCTTTAGGTACAGATAAGCTAGACAGGAAGAACCGAAGAGCGTGATGGCTGCTGAAAAGCAGTGCTGTCACTGTTGGCAGATCAGAATAAGGCATATTCCCTTTTCTCTGTTTTCAGTAGGGTTTGATTGCACCTTTCAGGCTAGGGTATAACTTTAAAAATCGTATTAGATGCGAACTTGCAGACACTCATCACTTCTTAAAAAAAAAAATCCAGATTTGGTTTAGTGTTCGTGTAATTTTGATTTCCAGCTTTCTTGATGTTTCCTCCTTTCCTTTGTTGGTTTTGCTTTGTCAGGTTTAGAATGATTTGATGGGCAAAGATCACGGTAGTTCCCAACAGTGCCTTTTAAAACTACCGGCATAATGCTTGTTCAGTGGATTCTGGCAGGGTTTTTTAGATAATAATTTTTTTTAAGACTTTGTGGGCATACATCCCCTGCCATGGCACTCTTGGAAGCACAGAAAATCCGGAACTGGCATGCTCGTGGTCTTAGCAAAGTGACATAGATGTGGGTAATCTGTATACAGTGTTAACGAGGTCGACTCAGTGTGCGGTGTGTGAGGTTGCAGGGACCTCCCTCCCCAGCTGCTGCATCCCCGCTTTTGGGAAGTCTCCATCGCTTGGCTCAGTGGAGCAGGAAGCGGGAGACTTTCCCCAGGAGCCCTGACAGTTTTTCCGATGGACTCTCCAATTCTGTGGGGCGCCGGGTTGGGCGTGTCTTCTGTTCCTTCCCAGAGTAGAGAGGCCAGAAGTCGCTCACTGCCTCGAGCTGGGGGTCTGCGGGCCTTGCTGCCTGGAGTCTCTCGAGGCTTTTGGTGAAGCTGAGCTCGGTTCAGAATTCCAGTTCTTTCCACCGTGGCCCCATCCCTTCCTGCCCGGGGCCAGCTTGCTCCCTTTCCTTCACAGGCTTTCATCTTGTAGCTGGAGAGTGGCTGCTCGTCTCCCACTCTAACCTGTCTGCCAGATCACCCCCACCATGAGTTAATGTTTCCATATTATCTTGCTGGGGGATGGCAAGCTCCATATTTGCAGGGTTGTGGACCCTGTGGTACCTTTTCACTGGGTCCTAAGCACGGTCTGCAGTAACACCTCTCTTTCGTTTTAGTTGCTTTTCTGCGGGATGTAGCATCAGCCTTGGCCTCTCCTCTGGCCTTCCGCCCTGGCCGACTGGAGGCGCTAGCCCCCTTGGTTAGCAGGACCTCTGATCCCCACTGGAGGCGATGGGTGACTTTGCTTTAAATGAGTTCATGTGTCCCCTGAGGCTAAGAGGAGGTGCAAGTCGTTTGATTTAATCCACTGACGCTCCGGGAAGTCTCTGAAAACGGGACTGGGGAAAAGGGTTAGTGGGTCAGAGCATTCCAGGAGATTTGATAGTGGCTTTCTGAGAAAAATTTGAAAGCTAAATATTAAGGAGTTAACTTTTGTAGATAGACCTGCCTGTGAATAACTTCAGTCTAAAAGACAAAATTTTAGGAAAGCCATCCATAGAAAGTGATGCAAGAAACTACTTTTAAATGATCGCAGAGAACACGAATTTTTGGAATATCCTTTGGCAGGGGCGATTAAAACAATACCAGTGTATTATTTTGGAAAGAAGACGTATGGGAGTGTTTCAGATGAAGACGTAGCAAGAGACGGTGTTAGCTAGGTGACCAGGGCCTTTTTTACTCTTGGGCACATCTCTGGGCTTGAATGCTTTGCCTTCTGAAGTTGGTGTAACTTTTAAAGCACGGGGTCTTGTCAACTGTAATGGGCTCCTTGACGTTTTAAAAATAAGAGGCCATTAGTTCATAGAGATGAGAGGGTGGGCATAAATTGGAATCCAGTCGGGGAGGATTAGACAGATGTCCAGAGGAGGGGCTTGTCTTCATATGTTACTGAGCAGGTGTTTCATGGGCCCCTGTTAGGTGTGAGCATTGTTCTAAGCCTTGCATAGGGCCACAGTGGTGACAGAGCCCCTGTCCTCAGTCACCGTACACTCAAGTCAGCGGGTGGCGGTTCCTGGTAAAACACGTCAGTGTATGAAGTAAAAGAAGGCAGGGGAAGGCACAGACAGAGGTGGAGAGCACTGTAGTAGATGAAGATGTCAGAAAAGGCCTCACCGAGCAGGTGACGTTTCATCCGAGACCTAGATGAGGTGAGAGGGCGCCACGCAGATACCGGGAAACATTCCAAGTGGAGGCAGCGTCGCGTTCCACAGGGCTGAGCTGCACCCAGAGGTGGTGTGGCTGTGTGGAGTGGTCCATGAGGTCGGAGACTGTGGGGGAGCTGGGATTTCCTTCTTTTTATGGGAGGCCGTGGGTAGATTTGGCCTGGGAGTCATGTTGACCCTATGTAATTTTAAAAGGATTGATCTGGTGGTTGTGGAGAGGGGATGGAGGTAGGGGCCATGAAAGCTGGAAGCAGGGGACCACTTAAAAGAGACTGTTTCAGGCAAAGATTATGGCAGTTTGGACCAGGGGTGGTGAGAAGTGATGGATTTGGTTTGAAGGTAGACCCAACAAGACTTCTAATGCTTTGGGTGTGGAGTGTGCGCAGTCCAGGATGACCTTAAGGTTTTGGCCTGAGCCACTGGCAGAATGATTGCTCCATAGTGAGATGAGAAACACGGGGGGTTAAGAGCAGGTTTTGGGGCAGAAATGAAAGACCTGTTTTAAATATGTTAAACTTGAGATGCTTTTATGTATCTAAGTGACGATGGTAAATAGCAACAACAAAAACTTATATTGACTTGCCAGGACCTGTACCAAGAGTTTTATATATATTAATTCATTCAGTCCTCATAGCAACAGTATGACGTAGTTACTAATATTATTCCCACTAGACATATGGGGAAGCTGAGGCACAGAGGTTAGGATGGCTCATAGTCATATTAAGTGTCATCACCAGAGTTTGGACCCAAGCCTCCTGTCTCCAGAGTCTGTTCACAGACACAGTTCTTCTGTGGTTGGAGAAAAAGATCATGGCTAGGGACATGCATTTGGGAATCATTGGTAGATATTTAAGGTCACGCACCAGATCACCAAGGAAATGAGTGTAGACAGGGAAGACTAAGCACTTGTTGACCTTTGCTTTTTGTCATTGGAGCCATCATGGCCTGATGGACACCATAAGGAATGGAGACCAGTGTTATATGGCGTTGGTCATAGGGTTTGCTCTGAGCTACAAGCCCCAAGAAGATGAGTGTTGAAGACTCACTTTTTCTCTTCCTCTCTTCCAGGTGCCTTGCTACGCATTTGATGGAGAGTTGAAGAAACATGATTTAAACCCACTGATCAAGATTAGTGGTGCTTACTTGGTGGATGACTCTGACCCCAACATTTCTCTATTCATCAACGTTTGTAGAGACATAGGTGTGAATCCTTGTGGGTGTGGGTGTGGTGAAGGATTTCTTAGGAGACTTCAGTATCTTTGCCCTCCCACCCCTACTCCTATCTGAAGATCCATGTCACTGAGAGGCCCTCAGAGAAAGCTTTCATCATGAAAGATGTTCTCTCTGCACATCCCCATCCCTTGGCCCCCGGTGAATTCTAATTCCATCGCAAATTCCATGCAAACTATTGATCCATCCGAGTGTGTTCTCTCTGCCAGACACTTTGGGCTTCAAGATTCTCAAGTAAATCTGACTTCCTGTGAGGTGGAAGGGAGAATGGGTTGATCAGGTGTGTTGGGATTGCTGAGATTTGCTGGAACAGAAGGGAGCCAGAGTTCCCGGGATGGGCCATGGTGAGGAAAGGTCCATTTTGCTCACTGTGCACACCTACGTCTCTTGGCTTTGAGTGGCAGGCTGGGTGGAAGCGAGAGAGGGATGACCAAAGGCCTCGGGCACTTACTCATGATATATGTTTCAGCCCCGACCGACTTCTTGCCTGGCTTTCCCCGTGGATGCCAGGACTGTTGTGAGAAGCTTGGGCGTCTTTGCTAAATTAACTGAAAGCTGTGAATGGTCTTTATCTAAAAAGGGCCACAAGAAGTTTTCCTAAGCCTTTTGCATGTTCTATCGGTGATTTCTAAAACCTGGCTTGATGTTTCCTTCAAGGGCTATGAGTTATTAATCCCAGATGCCAGGACTTGTCTTTCTGCCATGATAGCAGTGAAAATCATGAGTAAATTTTGCCTGGAGTTAACTAGTAAAAAGATCTTTTTAGTGTTTTCCTACATTCCTTTTTCTCATGTAGTACAGAGGACTTTGGCCTTAGAAAAGTTTAGAAAAAATTTTAAATATAAAATCAATACATGGGCAGTAGGCACACGAATACTAATTTATAATTATTTAAATTGCACATATATATTATGTACCATTTTTGTTTATTGTTTCTAAACAGTTTTAACAAGTGAATATACCACCATACATGGCTTGCCAAAAGCGACCAGTGATCCTTTGATTTTTTTGTGTCAGTTCGTTATGTCA
The DNA here is from genome assembly GCF_041296235.1 of Equus asinus. Classification (NCBI taxonomy): domain Eukaryota; kingdom Metazoa; phylum Chordata; class Mammalia; order Perissodactyla; family Equidae; genus Equus; species Equus asinus. Next base: position 29,930,902 of record NC_091790.1, on the reverse strand, counting down.
TTCGTTTGTTCTCCAAGGACAGCTTTTCATGTTCTATTGGAAGAAGGCACGTAGACAACGTCTTTGTCTTAAGTGGGTCTGTAACTCAAATTTGAGTAGAAAGTTGAAGAGTCCTGTCAATTATTGAATTCTGAAATAATATGCCATTTTAGTTTGGAAAACATTTAGATTTCCTGATCTTTTTATCATTTCGAGGATTTTCCCAATTCACTGATACGTTCTTAGAAAAGTTTTTTTTCTATCCAGTTTAATGTCACTTTGAGTTGAACTTCAGTGTCTTGGAGTCACACCAAAGGTGCCCCAATTTTTGACAGATGCTCTCCATCCCCAGGACATTGCCCCGAGCCTCAACCCATGTTTGAAAGTGACCCATAAACCCTCAGAATAGTTGTAGATTCGCTGTTGAATGCTTAGCTCCTTGCACAGCCAGGGGCACTGGCCTCACTTTTTTCCCCAGAAAACTGAGTGTCTAATGTTGTGTCACTGTGAGAGCAAGGAGCCCACAGCACCGCAGATTTTCCATGGGGACTAAAACTGCCCAGTAGGGAAATTGCACTGTACAGACCTGAGATCTAGAGCTCTGCTTTCCTCTTCCTCAGCTCTGCCTCCTCTCTGCAGCCTGGAGAAGATACGGTAATCCTGTATTAAAGCCCAAGCTGGGTGATATTTACTCATTCATGGGGGAGCTGTTTTTTGAACCCCTGTTATATGGTGGGCACTGAGTGGCAGCAGTGACCACATGGAAGCTCTGCTCTCCTGGAGCTTATAGTCAAGTGGAAGGCGATGTGTGGTAAATAAGTAAACCTTGTAACGTGTAAGATAGCAGATGATGATAAAAGGGATGCAGCGTAAGGGAAACTCAGCTGTAATCGTCATGGCAGTTGCTGCTGGCAGTCCCGAAGGTCTGGGCATTCTTTTTTTCTTTAATCCTCCCCAAACCCTGTGAGGTGGGGCACTGGCAGTTGGATAGTTCTGTGGTTGGGCCAAAGTTATCGAGATAGTAAGTGGTGAGTCTAAGCTTTGAACCCAGATCTGTCTGTGGGTTCTTTCCACCAATCTACTCATCTTCCCACTAATTCATGGAGAGCCTGCGTTTCTAGTCTATGGCTTGAGAGGGGATAACGCTAACGATAGTGTATCTCTGGAAGAGGGAGGGACATTCCTTAACTATGAATAACACAATGGTCCCTGTTTCTTGGGGCCCCTCTTGTGTACCATATGTTCCTTCTCCCTGCTCTTCCTGGCAGCCCTGCAGGACTAGTGGGGCTGTACTCATTCCACATGTTGAGAGAGGTCACTGGCTTGCCCAAGGTCTCGGAATGGGATATGATCCTAGCTCTTTTTTCTTTCCAAACTTCTACTACTTTATGTTACTTATGGAGACTTTCTAAAACTTGATAATTTTTTTTTTTTGCTGGGAACTAATTGCCCTGAGCTAACATCTGTTGCCAATCTTCCTCTCTCTCTCTTTCCTTTTTTTTATTCCTCCCCAAAGCCCCAGTGCATAGTTGTATGTCCTAGTTGTACGTCCTTCTAGTTCTTCTATGTGGGACGCTGCCACAGCATGGCTACTCACAGATGAGAGGATCTTTCTATTAGTTAATTCTGGGCAAAATTTACTCGTGGTTTTCACTGCTATCATAGCAGGAAGACAAGTCCTGGTCTCTGGGAACCGAACGTAGGCCGCCAAAGTGGAGCACACTGAACTTTAACCACTAGGCCATCAGGGCTGGCTCTCAGAAATTTTTTTAAAGGGCCCTGAGCCTGAGGTTAAGTGTGATCACTGATTCAGTGTCACATGTGATGTTTTACAGACTCACTACGGGAGTTGAATCCATACCTGCGCGCCTGTCCCCCTGGCACCGCTGCCTGCCTGGTGAGAGGCGAGCAGAGCTTTGACGTCGGCCGGCCTAAGGAGGGACCGAAGCTCGTGAGCAAGGACAGGTCGGTCTGCCGTTGGCGTTTGTCATCCTCAGTAAGAACTTGGCTTTCTAGGAGGTTGCAAGAACATCCCTTTTCCACGGGGCTGGAGGTGGTACTTGTAAGATTGCCACTTCACGTGTGCTGGTAAAACGATTACTCACCTCTGTGAGTCACGTGGGCTGGTTGGCTCGTTGACTTTCCCATCACGTCGTGAAGTCGTGCCCACCCCAAGGTGTGCTCTGACATTTTCTGTGCCACGTCACCCCTGACGTTGATTTTGTGTCCGTAGTTATCTGATCTTTGAAAACACCGTCCCGGAGGGCGAGAGGCGGAGGGGCAGTTTGCTGGTGTCCCTCCAGGGTGCTGAATTTGCTTCCTGCCTGGGGCAGGATGGGCACCCTAGTTCCCAGGGGTGGGGGGGTCCGTTTCTCATAATAAGCTGTGCTGTTACGCATGCTCTTCTCCTGCCTTTGTACCCTCTCTTGGCACAGAGATATTTTTCTCCCTTGTGTCATGCACGACCCCATCCTGAACTTGCATCAAAAATTTTGATTTTCTCCCCATTCCAAGGGACTTTGGCAGACCCCTGTTGTGGCTTGCTCTAGTCTGGAACTAGTGGCTTGTCAGCGTGTGCAGTTATACAAGACCAGCGCTCTAACCACTGGGCTACGGAGCCCATTTAGGGCGTGTCATTGTAGATCACACTTCTGTCCACAGGAAACACTGGAGCGTCACTTCAGTGTGAAAAAGTGTGGGAAGTTTCCATCTGTGTGTCTGTGTTAGTTTGCCAGGCCCGCTGTAACAAAGTACCACAGACCAAGTGGCTTCAACCACAGAAATGTATTTCCTCTCAGTTCTGGAGGCCAGAAGTCCAAGGTGTCGGCAGGGTTGGTTCCTTCTAAGCCGCTCTCCTTGACGTGTAGACGGCTGTCTTCTCCCTGTGTCCTCACATGGTCACCCCTCTGTGTCTGTGTCCTCATCTCCTCTTCTTATAAGGGCAACAGGTATTGCGGATGAGGGCCCACCCTCATGGCCTCATTTAACTTAACCTGCTCTTTAAAGGCCCTCTTTCTGAATGCAGTCGCATGCTAAGGTGCTGGGGGTTGGGCCTTCAACCTAGGAATTTTGGGGGGACACAGTTCAGCCCGTAACATTGTCTTAAGTGACAGATGAGTGATTCTTCATCTGGGGAGGGCTAGAGAGGACTTGGTCAAACGTGGGCATGGAGCGAAAGCCCCAGCTTGTCTTCAGAGAGAAGGAAGGTCTGTTTTTGGCCGTTCTGGGCTGGCTCCAGGAGTGGAGGGGCACGTCCCGCAGTGACACCGCACACCCTGCAGTGGCTCCGGGCTCCTCCTGACGAGGGAAGGCCATGGCGGCCACGCACTGAGCCATCTTCAGGTTGGAAACAAAACATCTTTGACTTGCACTTCTGGGGTGTTGATTAGAGAGGAAGTGGTCGTGCAGCCCGTGGGCAGAGATGCGCTTGGCCTGCGCGGCTGTGTGTGTTTTGTTTTGTTAGATCATTTATCATTTTTGTTTGTTTTACTCCAACAGTGTTTCTTAGTATTTCAGTTTACTTGTCGGTCACTTTATTTATTGACTTGAAAAAGAAAATCACGCTCATCGAAGTCTACTTTAAATTTTGTTTTCAAATGGAAATGAGAGTTACCTTGTACTCTGACTTCTTTTCTGTTTCAATATTTCTTCTCTTCTCTTCCCCTTTTCCTGCAAATGAGTGTGCCAGATGCTTAGGGCGCAGATTAATTTGAATGTACTTTTGTGTACCATCCAGGCTCGTCCTGAGTTACGTGAAAGAAGAGGCGGCCACGCCAGACTTTTGTGATGGTCACAGCCCGGCCGTCACTATTACATTTGTCTGCCCTTCCAAGCGCAGAGAGGTGAGTGGCCTGTCTTAGGATCACTTCCCAGTGGCCCACATGAGTTTGGGCTGCCTAAGTGAGCACGAGTCTGGGGTTGGGGCCGGGCAGTGGGTTTGGCTGCAGGAACGGGCAAGCAATAAAAAGATGTGTTGGTGGAATATCTGGAAACACATGCTTCCTGGGGCAGACTCTGCTGCCCGCACGGGCAGGGCTCTCCAGGGAGAGCCTCTTGGCGACTGCTTTTTCTCAACCACCCAGAGGGGCCTCCACCTCTGTTAACACAGGATGGGGTTTCGTTCTAGTTTTCTGTGTGATGATTTTAAGTGGTTCATGGACAGATTTTTAAATTTTTTGTAGTTAGGCTGATTTGAAGGGATATCGGAAAAATTGTATGCATAATCCCCAACCTGTGATTTCATGACTTTTATCGCTTAGGATGAGGCAAGGTAAAAATAGCTAGTTGGTTTACAGAAACATAGTGAGAAATGAGTAGCACAGATGGTATGCAGACCTGGCAGAAACTGTGCAGGCCAGCGGCTGAAGTTTGGGGGGTACCGATATGGGAGGACAATGTCCAGAAGGAAGGTTCCTGCAGTCTCACCGTGGCGCTTCTCCCCTCCCTGCCTGCCTGACCCCCTCCTGACCCTCGCAGGCAGATTCATCATTCTGTTCTCTGGCTGTTTACTGGGTTCTAGTACAGTTGTAAATTCCTTATGGGCGGCTCGTCCTTGGGCCCTGTGCCCGGCAGCGGTACACGTGTCCCTTGATGTCCAAGTGTTTTAGCAGATGTGGGGTGCTGATGGAAGGGGGCATCCCCCAGACAGGAAGGGCAAGGCTTTCCTCTAATTTACTTCTGCCTTCTCTTAATAGAATGAAGTGGGAGGAGCGGAATTCTTTTGCCAGGGGAACCATCCTCCCCCTCCCCACAAACAAACGTGGAATTTCCTCTGGCTCCGGGCTGGCAGCCGGCCTGGTTTCTGTGTGGGGGATGTAGAGTGAAAACTGCAGGCCAGGCCTGCTTTCCGTCTTAGGTTCCCAGACTTCAGGGCCACGTGGTGGCAGCTTAATGAAGACCGGACTGTCTGACCAGTAGTCGACATTCGTTCGGAGCATGATGTCGAGGAATATTTATGTGTACTTTCCATTGGTACCTACAGATGGGAATCGAATCTTTGAAACCTGATGAGACGTTCTGAGCCGGCCGTGGTCTCAGTGTTTTTCTTTCTTGTTTGTTCTACATTCAATGAGATCCATTTTATATTATCACAGTGAAGAGGAGCAGGGGTTTTCCTCCTTTCTTCTCCGTGGGATGCAGGGCGTTGAGTGGTGTTAGAAGAGGAGGCTGATTTGTTATTGGCAGAGCTGGAGGTTCCTTTCCAGCTCAGCTGTCGCTGGGCAGGTCTTGGGTTACGCGCGATACCTTCATGCTCGAAGGTTTATGTAAGTGTTCACGCTGGCTCACTGAATGCTTTTAGGAGCTGAGATTTTTAGTAAACATTCACCTTGTCATATAGACCTTTTTAAAAAAGCTTTATTGAACTTACGTACTATAAAGTTCACCTGTTTTAAGTACAATTTGATGGTTATTAGTATAGTAACAGAATTATGCAACCATTGCCACAATCTAAATGTTGGGACATTTCCAACCCCTCCCCCTGCCCCCCACCCAGGAAACTTTGTGCCCAGTTGTAGTCACTCCTGTTCCTACCCCCAGCCATGGCCACCACTAGTCTAGTTTCTGTCTCTGTGGACTTGCCTTTCCTGGACATTTCGTAAACGTGAATCGTACACCGTGTGGCCCTTTGTGTCTGACTTCTCACTGAGTGCTTGTCACCACGTCACTATACGTCAGACTTCCCTGAGCCAAGTGGTTAAAGCATCAGTTTTGAGTCAGACCGATGGGGCTCCGCTTGTAACTCTGCAGCTTCCTGATCGTGTGACCTGTTTTTACGCCCGGCCCTTAGTACCGTGCCTGGCACGTCGCAGGCGCTCAGAAAGCCGTTGTGGAGTGGTGATCTAGAAGCCGCACAGCCATTCCTGATACTAAGACTGGGAAGGTGTTTCTCCCAGGGACGATTAAAAAGATGATCTTGCCCTCCAGTGAACAGTCACTTCAGCGTCCTTCCTAGTTTGTGTCAGAGACTAGCGTGGGAGCTCACCTTTGTCAAAGCAGTTCTCTGGCGGCAAAGTGGGGGAATCCAGGTTTGTGGTGGGTGGTGCCTCAGCTTCACCTAGCGGCAGGAGCAGATTTGAGTCCAGCTGAGGGGGTGCCCGAGACCCCGACCCCTTTGACGATCTTAGGAGAGGGGTTGGAGACCGTCTCCCCAGATGCACACACGCATGGTGATTTCCACTCAGCTTTGGGGGTTCCTCTGGCCCAGGCTCGGCAGCATCTCTGAATGAAAGGAGGGACGGACCACATGCCCATCACGACTGCTCGCCAAGGTCATGGTTGTCAGATGATGTTGAGTTCGGGGCAGGCTCACTGGCTGAAGCTTGAATGTGACTCTGAAGGTGACTGGAAAGGTTGCAAGTGAATGGAGTTGTGGTAGGTCAAGTCATTGGAATACGTTAGGGGCAATTACGCTTCAAAAATAGGAACAGAAAAATGTAGAAACCCGACAAAATACCTTTGAGCTTTTCAGAAGCATGGAAAATCTACGTTTAAGCTGCATTTCAGAAAGTTAATGTTGCTCCTTTCACACCGTTCCTCTTAGGGCACCATTCCCAAGCTCACAGCTAAATCCAACTGCCGCTATGAAATCGAGTGGATCACTGAGTATGCCTGCCACAGAGACTATCTGGAAAGCAAAACGTGCTCTCTGAGCAGCGAGCAGCATGACATCGCCATTGACCTCCAGCCGCTCGGCCAGAACGGAGGTGAGGGAGGGGGTGCCTTAGAAATAAGGCAGTGGGGGCGGGAACGTGAGCAGAGGGACCGAGTTAACCCCTTCCACTGGGGTGGGTGTTTCAGAAATACGGACTGAGCTTCCACTAACACAGTGCTGTAGCTTTGTAACACCTGTGGACGTAACAAAACCTCTTCTTATTTACTCTCCTTTCTTTAGCTTCATACACTTCAGATGGAAAGGAATATAATTTTCATTTGAGTATCTGTGGAGAACCTGAATCCCAGTTCTGTAAGAAGAAAGGAGCTGCAGTTTGCCAAGAGAAAAAATCAGATACCACTCAAGTCAAAGTGGCGGGAAGATACCAGAATCAGAACCTCCGGTGTGTAAACAGCCTTCGTGTAATTTTCGAGTGCATTGTTATATATTCTTGGGAAACCTAACTGACTCCTCTCGTCGTCCTCCTCCTTCCGTTTTCCACACAGCACAGGAAAGTCACTAAGTCAGCATTCCTTATTATTTGACTTAGGCAAGTTGCCGTTTGTCACTAAACAGCTGGATGTTTTCCGTGGCTTTACGATAAGAGTGCTTCTGTTAAAGCGGCTCACTTTATACTCTATTGTTTTGTCAGGAACTGTACTATGGGAAAGTTAATTAGTTTACAGTGGATATGGCTTTTGTCTTTTAAAATTTATGTTTCTGAGGAGTTTTGATTTTTCTCTGGCGGTTTGAGAATCTGAAACGCCATCAGAATTACATAAAAGTTCCAAGCGGCTAAAAAAACGCATTCAGTGCAATTCTTGTGACCTCTAGCTTGGTAGTAACCTTCACAAAAGTGTTATGAAAATGTAGTTCTCTGAAAATAAGTATTGTCCAGGATTGCTTGGGTAAAATTGTGTGTATGGCAGTTGCTCACAGCAAAGCCTTCAGTGCTTGCTTTCAGCCAGTTATTACTTTAAAGTAAGAGGACGACAAGCCCGTCCATTTGGAACTCATTTCCTTTAGACACTTTCCCCAGCTGGCGCGAGAGCTTGCTGTTTTATGTCAGTCCTGATTTGTTGATGGTATGCAAAAGGTTTAATATAGAAAAATTTAGAAATTCAGGTTTCTTTCTTAGTTCTACCAAACCTGTCTATGTATGTTACCAAAAAAAAATCTAGATACTCCGACGGAGACCTCACCTTGATCTACTTCGGAGGCGATGAATGCAGCTCCGGCTTTCAGCGGATGAGCGTCATAAACTTTGAGTGCAATAAAACTGCAGGTGAGTGTTCCCTGGGGTTCAATCCACGCTCTTCGCATCAATGGGCGCGTGTGCTGAATGGAGCAATCAGACGTCCTCCTTCAGACGTGACCACTTCCAGTCCCCAGACTAGGTTTTTCTGTTAAGCGAGTAGGAGTACCCTCCCCCCGCCCCCGCCAACGACACACGCATCCTGTTTCCATTTTCTTCTGCTCCCTGTGTTTGTTTTGGGAAGGGCCCAGCCCCGGGCTTGCTGGGAAAGGGTTTCTGTCTTGAGTTCTGGCTCACACCGGAGCGTGTACAGATCCAGCAAGGTGGGTTCACTCGCCAGTTTCGGATGGGTCACTCAACAGCTCTTCTTTCCTGAAGTAAATTTCAAGATGACCCTTTTTGCAAATGGTCGTTCTGCGGGAGAGGCTGGATTTTGGGATTGCAAGAGGTCACAGGGCGAGTTTAAGTGGAACGATTGGGTTTTCTGGGGATTAGGAGAAGCTTCCTTGAAGTCGTGATGGCACTGGCATTTCAAAAAACCGTGCTGCTATTCGTATCTTGACGATCCTAGACACGGTTTGCGTCTGTAGAGAGGCGATGAGATCTCATCATCAACAGAGAGCTGTCCTGTCAATTGACCCCCAAGCTGTGACCCCAGGTGCTGCACAGGCCAGCCAAGCCTCAGCACAGAGCTCTGGTCCTGGAGCCGGCTGGTTCCAGCCCCATCTGTGTGCAGCCAGCACAAGCACACACAGCTGCCCCACCCCCGAGGGTCCTTCCTGGCCCTTCCTTCTGTTTGTTTTGTGTGTTTCTATGGCAGAGCTTTTGACCAGTCGGTTATGGGGCAGGTTCCTACGTGGTTCACCGTGGGGTCTGGGAGAGAGGCAGCTGCGCATGATGTGAACCGGGCTCCAGAAGCTCGTGTCTGTGCCACTGAAAGAGGTCAGGAGGGCTTGTGATCAGTACCGAGCTCTATAAGCTGCCTAGAGAGCAAGCAGAGAAGGAGCCTGGGGTCAAGCAGTTGCAAGCCTTTCAATCAACACACCCACCTTACTCCTGTTGTCCTGCCCTCGCTTGCCATTGTCCACGGGCTCCGTGGTTGCCCGTCTGCCCTCCACACTCCTCCACCCGCTCTAGACTTACACTGGAATCTGTTTGCTGGCCCGTTTGATAACTTTCATGTTCTCAGTTGATTCTTCCAACACACATTTTATTAGCACCTATTCACTCAGACCCTGCGAGGCCTCAGCATGCTGTGATGACTGAGAGCTCTCAAAGCTGGAAGCAGAGAGAGAGAGAGAAAAGGAAAATGATGATGGTAGAGCTGGGTAGTGCCGGCTGGATGAGATGAGAGCTGCCGGTCCATACTGTCGGCCGGTACTTCATCAGGAGGGAGGCACCCAGGTCAGTGGTCTGGGGTCTGGGTAGCCATGAGGATCAAGGCACTTCAGAAAGAAGGAGATGGTGTTTGAGTGAACCCTGCGGGGTGATAGGAGGAAGCCAGGCGCAGAAGTAGGGTGGCTGTGGGGACCGCTCTGTGTGGCAGAGGGAGCAGCTTATGCAAAGGCAGGAATTTGGGTAGCTATGAGCAGGTCAGAGCTGCGTATTCAGAACGTGGCTAAAGGTGACCCTAGAAAGGAGAGTGGAGCAGTATCACGAAGACTTTGTATGTCCTGCAGAGGAGTTGGACTTTATCTAGAAATTAGTGTGAAATCCCAAGGACTCAAAGCTGGGGGGTGACATGAATCTGATTCGGGTGTGGCCTCTGGATGCATCTCCCATCTGGCTCGAGTGCCTCACTGCCTGCCCCAGATTCTGCATCTTTCTTCCCATCAGGCTCATCTCTTCCAAGCTTTTAGGAGACTTTCTCTCAATTAGACTCTCTGTCCCTGGGAAATGCAGCCTCCTTCTTCTTCCACGTCCCCAGACCTCCAGGCACGTGGGACTGCCCGCCCCATCCCCAGCTGGGTCTCCTGGGCTCCGCTGGCTGGGCTGCTCTGCTGTCCGGCGACTTTTGTCAGCCAAGTCTCCCTCTGACCTTGTCATTACCTCTTTGGCCCTGTTCTGCTCTGGGCTTTTTATAAATGACTTGGCCGAGATCTTTGAGAGCGCACTGATCTCATTTGGGCTCGCTGGGAAGATAGAATAATGATCCAGAAAGATCCCAGCAGACGGGGAGGAGGTGGAGAAGGGCTGTAGTCAGGGACTCGGGGAAGAGGTGTGGGCATCCGAGAGCTGTGGCGGAAAGCTGAAGCCCAAGTGAGCTGAGGCTTGAAGAATACTACAGGCTGTTGTTTTTCCTCTTTCACTGTTTATTATAAAAATTTTTCGAGCATGTAAGTAGAAAGAATATTATAATGAAAATTCGTATGCCTGCCACTCACGTTTAACAGTCATCAGTGTTTTGCCAAAGTCATTCCGTATAAACCACATGTCACTGATGGATCATAATGCTCCCTCCCAACTCTGAGAGAGGGCATTCCTTCACATGACCTCAGAGTCGTTATCAGACCTAACAAAATTAACAAGCATGCCCTCATACCGAAAACTCATTGGCTTACTAGGCTGATTTCACCATGATTGTGACGAGGAGACCAGAGAGGTGTTAGATGTTTTGTGGGAGATTTTGAGCCTGCTCTCGGGCTGGAATTGGGTTATAAAATATTTAAGACTCCTTCCAGCTCTGTGATTCAGAGCAACCTGTATGTCCTAGACCCTATATCCTGTATGTACTATAAAATTGTTTCATTATTACTTTGTTCGAGTTTAAATTTAGAGTTTTTAGAGAAAAACCCCTTGGTGGACTGTGTTTATTGGATAAATGTAATAATGTATTTTTGCATGTGAATGGGTGTTAATTGGCTGTGTACTATAATGAAATGTGGTTTATAGTTTAACTTGGATCTCCAGGAATTATTTATGCTTATGAATCTAGAATTCATGCATTTTCAAGACACTAAGATGCATAAATTTATTCTTTTAGCTATAATACTTTTTTTTACCACTTGTTTCAATAATTTACATCTAGTTTGCAGTAATGTGATACCTTATTAATGGTGATCCTGTCAAATAAGGATCATTTTGGGGGAAGAGTAATATATCAGGATAGGCTAATACAAAACTATCCTCAAATTTAAGTGGCTCGCTACGTTAAAGTTTGATTTCCTTTAGTTCAGTGTAGGTCACTAAAGGGGCTGGAGGTGGGGGCTCTGCCCCAAGTGGTCATTCGGGGAGCTTTGCACTTTCCATCTTGTGTTGCTGCCACTTGTAGACTTGGGCTCCAAGGATGCTGCAGAATGGGAACTGCAGTTTTTTGTTAATGAGCCAGGGCGAAGTGGTATGGCCCACCCCTCAAAGGCAGGGAGGCCGGGAAACGCCGTTTAGCGGAGCATCGAGAGGGAAGATTAAACCAGTTTGGTGAGTCTGTAGCCTTATCTTTGCCTCGGAGCAGTAGAGGACCCCCGGTGCTGCTGCCTGCTACTTAGGCAGAGAGCTCCTTAGTTCCAGTGGAAAACTCCACTTGCCCTTCAGCTGGTTATGGGATCCAAATACCGTGAGGCCCCGTAAAGGGGCGTGCTGGGGAGTGAACCGTGGAGGCTGGGGAGCCAGGACGGAGCTTTCAGGCTTGTGTGATTAATGGGGAGGTTGCGGAAGGCTCCCACTAATCATTCTGATGGATGGAAACTCTAAGAGGCCCCAGGCATAGTAGTCCGGAAGGCAGAGCCCATTGTGCCTAAAAACAAATAAACAAATGTGGTTTGCTAGAGGGGGGCCATAGCTTACTGAGCTCCTGCAATTCTTTGAGGAAATAAATAAGAATACAGGTAAGATGCATGCCAATGGTTATTTAAAACGGACTCTCCCTGCAGGTCATTTGTAAGTTTCAGATGCAAACCAGCTCCGAAGCAGTGATGGGTGCTAGAAACCATTCATAGTATTATTTAATCTTTTGTAAGCTTATCTGGTAAAAGAAAATGCAGTGAATGCTTCAAGTTTGCGGAAACACGGATCTTACAAGTTCGTGGAAAAAGACACTTTTTCCAAATACTCAAGTAGGAATCCAGTAGGAGTAAAATTCATGTAAATCATGTGGGTGGAGTGAGAAGAGGCAAGTGAGTGTCGCTGCTCAGCCAGGAGTCCATGGGGAGGACGCAGGGGTCCCAGCTAGAGGGGGTAGGCATTTGGGGACACTGCTTCCTGAAGAGAATGGCTTAAAGAACGTACTTAAAAAAAAAAACAACAAAAAAGAAAGAAGGAAAAACCCACAGTAGTGTAGTGAAGTATTGCCTTGTGGTTTTGAGCCTGGCTCTGGGGCCAGACTGTCTGAGTTTGATTCTTGGCTCCTCTGCTTTCTAGCTATGGAACCGTAGGCGATGTATTTGGTCCCCCTACATCTGCAAAATGGGGCTAAAATTGTGCCTATGCCGTAGGGTTGTTAGGATTCAACACACCCTCGTATATCAAATCCTTAACCCAGAGCCTGTTTTCTGCAGCCAGCCCCCGTGTGGCACTTAAGATGCTTGTATAGTGCCGGGCTCAGACTGTGCCGCTGTTGCTGGTATTATAATTATAATGTTTATAATATTAACAATTTAATAGAAATTGCAATTGAAACATCATTTGCCCTTGGTACAAAATATTATTTCCCTTTGCTTGAGAACATTGCGCACTCCAGGGCATCAAACATCAAGAAAGGCAGATCATGTAGGAAGTCCAGAGGAGAATTATTAAACCATCACGGGGTGGAAAACAGAGCTTTGTGCCAGCGGTCCACCAGCTTGGAACGGCAAGGGGATAGTATTTCTAGTAAGGGAAAAATCAACAGTTTGCTGAATCTGAGGCTACATGGACTGGGGAAGTGGCCCATGAGGAGCTGGCTCCCAGACTAGAGCTGAACTGTCAGCGCTCACAATCGGGAAACCTGTGGGGCTCCCGTGAGGCAGTGGGCGAGGAGACTTGGTTTGAGTAGGGCGTTAGAGACATGTACCGATGAAGTCCCGAGGAGCAAGGAGGCTGGCACTTTCTAGACATAGGCCTCTAACTTTGTGAGGTTGTCTAGACCTCAGCCGGCGTCCAGTGGAGCAGGGCGGAGTCTCAGGGTCTGATGTTGCGCACAGTGACAGCATCAAGCCAACGGCACTCCTGGACCTGGAGCTCTGGTCTTTGCCCTCCTTTTGCTGAATCCCTGGTCTGACCCAGAGAATGTTCTTGAGCCTGTTGGAGGCTGACCGCAGCCCGTGAGCAGCAGAGCCCTGCCTGGTGACTCACACATTTCTCGTTAGCACTCCTTTCGTGTCCCCTGGAACCTGTTGTAAACAGCCCTATGGCTTATGGATACTGTCCTCCTAGGATGAAAGGGACGCAGGCCTGCCATCAAGGGGTTTACGATTGCCTGAAACTCAACAGCAGCCGCTGTAACCTCTGACCCCTCTGATCTCTGGGGTTTGGGACTTGAGTTTGCACAGTTAGCATGGGTGTCCTATTTGCTATTTCTTCTCTTGCTCCTTTGACATTCCTGGGTTTCGCTCACACAAGGGAGTGTTATTTTCCTTTTCGAATTGCACAGATAACGATGGGAAAGGAGCTCCTGTGTTCACGGGCGAAGTCGATTGCACGTACTTCTTCACGTGGGACACGGAGTATGCCTGTGTGAAAGAGAAGGAAGACCTCCTCTGCAGCGTCAGTGACGGGGAGAAGCGGTACGACCTGTCCGCTCTGGCCCGGCACTCAGGTGGGTCTCAGTCAGCGGGACGTTCTCTTGCCTCTTTCCCGGTGAATGCGTTTCGAGATGCTGTTGCGATTTTTTTTTTTAATTGTCAACTGATTGTATGGCAGCCTTTTCCCCCCTTCTCATGTGTCAACATGAATTATTAGAAATGACACTGAATTAGGAGGCAAAATATCTGACTTTCAGGTTGGCATTACCGTTTTCTGTTTGGGATACGTGGCTAATCTTATCATAATTTAGTAAAAACTGCCAAGTGCCAGGCCTGTGCTTTGTGATTAGAAACTTTTTTTAAAATTTAAACTCTTGCTGCCAAGAGAGTAGGTCTTAAAAGTTCTCGTCTCACACACAAATTTGTCACTGTGTGGCGACGGATGTTTACTAAACTAATTCTGGTAATCATTTTGTAGTGTAGCCATATGTCAAATCATTATAGTACACATAAAACTCATACAATGTATGTGTCACTTATATCTCAATAAAAAATATTTAAACTCTTACAATAGTGTTCAAGTAGGCAGTGTTCCTGCTTAAGCCGTGGGCTGCCAGGCCCAGAGGATTGAATACTTGCTGTGGAGGTTGGTGGGCTCAGTTCGTGCATTTGATCCCCTGCTTTCTCCTTTTGTCTCACGGCCTCTTCTCCCATCTCTAAAATCAGATCGGCATTCCCTGTTCAGCCTCCGATTCTTTTGTGAGGCTGAGAGGGGAGGATGGAAGTGGGAGCCCTTGGGACGTGTGTCGCAGTGTCGGTGTGAGGTGGGGCTGTCGCTGAGGTCTGGCTCACGGTGAGGACCTGCCCAGGGGAATGTGTTCCTTACCAATAAGTGCTGGTTGAGCCTTTGTTATGTGGAGGAGCCTGGCTAGGTGCTGAGGATACTGGCGCAAACCTGAGGGAGCCCAACTCTGCCCTGTGGGCCTCAGAACTCAGCGGGGGGGCAGAGAAGACTGAATAATGAGAACGGGGCTTCCAGCAGGGATAACCCAACCTAGTAGGGAAGTTTCTAGTTTCACCCTTTTAGCAGCCCTGGAATTAAGTATATATAGAAGCGCATTGTATCCATCAGTGGAGATAATGCCTAAGGCAGGGAGAATGACTTCCCTGAAGTCACAGAATTACCGCAGCCCTAGGAACGGTTGTGCCTGTGTTCTGAGTCCCGTCTGGTTGGGAAAATACAGTATTAGGAAGAGGAATTCCTCTCTGGAGCGTTGAGCGCTTTCCTCTGAACCCGGGCCCTCCGTTATAAATCCCGGATGAGTGAATGGCCTTGGAAGGCAGTTTGTGCTTCGGTCGTCTGGCCCCTTGGGGCTGTTGGGAATGACCCGTGGTTCAGTTCCGGTGGCTGTGTTTCCGCAGAGCGCAGAGAGCTCTCACCTCTGAGCAGAGGCTGGTTTGAGGACTGGGGTTGCCGCGTGCACTGCGTTTACTTGAGCCAAGTGCCTCCCTTCTCAGGCCCCAGTTTTCCTACAGTAAACCGAGTGGTGGTATTAGATCCTTTTATTCGGCAGTTTTTTTTTAAGCATCACTATGTACACGATACAACCTAGGGTCCTGTGGCAGCGAGCAGCGTGCCCCACACTCGGTCTGCTTGGCTGGGAGGGTGGTAGGATTCCCTTCACTGCACACGCCTTCTCGGTGGTCTGAGGAGGGTGCATTCCCGATGGTGTGATGTTCTGCCGGGCTGACCTCCTGATTTGCCGTTCGGTTTCTGAGTGTGTGCCTTGGGGCTTGGGAGAATGCTGCTGTTTAATTCTCTGCACCCCCTCCATTAAGCCTGCTCTTCTGAGGACGTGCTGGAAGTCACATAAATGCGAAGCCTCAGAATGTCGCTGGGCTTCTGTGCCTGCAGCCTGCCTGGGTCCAGAAACGTGAGTGCCTGAGGTCCAGCGGCCGCGTGCTTATGAGTGTGACCTTTGGGCTTTTACACCTTCGGCTTAATCACCGTTTATGGTGTGACTCACGGAGAAATAATCACTGCCTTTTGGCTAAAAGAAGCTTTTTTTTTTTTTTTTTTTTTTTTTGGTTACAGAACCGGAACAGAATTGGGAAGCCGTGGACGGCAGCCAGAGGGAAACCCAAAAGAGGCATTTCTTCCTTAATGTCTGCCACAGAGTGCTCCAGGAAGGCAAGGCCAGAGGCTGTCCCCAGGACGCAGCCGTGTGCTCCGTGGGTGAGTCTGAGCGTCCGGGGGTGGGGGGGGAGGTCTTCCTGAAGGCATGCGGACCTTATGCCGTGCCCACTTGGGAGGGAATGAGAAAATCTTCCTGGGGTTCATCTAAGCCCCTTTCTGGGTTCAGCATAGAACGGATGTTCAAGAAAGAAATCTGAGGATGCAAAGGCAGGGAACTGCGTGGTGCTCTCTGGACACTGTAGGACCTCCGGTCTCCTGCAGTGGCCAGAGCCTCTGACACCGGCTAACGCTGTGACTGGGAACAGAAGGAGCCGTGCTGGAAAATCCTCGATTACTCTTTTACTTTGTAACTTGAGGAATAACATTGCCAGTACTTGTATAAAACGGATTCTGATTTTTTTTTTAAAAGTTTACTGCCTGGAATTGTCCAGAAGTTATGGCTTAGGGCGTGGACTCTCGTCCTGTAGCCTGCGTTGCACGGGGTTTGTACGTCTCAGTTTCCTTTTGTGGCGACTTCGCTGGTCCGGTGGCTGTCCTGCAGACTCCTCAGGTTGATATCGATATTTAGCATGTTGGTTGTTGGTTGTCGCTTAAGATTCGCCTCAGAAACACAGGCTGTGAGAGTCGTTAGAATCTGTGACAAACATTAGGTCAGGACTTGTGAACC
Source organism: Equus asinus (assembly GCF_041296235.1). Taxonomy (NCBI): domain Eukaryota; kingdom Metazoa; phylum Chordata; class Mammalia; order Perissodactyla; family Equidae; genus Equus; species Equus asinus. The sequence goes on along the minus strand of NC_091790.1, from coordinate 29,914,495 downwards.
CAGGTTGGATATTAGGAATGTTCTCAGCCTTCAGAATGGGTGCTGTGTCCACGCATGTCCTTGGCTTTATTGAAGAAGGACTTGGGACAAAATTCCAGGATTTTATAGTAAAAAGCCACTGAACCAAGACTTAAGTGGTCACCTGCTTGACTTGTTGGCTAGGTTTAGTTAGTTTCTGCTTTGGTCACGGGACAAACTCTGGCCCCCGGCTGTGCTTTCAAAAGACCTTACATCTCAGGGAGCTGAGGCCCCCCAAATGGGGGAGCAGTATTACCTTATGGGATGGCGTGACGGATGTGCTTATCTTTCTGCCTCTCGTGCCCATGGAGGACGTTGTTTATTGTTCTTGCACTTTCCTACCAAGCCTGGAGGTGACCTGGGGGTCCTCCGTATAGCTGCCACCACCTGGTCAAACGTGTCACTCAAGGAAAACCCATTGACCAATCCAGGGCAGGCTGGGCAGGCCATAGAAGGGGCCACGGTGCACCTGCCGGGTTCCAGCTGATCTTTGTGCCTCTTTGCCTGCATCATTATTATTTTTAGTCACGTTTCTTCTGTTTTCCCCCTTTCTTTCTCTCTTCCAGATAAGAATGGAAGTAAAAATCTGGGCAAATTCATTTCTTCTCCCACAAAAGAGAAAGGAAATATTCAGCTCTCTTACTCAGATGGTGATGATTGTGGTCCTGACGAGAAAATAAAAACAAACATAACACTTGTGTGCAAGCCAGGTAAAAATTTTTAAAAAAGGAAAAAGATGAAATGTGTTCGTGGCTTTTGCCAGGGGTCATCATTTTCTCTGTTTCTCACGGCCACTGCCAAGATGATGAAGTAGAAGGGGGTGGTGCCAAGCATTTCAGGTTCCAGATGTTTTTAGTGGTGGTCAGTTGGATTTGGTCCCCGGTCCCCCACCCAAAATCAAACCAGAAATGGAGAAACCACATGGTGTCCGAGGGAGTCATATAATTTTCCAGATGAGTTACAGGGCTCCACGGGCTTCCTCTTCCTCGGGACTGATAGCGAGTGATTGTGTGGGCTGCTGAATTTCCTCCGAAGGGGGAAAGTCATAAAGGGTTTAAAAATGTTGTCCTTGATCTCACCATTGAACACAATGCTCCTCTTCACTGACCCTTATTTATAGGTTTACATTGTTTTCACAGGGTCAACATCTATTTGAGTTCACGTATTTTATGTTCCTCAAAACATATTTTGTAAATACTTGTCGACATTTCAGTCATATTTATAAATTTTAGGGACTTCCTGGTTGATAATGGCTTGGTTTTACTATTTTAAAACATTTCCCCCATTGTTGGATTGATTGCATGTTTCCAGTCGGTAATTGTGCTGTTACCTATACTCTCTCCACCTTCTGTTGAAATATTTCCTTTGGATAAATTCCCAGCTAGGGGATAAGGTCAAGGGTTAGGACTACTACTTTTTTTTTTTTTGAGGAAGATTAGCCCTGAGATAACATCCGCCACCAGTCTTCCTCTTTTTGCTGAGGAAGACTGGCCCTGAACCAACATCCGTGCCCGTCTTCCTCTACTTTATATGTGGGACGCCTGCCACAGCATGGCTTGATGAGCGGTGTGTAGGTCCGCACCCAGGATCTGAACTGGCGAACCCTGGGCCGCCGAAGCAGAACATGTGAACTTAACCGCTGTGCCACCGGGCCAGCCCCAGGACTCTTTTTTTTTTTTAATTGTGGTAAAATAGAATATAAAATTTACCACTTTTAAGAAACTGTAGTAAGATACGTAGAACATGAAATTCACCATTTTAACTCTTTTTCAGTGTACAGCTCAGTGGCATTAAGTACATTTATATTGTTGTGCAACCGTGACCACCATCTGTCTCCAGGACTTTTTCATCATCCCGGATTGAAATGCTGTGCCCACGGCACACTCCCCCACCTCTCCCCCAGCCCCTGGAACCACCCTTCTTTCTGCCTCTGAGTCTGACCACTGCAGGAACCTCGAATAAGTGGAATCACACAGTATTTGTAGGACTATTTTTAGAATAAGGGAAGATTTCCAGGAACGATTAGCGATAGCTCTTTCTTCCCCCTTGACAGGTGATCTGGAAAGTGCTCCGGTGCTGAGATCTTCTGCTGAGAACGGCTGCCTCTACGAGTTTGAGTGGCACACAGCCGCTGCGTGCGTGCTGTCTAAGACGGAGGGAGACAACTGCACCGTCTTTGACTCCCAGGCAGGTGTGTGTCCCAGCAGCAAATTGCTGGTTTTGTGTCCCCTGGAACTGCTTAGGTTTTTGGTTTTTTTCTTCAATATTTTTTATGAGTCTTTTAGAGAGAACCTGCTTTAGAATTATATTGATACTGTTTGACCAAAATTCTGAAAATCTGATGTTTGGGGCTTATTTGAGATAATGAACAGCCTGTCTTCAATTTATGGTTGGGGTAGGTCTGCTGGATGCAAAAACCTGAGGGTCACAAGAAAATAAATCATGTTGGGGAAAAAGGCTTTTTGCCTGAGTTTCTGGCCAAGAAACCCACCCGAGAGAGACTTTTCAAGAAGTCATCGTATTGTGGTCATCCTGCTTGGAACTCGCTGGTTGTTTATCCAGCCAGCGATTATGGGCTTTGAATGGGTTTTTAAGTAAACGCAGTAAAATGGGAATGGTGGTGGTGAGTCCGTCTCTGAGGGAAGCATGAGTAATTGTGGTTCTGGGGCCAACGGGAAAGGCGTCTTTTCTGCCTTTTTGTGTCTCCCTGCCTTTGGGCACTTTCTGGAAGAATCTTTACTGGTGTCACCCCCTTTTCCTTGTGGTCTGACTGACCTTCCATCCTTGGACTGTTTCCACTCTTCCTTAGGGTTTTCTTTTGATTTGTCACCTCTCACAAAGAAAAACGGCGACTACAAAGTTGAAACAGAGAAGTACGACTTTTACATAAATGTTTGTGGTGCGGTGTCCACGGCCTCCTGTCAGCCGACCGCGGGAGCATGCCAGGTGGCCAAAAGGCAAGTCACGGTTTTCAGTTGTGGGTTTGTCCTTTGTATCTTGTGCTGACAGATACTTCATTCAGGAATAAGCGTGTTCCCTTTTAACATCATTGTTTTGCAAGGAGCATTTAAACGCCAAGAGACCTGGCTTAAAAACCGGAGGATGCTGGGAGGTTAATTCCCAGAGAAGGAGCAGGGCACACCCTTGGAAAAGAAGAGTGGATTTACCTAATGCCCTACATCTGCGTCCTTTGCACTTCTGAGTTGTTAGCTATTTGTGTAAATGTTTCTCTGTTCGGTGCAGTGTTTGTTCAAAGGAAGTCAGTTGCACCTTAAACCCACTGTTCTGAGAATGGATTTGGGACTGGTGTGGAGTAGGGCTGTCCCCTCACCCCCACTGCAGTTGGGAATCCTAACTCAGGAGCAAGGTGATCTGCAGCCCTGGGTCCTGGTCATTGTCCCTCCCCCACCCCTCCTTGGCCCGTCCCTGAATGTCACAGCATTGCAGCGCGTCTGGTCTTGGCATCTTTTCTGAGAGACATTTGTTTGTTTATTCCAGTGATAAGAAGTCTTGGAACTTGGGACTGAGTAACGCTAAGCTTTCCTATTACGATGGAATGATCCAGTTGAACTACAGGGATGGGACACCTTATAACAACGAAAAGCACACACCAAGAGCTACACTGATCACCTTTCTGTGTGACCGAGATGCAGGAATCGGCGTCCCTGAGTATCAGGTGGGAATGGCCATGTGCACACGTGTGCGCCTTGCACTGACCAGGGCAAAGAGGGAGGGAACATCAGTTTTGTAAAGGCAGGGAAAAGAAAAAGGGGTTATGGCTCGGCTCATGGCTTTGCTAAGTGAGACAAGGTTCTAACCACTGGGTGTTGGCTGGGGGTGCACCGTTGGTCAGGTCCTCTGGCTCCCCAAGGCTTATCCAGGAGCCATCGTGGGCCCTTGATTTAGAAGCAGAGCTTTGATTAATGTGGTTCCCCAGCCACATCAGCCTCTCCTGTGATTTGAAGTACTCCTTTCTGATTGGCCAGGGTCCACAGGCGGTATTCATCTTCTGAGCTGACTATTCAAGGGGCCATACACCTCAGTGATAGCCCACAGCCCTGTTGGTTTGTGGTAGAAAACACACAAAAGCAGCAAAAATCATCCCTCATTCCCACTTAACAGAGGGATTGATATCCGTCTAGATTTCCATCTTGAATTATTACAGCACGGTCTTCCTTTTAATAAAACGAAAGGAGGTGGACAAAGTCAACTTCCTTTCATAGCGTTTTTATTTACAAAAAGTGCCCCTGTCGTCCTTCTAACGCTGGCTTTGCCTATCGTTTCCCTTGGTCTTTGCCGTCCCTCCCATTTCTCACCACACCGTGTGATTAGGAAGAGGATAACTCGACCTACAACTTCCGGTGGTATACCAGTTACGCCTGCCCCGAGGAGCCGCTGGAGTGCGTGGTGACCGACCCGTCCACGCTGGAGCAGTACGATCTCTCCAGGTGAGGCGGGGGTCCTCTTGTGCTGAGGTTGTTCAGGTTTTGCTGGTGAGCATGTAACTGAGCCAATGATAGGGAGTCATGCTAGTTCTGGGGTGCAGGACCGAGACGGGGAGTCTTAAGCAGAATGGATTCAAATAATGGTCTGCTGGCCTTTGTGATGTCAGCCAGCCTTTGCCACAGCAAAGGTTCAGTCTTTAGCTGCATCGTCTGAAACGATGCTTGTCATTACCGTGGTGGGGGAGCCATTGACGCCTGTCAATATAGAGGTGGGAGAGCCGTTCGAGGTCTGCTGAACACCGAGTTTAGTGAAGGTTAAGTGCACTCGTGGGCGTCATGAGTCATGGTGAGCCGGCTGCTGCAGTTTGGTTGGTAGGGTGTGTTTCATTGTACGTTTCTCTGCTTAGAAATGAACTGTCAGACTGAAATCTGTGAGCATGAAAGGCATCCCTTTTGCTTTGAAATTTTAGTCTAGCAAAGTCGGAAGGCAGTCTCGGAGGGAACTGGTATGCCATGGACAACGCAGGCGAACGCAGCACGTGGAGGAAATATTACATAAACGTGTGTCGGCCCCTGAAGCCGGTGCCTGGCTGCGATCGATACGCGTCGGCTTGCCAGATGAGATATGACAACCGTCAAGTGAGTCTGTCTCCCCCGGTCGTCTCCTCCTCCTTCCTGAGCACGTGACTCAGTGGGTGGAGGGGGTTATTTTGGGGCTCCGAGATTGAAGTAGGCCTGGCTGCTGCAGAGAAGCCCTCAGTGTAAGCTCATCTGCCCCAATAGATGAAATCGTACTTGATTCAGTGTTCTGATTTAAAACTTAAAAAAATGCCTTGGTGCTGATGACCTTTAGTCACAGGATGGGGCAGAGGAAGCTCCCAGCGGTGTGTCTAGCCTGAATTCAGAAGCATCTTTGAGTGGTCAGCAGACACCTGTAAAGAATAGTTTTTGCTTCCGAAAGCTCTTGCTTCTGGCTAATTAGGGGGGGAACTGGCTTGGGAGAGTTGCTGTGGGTGAGCTAGAGCCACGAGTTGGCTTTCAGTTGGGCACCAAGCTGCGTTTCATCATCCCATCGCGTGCACTTATGCCAGAACCTTGGTGTGTTTGCTTGTGCTCCATGTACGTGGTGAATCCTAAAATAAAGATGTATGTGTGTGTCTTTAAAAATAACGCATCAGTGCCACAACTTAGAAGGACCCACAACTAAAAATACACAACTATGTACCGGGGGGTTTTGGGGAGGAAAAAAAAAAAGTAGCACGTCAGGAATGTGCTTTTCCTGGCATATGTAACGGGGTGGCTTGGGGTGTTTTAGAGGAAGCTGGTGAGTGAACCTGAGTGGTTAAGAGTTAGGTTCCCTGTTTTGTGTATGGGTGCATGTGTGTGTGTGTTGTTTGTTGTAGCAGATGCCTCAAAATACAGTCAATCCTCATTTTTCATGGGTTCTGCATTTACGAATTCACCTACTCTTTGGCGTTTATTTGTAACCCCAAATCAGTACTCGCAGTGCTTTCAGTCATTTGTGGACGTGCGCAGAGCCGCCTGACATGGATGTTCCCCGTTGAGGTGGAAAGAGGCGATGCTCTGCATTCTTGACTCAGCTCCGCTTACTGAGATGACCAGAGGATGGGCACTGGAGGGGGCAGAGCCGTGCTCCTGGCTCCAGGCGCGGTGGACAGGGTTGGAGTCCCATCTTTGGCGCCTGTTGTTAACGAGGTGGCCTTGGACAAGTCGCTCAGCGCATCTGAACCTCGTTTTCCATTTTGTTAAATAGAGAAAGTAGAATCTACCAGCTTGAGTTGTCTTTAGGATTTAAGATCATAAGCTGTGTGAAATATGCGTATATATGGGTACATATTTCCCTGAGGAATGAGGTTCATTGTTTCCTAACGGAGTGTTCGGGGCAACATTGTAGACCGCAGCTGCCACGAGTAAACGAGAATCCACAGTATCTGTGAAGAAGTCAGTTGGTTTCTCTTGAGAAGGAAAGCCTGATGGACATGTTCGTTTGCAGGGTACGTTTTCTGAGGCCGTCTCCATCAGTAACTTGGGAGTTGCAAAGACAGGCCCCACGGTGGAGGACAGCGGCAGCCTCCTTTTGGAGTATGTGAACGGCTCCGTTTGCACCACCAGTGACGGGAGACGGACCAACTACACCACCAGGATCCATCTCGTCTGTTCCCGGGGCAGCCTGGTAAGGCGCTGGGGGGTGGGGTGGAGGAGTTAGCTTGCTCTTCATCCTGCTTCAGGTCAGCCTGTGAGAGAACGTGGGGAGGCAGGGAGGGAGCCTGGCAGTGGTGCTTTGATGGCTGTGGTTTCTGAAGTGTGAGCCTCATCTCGCTGCTGGAAGGCGACACATGCTGTGTGGTGTTCTGAAGACTTGAGTTTTCGCTCTGAGTTGTACACACACCCACCTGCCTGTTAGTTCTTGCGAGCTGGTGATCTGAGGATCATGGTGGCGGAACTAGTCTTAGAGATGGTTTGTTTCAAACCCCAAAGTTCCCAGATGAGGAAACGGAGGCTTCGTGCAGCTCAGGCCCGGGGACGAACAGTGAGGGACATGTGCGTGATTCAGTGGCAAAGCAGGAATGCCGAATTAACGCTGGGAAATGGAGAAGGTGCTGGAGGTTTCTTTTGACCCTGAGTCCTTAGCCAGGGCAGAATAGAAGAGAAAACTGCAAATAAAAGTACTTTGGGGTCATTTTGTATGATCCCAATTGCTTTTTAAAAAAATGGGTAAAAAAAAAAGTTTTACCATTTTAATCACTTTTTGGTACAGTTTAGCCGCAGCATTAAGTACATCCACAATGTTGTGCACCCGTCACTGGTATGCATTTCCAGGACTTTGTCATCCCAAACCCAATCCCTTTTTTCCCTGGAATTTTATGTTTATACCTAAGTCATGTGTTTTTTGAATAATTGCTAAAGTGGTAGATAAGTGCAGAGTGGAGATAACTGGAATCTGTGTTTATTATCCAATTATTTAAAAGTACACTTTTTAAGAGTCTGTTACAGCTTCCTCTAGCTTCATTGAAATGACCTAGCAAAATGCATTCACTCCTCTCAGCGGTCCGGTGGCCTTTTGTCACGTACATGCTGGTCGTCTTGCAGACCCTAAGTTCTCTTTGTTGTTTGCCAAGACAGAATTTTTTCCAAGAGATAATTTCTTTACAGTTCAAGAAGGTCTCTCTGATAAGAATAAGAAATTACCAGCTGGCTGAGCCTGGGTGGGTCTGTGTTGTGCAAGGAAGGGTTTATAAGGCTGTAAACATGCACTTCTGGATTAGTCTGAGCTTGGGTTCCCGTTTTCTTCCCACAGTCTCAGGAAGGAATCCTAGTTGCCCAGCCCGGCCCTCGCCGCCTCCTGGGTGCGTCTGGGCACGTCTGGGTGCGTCTGGGCACGTCTGGGCACGTCTGTGTGTTCCCTCCTTGGAGCCTGGCCCCTGGGCCTCCCCTTCCCCTCTCTGGTTCTTGTTGCTGTGGAGATCCTGGACAATTCCAGGAAGTTTGCCTGGAGCCTTAGTTTTTCAGCTTTCCTGTAAGACCTCGTTTGGACAGTGTTTTTCAGTTTTCAGGGCATTTTCACAGTGCCACTGTGTCTCTCGGCGCTTGTGCAGGGGCTGCTCCGTTACCGTGGGCCCGGCAGATACTCATTGAATAAAGAAGGTCACGTCCATGGAGGGTTCTGTACGTCACAGAACTCTTCACGGTTAGAGCTGTTACTCTGAACATCCGTGTTGTGAAGCAGAAGGGTCAGATGTGTTGATTTTGCTGTTGCAGATGCTGAGGCTGAGAGGGTGGGGGACCTCCAGGTCAGAGGGCGCCTGATGGGTAAGGTGTGGTCTTGGGGTCAGATGAGGGGTCGGTCACCTGTGAGCCTGGACAGATGGCTTCACTTCTCTGTCCCTCAGTTTCCTCATCTGGTTCCGGATGGTGGGTAATTATGGCACCTGGCTCAGGGGTCAATGTGAGGTTCAGTTGAGAACGCTAATAAAACTCTCAGTGCAGGGCCTGGTGTGTGATAAACACCCCTGACACGGAGCTGCCCCTACTGCTTGAGGTGGTGCTCTCACAGGAGGGAGGGTGGCTCATGTTGTGGGCACTTTTTATAGAAACACACCCGGAAAATCACACAGATGATGAATCACTGACAGCTGGATGGATTTTCACAAATTGAACAGACCCGTGTAACCAGACCCCACATCCAGAAACAGAACACTAGCGGCACCCAGAAGCGCCTCTCTGCCCCCTGCTGGTCACTTCTCAACCCCTGTCCTGATCTCTGATCACACAGATCAATTTTGCCTACTTTTGCTGCTGTAGCCTTTTGTGTTTGGCTTCTGGCATGCTGCACTCGGGGTGTAGAGCGTTTTTAAAAGCGTGGGCGTGGACTCCAACCTAGGTTTGCCTAAGTCTGCCATTTAATGCTGGCGTGATCTCAGGTACATTTGTTAGCATCTGAGCACGAGAGGTAATGTCTCCTTAATAGGAATAATGAGGACGTGAAGTTGTAATTAGATCATGCACATTAAGCCCCCAGCCTACCCCTGGCACAGAGTAAATGTTGAGTAGGTTTTAGCTGTTTTTATGTATCAGGTTAGAATTCTTCTATTTAGAGCGTTTCATTTTCTTACATTGACGGTCACCCTGGATTTCACCTTTCAGAATACCCATCCCATATTTTCTCTCAATTGGGAGTGTGTGGTCAGTTTTCTGTGGAATACGGAGGCTGCCTGTCCCATCCGGATGATGACAGACTCAGACCAGGTACGTCTGCTGTCGCGGGCCTCTCGCCCAGCGGCCCCTGGACAGTCCCACCCAGGCGTCTGGCTCTGTACTCAGCCCCTTCCTCCTGCTTCTAAATCTGTCACCAGTGTCCCCATTTCCTCCTGCATTCCTGGCTCCTGGATCCTGGGATAAGAACCTAGACCCTCAATTTTACACTTGTTAGCTGCAGATTCCTTCCTTTTTCTCCACGCCACTGTTCTTTTGATGCAGCTGTGGCACCCCAGTGGGCTCTGGGCTTCTCTGTCACCCCAGAGAACTGGTTGGTTACTATGGCACTCCAGCACCTAAAACATTTCAGTGCCCTGTCCTCTGTAGGGTATAGTTCACCTGCTGTAATGTGTCATCATCTATAGGATACAGCCCATCTGTTTTAATGTACCATCATCTATAGGGTCCAGCCCGTCTGTTGTATATGTCATTATCTACAGGATACAGCCTGGATGATTTAATGTGATGTTGTCTGTAGGATACACCCTATATGTTTTAAGGTGGTAGTCAAGGTTTTACTGCTCTGGTTGCAGCCACATTCCTCCCATCTGTCCTCCCTCAGCCGTGTGCCCACCACAGCTTGGGCTCACCCCGCTCTCTCCCTTGGCGCATGCTCTTGCCCTCGGGAGCACCGTCTCCTGCAGAGCCGAGCAGCAGGCGGCTTGCTGTTTTCATAGCACTGGGTATTTTTTTACAATGGGATGTAGTTCCCTCCCTGCCTTTACTGAGTCTCCGTTAGGCGTCAGACCCTTTGACAGCAGACCAGGCTCACCCACAGGGTTCTGGGCGCCTGGGTGGCCGAGGAGGGTGGGGATGCTGCACCCCGTCCACGGTCAGTGCTTTCTGGGGCTGTGGCTGCTGCTCCATTCCCTGCACGTGGTGGACGAGGAAGAAAAAAGACCCAGGGAGGAGAGGGTTCATTACTCGCAGAAGAGGAGCCGAGACAGAGAGGTACTTTGTCCTTCCTCCTGTTGTTGCCTTTAGGTGAAAAATTGAGACAGAGAACAGAACACTTCAACTTCAAGTTGATTTTTTTTTAAAAATTATTTTTTGAGTCTCTTGTGGTTCTTGTGTGCCCTTGGGGTGGGCAGTGGTCTTCTTAGGTAAATAGAGTGGCCTCAAGAGCTTTCTGATGAGTTTAATACCGCTGAGCCAGTGTCACACTTGGGCACGCTTCAGATTGCATGTCCGAAGGGGCTGGGGAGTACACGGCGCTGCTTTTCTGATAGGGTGTAACGTCTGTGGGGGAGCACACGGTTTTGTCAAGTCCACACGTGCGGGTTTTGGAGGCGCCCTGTGTGTGCTGTGTTCTCGTGGAGTTGCATGAATGTGTCTCTGTTCCCTCTTGTTCCTCCAGGCCTGCTCCATAAGGGATCCCAACAGTGGGTTTGTGTTTGATCTTAACCCCCTGAATCATTCCCAAGGATACGTCCTCTCTGGCATTGGGAAGACTTTTATGGTAAGAGTTACACGATGGATTCCAATTTGCTTTGAAACGAGGATAGAGTGCGTTCAAGTTGCCTGCAGCTGGTGACTGGGGAGGCAGGTGTCCTCAGGAATTGCCCAGGGTGCTGTGATGGCGGCTCTCACCCGGGAGGAGACAAGAGAATCCAGATTTAAGGGGAAAGTGAGGTAAAACCATCACTCCCGTCCTGGTACAGTGCAGAAACGGGGGAGTCATTCTTCAGAAAATAAACTATTCCTAGGCTGTTGCTGTGTTTCTAGAGTGGTGGTCCCAGGTCAGCATCCCCAGCATCACCTGAGCACTCCATAGGGAACATGCTGGAAGCAATAAACCTCTTAGAGAGCATACTAGAAGGGATGGAACCTATAGAGAACGTGGTGGACACAGGCCGGAGGGGCTCTGCCTTGTGCAGTGGGAGGGGTGTTAGGAGGTGGTAGGTGCACGTCATGGCTCTCACTTGCAGACCACAGGGACAGACTGGATAACAAATGTAGAAGTGGAGCTGGTTAAAGGGGTGTCTAGGCTCGTGGGAGACAGGGCACAGCCACTGTGCTGCCAGGAGAGCTGTCTGCTTAGGACACCGCCACCCACCAGCCAACTATACTCATGCACAGCAGACACCGCCTTCCCATCAGCAGCAGACCACATACATGATGGTGGTCCCTTAAGATAAGTACCACACAGCCTAGGTGTGTAGTAGGCTCTATCATCTAGGTTTGTGTAAGTGCGCACTTTGATGTTCACACAATGAAATCAGCTAACCACACATTTCTCAGAGTTTATCCCTGGGGTTAAGTGATGCGTGATTGTGCTTGGCATCGCGCTAGCTGGCCATCTCTTAAGTAGGAAGCTTCGGTCTTTAAGAAAAACACTTTCTATACGTAGTCCTTAGTTTTGTATACATTGTCCATGAACACTTAACAGGTACAGAGAGGTCTTTTTTTCTGTGCCTTCATACCAAAGAGCGCATTCTACTTAATTCTCACAACCACAGTGTACTAACTGAATTTAAATCGAATGGTATCAAGATCTTTAAGAACTGTAGGGGTATCACATTATATTTACCTTTTTTTTTTGCTGAGGAAGATTCTCCCTGAGCTAACATCTGTACCGGTTTTCCTCTATTTTGTATGTGGATCGCTGCCACAGCATGGCTGATGAGCGGTATAGGTCCGCGCCGCGGATCCGAACCCGTGAACCCTGTGCTGCTGAAGTGGAGCACGCTGAACTTAACCACTAGGCCATGGGGCAGGCCCCATATTATATTTACTTTTGAATAACATGACTTTGACTATATATATGCTTTCTCTAATGTAATTGAAAACACTATAAAATTCTGGCTTACGTATATTTCCTCCATTGTATATGGTGCATCATTATACGCAATACATGTCCTGCATTTAGAGATACAAGGCTGTATCAATAAACACGGGTGATGAGCCTTGCAGGCAATTTATAGGCATTGCCATTTGGGCTTTAGTTTTTGCGTTTAGGATTTAACTGCCCAAACATGGAAGGTTGATAACTTGAGTAATAAATAAGAATTGTCTGACCCGGCAGGGTTTGAGTCGCTAGGCCCCTTGGTGGTGGTAGGTCCTGTAGCCCAGGTTGGTTTGTCTAATTCTTCCTCTCTGGCTTACAGTTTAATGTGTGTGGCACAATGTCGGCCTGTGGGACCTTCGATGGAAAACCAGCTTCCGGCTGTGAGGCGGAAACCCAGACAGAAGACTTCAAGAACCTGAAGCCAGAAAGGCTGGTTGGATTTGAGAAAACCCTCCAGCTGTCCACCGAGGGCTTAATAACTCTCACCTACAAAGGGGCTCCTTCCTCCGGTGAGCTCAGAACCGTGTTGTTTTTGTAGCTAACAAGTGTGCTGGTGGTTCTCCGGCTGTCTGTAGACCTTTGAATATGTAACGTAAGTGCTACTGTAGCACTCTGGAAGGCTTGTTGTTACCCTCCCGCTGGGCCGCAGGTGCACCACTTACGTGTCCTCTTCTTGGGTTCTCCCAGGTCCCTGAAACGTGATCCTGTAGGATCCCCGACTCCCATTTTCTCTGCTGCCTGCCCCCTCCCCCGGGCGTCCTTCCATCAGGGCCCCTCCACTCGTGCCTCTGACATGGAATGTGTTCACTCTTTTATCGCATTTCAGAAACTGAAGAAGTGATGGGTGAAGATAATAAAACTTTGTTTTTTTCTAAATTTCTTCCTTTCCTCCTATTCTTCCACTTAATCTTTATTGTATCTTTAAATACAGTTTTGCTGTCTTAGTTTTGTTAACATTTCTACTCTTTCCTGCAACCGTGTTGTACAGCAGAAACTTAGTCGCCGTTTTTGGTATCATCAAACATGAGGCCGAGTCTGAGACCTTTGGGACGACAGTGGCACGGGGCGGGGGTACAGTGATGGTTCCTGTGTGTTGAGCCCTTCCTGTGCCAGTCCTGTGGTGACATGCTGTGTGTGCGTGAGCTGACTAGAATCCTGGCTGTGCCACTTAATGCGTTTCTGTTTTGCAGGTGAGGAACCCGAGGCCCACAGAGGCGCTGTGATTTGCCCGGGGTTGCACAGCTAGTCATCGGCAGGGCTGCAATTTGATTCCACGCCTTCCTGACTTCTAAACCTCTCTGTCCCCCACCACACCGTGGTCAGCTCAGGAGGGGGCGGTGGTGTGATGTGCTTGCCCAGAGTACCAGTGCCATCATAGACAATGTCAGGAGAGTTAGTGCGTGGAGGGGACAGGGTGACGGCTCTGCCCTCCTGGATTTGTGACAGTCTGTGGTCATCTGTTACGGTTGTGCTTCACAAAATCTGTTAGTCTCAAGCCAACAGAAACTAAAACTCATAGTACACCAGGAAGAGGACTATGGGGACAGTAAAGAAAACACGCCACAACTAGAAGGACCTGCAGCTAAGATATACAACTATGTTCTGGGGGGATTGGGGAGATAAAGCAGAAAAAAAAAAATAACTTCAGGATTCCTAGAAAGGGTGATTTAACTTTTGGGAATCTTTTTAACTTTGAGGAGAGAAAATGTGGGTCTCGGGGCTGCTGTCAGATCTGGGATGAGTGGTCCTTTAGAAAAGGAGTTAGGCTTGTTCTGCGTCATTTGTTGGTGAGGGTTTGGACCAAAGACGGAAGTTACGGGGAGGAATTTCAGTTGGTTAAAGGAGGACTTTTCCCTAGAGCTGGGTGATGGTGGTCTTTTGCTTTACAGAGAGACAGTTCTTCAACTCTTGGTCGTAGAGTGAGCGCTCATTCAGTATCCAAAAAGCAGCATGCTTCATTTTAATAATTCTTTTGCTCTCTAGTTTCAGAGCACTGTTTTAAAATGAGGTAGATTAGGCATTTATATATGATTTCTTTTTCTCGTTCTAATTTGGAAAATAATCCTCCATCTCTTACAGGGTTACCGCTGTGGCCGGGTGGCTAACGACTGCTAACGTTTATCCACTGCTGGGTTAGAACCCAGGCCCCAGTGCTCTGGGGGGCTCAGCACGTTTATATAACCACCTCTTAAAGCTGTGTTGCCCTAGGCTTGTTATTTAACTTTTCTCTGCTTCAGTTTTCTCCTGAATTAAACGGGGACGGTGCCGTGACCTGCCGCCTCCATGGACTATTGTGGGAGTAAATGCGTTGATGACCACAGGGTTCTTCACTCAGTGCAGCCTCTGGCCCCGCACACCACCGTGGTCCCCTTTGCTGAAGGAGCCTCCTCGTTGGTTGTCCCACTTTTGCCCTCGCCTCCCACCCCGGAGCCCCCCAAGTGGTCTGTGTTCAGCACAGCAGTCAGTGATGTTTTCAGTGTTAGGTCACATTACTCCCAGCTCAGACCCTCTAGGGCGCCACGTGCCACCAGAGTAGAAGCCAGTGCCCCTCACGGTGGCTGCGGGACACCTGCCACTTCTCTCTGATGGCATTACCCACCACTCTCTCGCTCAGTCCCGCTGACCTCCTGTTTCTGAAACCATTGAGGCGCATTCTTCTCTTTTGTCAGGTATTGGCGCAAGTGTCCCCTTCTTAGTGAGCCCGGCCACCGCATTTAAACTCATCACAACTCATCCCCACCTTGGGGTTCTCAGGCCCTGTCGCTGCTGCATTTTCTTTCATTAGCTTTGTGCCACTTGGCATGCCACAGACTGTGCCTTTAATTTGCTTACTGTCGGGGCAGCTGGACTGGAACGTCAGCTCTCAGGAGGGCGAGGGTTTTCTTCTGTTTCTTTCACTCCTGTGTGTAGCGGGACTTTAGCAAATACGGTTGAATAAACCAAAAAGGAGAGTTACATTGTTTTCTAATATTGGAGCTGATAAACAGATGTTGCATTTGCATGTTTTCTGCATGTAAGAATGCTGAGACCTTAGGTTCACGGTGTAAACCCATCATTGTGTGCGGGCCACTGTTGCAACGAACGTGGCCACTTTGTAGCTCCAATCAGATACCTTGAAGCAGACTCAGCTCTGGACGTCGCTGGTTTAGAGGGTGGCGTGAGGCTTCTCTGCGGGGGGGTGGGGAGCACGTGGTTACGTGGGGAGCTGTGCTGTGCTATAGGGTGCACTGTGCTGTGATTGCTGCGTTTGTTAAGAGCTGGCCTTGTTCCCCAGGGAGTGTTGATGCATTCATCATCCGCTTCATTTGCAATGATGATATTTACCCGGGATTCCCCAAATTCCTGCATCAAGACATTGACTCTGGCCTGAGGATCCGGAACACTTTCTTTGAGTTTGAAACTGCATTGGCCTGCGTACCTTCTCCGGTGGATTGCCAAGTCACGGGTAAGGCCGAGAGGAAAAGGAGTTAAGAGGCTAGTGTGTGTGCGTGAGTGTCTATGTACGTGTGTGTGAGTGTATGGGTGGGGTGTGTGTGTTTTATTTTACAGACAGCATGACCTTTGTGTTACATATTTTCTTTGAATGATGCCCTAGAGTTGTTATGTTTCTCTTGAATCTGGGTATATAATTAACAGTTTAAAGCTATATTTGGGAATCAGAAGCTGCTTAAGAAGAAGAGAAGAAAACCTGGGGGGGAAAATCAAATACACACTGTTAGAGCTGCTTCTTTGAGGAAAGAAAAGAGAAAAAGATGTTAAAGCTCTAAGGTGTATCCCAGATGCTGAACAGTGCCCCAGGACCACTCATCCTCTGTGGGTTGGTCCTGGACGTCCACATCAATGGTACATCATTGTGAAGGGCTGTTTCGAGGGTCAGAGCGAGTGTATGTTTCTATAGGAAAAGGCTGTCAGCTTCCTGTGAATCTCCTTATTTCTTCATTATGAGGGTCAACTTTGTGCATCATCAGCGTTCCAATCAGGGTTGAAAGGTGGTGCCCCAAAGCTAACAAGAAAGCAGGGGTATCCAGCATGTTTCTGTTGTTTTTCAGACCTCGCTGGAAACGAGTATGATCTGAGTGGCTTAAGCAAAGTCAGGAAGCCCTGGACTGCTGTTGACACCTCGGCTGATGGCAAAAAGAGAACTTTCTATTTGAGTGTCTGCAATCCTCTCCCTTATATTCCTGGGTGCCATGGTGAGTTGAGAGCATTCAACTCAAGTTCTGTCTGCCTTCCCTTCCACCCCCACCTCAAAGAATTTCCTGCCTCTTTCAGGCCCTGCAGTGGGCTCTTGCTTAGTGTCAGAACACAAGAACTTGAACCTGGGTGTGGTGCAGATCAGTCCTCAGGCCGCAGCTAATGGGTCCCTGAGCATCGTCTACGTCAACGGTGACCAGTGTGGAAACCAGCGCTTCTCCACCAGGATAACGCTCGAGTGTGCTCAGATATCGGTGTGTGTTCCTGTGCACCCCGAGTGTCTTGTCTGTCAGTCCTTCCGTCTCCCATGTCCCTTTAGTCTCTGCATCTTCTAATTTAAAACTTGCCTGTGTTTTCATGGGGGTCTGGCCTTCACTAGAGTTTGACTGGAATGTGCTATTTCCCCAGGGTCTTACACGTTTAATAAGATTTATAACTTCTCATGGAGGTTAAAAGTTGACTATTAATTGTGGCTATCTTTTGACCGATTTTTTTTTTTTTTAATAAATGACAACATAAGCTATTGATTTCTGTTATAGGGATCACCAACATTTCAGCTTCAGGATGACTGCGAGTATGTGTTTGTCTGGAGAACGGTGGAAGCCTGCCCCGTTGTCAGAGCGGAAGGTGAGGGCCCAGCTCATGAATGGATGTAAACGGGTGAAGTGGCAGCCATCCTAAACCACATCTTAGATGCGAAATCCTGTAATAATGGCCACATGTGAGATCAGGAACTGTCTGTTAGTGGGTGGATGACTTCTTATCCTTGAGTTTTGATACTCCACTACATTGCCAACTCTACCCATAACATTTTCCTCATGTGCCTGGATTGCTAGATTATTGGCTTCTCACACTTGAAAACGTTCACATGGGATTTTGTTTTGTTTGATTAAGCAGCTCTTTATCCTGTGACCTAGCTTTTCTAGAAACCTGTTTCCCAGGCAGTTTGTGTTACATATATAAGCATACCGCAGAGATATTGAGGGCTTGGTTCCAGGCCAACTCACTAAAGCGAGTCACGTGAATCTTTTTGGTTTCCCAGTACGTATAAAAGTTAGGTTTGTACTTTAGTCTCTTATAAAGTGTGCAATAACATTTTGTCTAAAAAACGACGTACATACCTGAATTAAAAAATATTGCTAAAAAATGCTAACTATTGTCTGAGCCTTCAGCAAGTTGTGATCTTTTTGCTGGGGGAGGGTCCTGCCTTGATGTTGATGGCTGCTGACTGAGCAGGGTGGTGGGTGCTGAAGGTGGGGTGGCTGTGGAAATTGCTAAAAATAAGCCAACAGTGAAGTTTGCCGCGTGGGTTGACTCTTCCTTTCACGAGCGATTTCTCTGTAGCCTGTGATGCTGTTTGATAGCGTTTTATCCACAGGAGAACTTCCTTCGAAACTGGAGTCCGTCCTTCAGGTTTGCTGCCGATGCTTTATCAGCTAAGTTTATGTGACAGTCTAAATCCTTTGCTGTCATTTCAATAGTTTTCACAGCATCTTCCTCAGGAGTAGATTCCAGCTCAAGAAACCACTTTCTTTGCTTGTCTATAAGAAGCAACTCCTCACCTGTTAAAGTTTTATCATGAGATTGGAGCAATTCAGTCACATCTTCGGGCCCTACCTCTAATCTAGTTCTCTTACCATTTCCACCACATCTGCAATGATTTCCTCCTTAAGATCTTGGACCCCTTAAAATCATTCATGAACGTTGGAATCAACTTCTTCCAAAGTTGCTATTTTGACCTCTTCCCATGAATCTTGAATGTTCTTAATGGCATCTAGAATGCTGAATCCTTTCCAGGTTTTCAGTTGACTTTGCCCAGATCCATGAGAGGAATCACTGTCTATGGCAACTATATATAGCCTTATGAAATGTATTTCTTTTTTTTTTTTTTAAAGATTTTATTTTTCCTTTTTCTCCCAAAGCCCCCTGGTACACAGTTGTGTATTTTTAGTTGTGGGTCCTTCTAGTTGTGGCATGTGGGACGCCGCCTCAGTGTGACCTGATGAGCGGTGCGATGTCCATGCCCAGGATCTGAACTGGAGAAACCCTGGGCCGCCGAAGGCGGAACACGTGAACTTAACCACTCGGCCACGGGGCCGGCCCCTGAAATATATTTCTTAAATAATAAGACTTGAAAGTCAAAATTACTCTTTGATCCATGGACTGCAGAATGGATGTTGTGTTAGCTGGCACAAGAACAATGTTCATCTCATTGTACCTCTCTATCAGAACTCTTGGGTGATCGGGTGCGTTGTCAGTGAGCGGTAATATTTCGAAAGGCATCTTTTCTCCTGAGTGGTAGGTCTCGACAGCAGGCTTAAAATAGTCAGCAAACTGTGTTGTAGACGGATGTGCCGTCATCCAGGCTTTGTTTTTCCATTTGTAGGGCTCAGGCAGAGTAGATTGAGCATAATTCTTAAGGGCCCTAGGATGTTTGGAATGGTAAATGGGCATTGGCTTCGTCTTAAAGTCATCAGCTGCGTTAGCCCCTAACAAGAGAGTCAGCTTGTCCTTTGAAGCTGGGCATTGACTTCTCTCTAGTATGGAAGTCCTAGGTGGCATCTTCTTCTAAAATAAGGCTGTTTCATCTACATTGGAAATCTGTTGTTTAGTGTCATTAATGATTAATGATCTTAGCTGGGTCTTCTGGCTAATTTGCTGCAGCTTCTCCGTCAGCACTTGGTGCTTCAGCTTGCGTTTTTATGTAATGAAGACAGCTTCTTCCCTTAAACCTCATGAAGCAACCTCTGCCAGCTTCAGGCTTTTCTTCTGTAGCTTCCTCCCCTCTCTCAGCCTTCACAGCACGGAAGAGAGTTAGGGCCTGGCTCTGGGATAGGCTTTGGTTTAAGGGAATGTTGTGGCTGGTTTGGTCTTCTATCCAGACACTAAAACTTTCTCCACATCAGCAATAAGGCTGTTTTTCCCTATCTTATCATTCCTTTGTTCGCTGGAGTAGCTCTTTTAATTTCCTTCAAGAACTTCTCCTTTGCATTCACAACTTGGCTAACTATTTGGCACAAGAGGCCTAGCTTTTGGCTTATCTTGGCTTTCAGTATACCTTCCTCACGAGGCTGAATCATTTCCAGCTTTGGATTTAAAGTGAGAGATGTGCGACTCTTCCTCTCACGTGAACACTTAGATGCCATTTTAAGGGTATTAACTGGCCTCATTTCAATACTGTTGTGTCTCAGGGCCTACAGAGGCCCGAGGAGAGGGAGAGAGACAGGGTCAGTGGAGCAGTCAGAACTCACACAACATTTATTGATTAAGTTTGCTGTCTGATAATGGTCGTGCTTTGTGGCACTGTAAAACAATTACCATAGTAACATCAAAGATCTCGGGTAACAGGTCACCATAACAATTATTATAATAATGAAAATGTTTGAAATATTGCAGGAATTACCCAAATGTGACGCAGAGCACAAAGTAAGCAAATGCTGTTGTGAAAATGGCGCCAATAGACTTGCTCAACATGGAGTTGCCCCAGACCTTCAATATGTTAAAAAAAATAGTATCTGCAAAGCACAATGAAACAAAGTGTGCCTGGTTAAACAAAACGAGATAACGTGGAAATGATGCTTAATGCCTATTTTAGGACAGGACTTACCTGATTAAAAATCGGAAAACTTGTCGCCTGCAGACATGAATGAGTATGCAGTGGTACTTGCCCTTCACTTCTCGTGTGTTCTTGCAGGAGACAACTGTGAGGTGAAGGACCCGAGGCACGGCCACTTATTTGACCTGAAGCCTCTTGCCCTTAATGACACCATCGTGAGTGCCGGTGAATATACCTATTATTTCCGGGTCTGTGGAAGGCTGTCTTCAGATGTCTGCTCAACCGCTGACAGGTCCAAGGTGATCTCATCGTGTCAGGAAAAGCGGGGACCCCAGGGATTTCAGAAAGTGGCAGGTACCATAGTTTTTCCTTCTACTCTTGTTGCAAAGGAATGGGATTACGTATTTAGGATGTTACGCTAAAGGTGACATCTTCTTTGAATAGGGAGAGTGACCGCTGTGTTCTGGTGAAGCTGCGTGTTCATGCTGATTCTGATTTTGATTTTTAAGTAGAACACATACTGACGAATGTTGTTTGAGTTTATGTCATTCTTATTTAGCAATACCGGTGAATGATTCTAAGATCGTTTTTCTTTTCTTTATGACGACATTGGGACACACTGAATTAGCCCGTAATGGGTGTTCTGAGATAGTACTTTCTAGAATTGAGTCAAAGGGGACGGATTTAATGTTGGGTTAGCCAGTAAAGCATATAAAGGGCAGGCTGTTGGTCATCATGCTGTCTCAACAGCTGGGCGAGGTAGTAAGTTGAAGAACATTTCAATAAGAAGGTGAAGGAACTGTCATGGTGAGTCCATGGGCAGCCCAGGGGCCATGTCGAGAAGGTGACATCCTCTTAGCTGATCGGGCTGAGGACCGTCCACGTGTCATCATGCCCGTGGTTAGTCTGTAACATCACCACCTTGGGCAAGAGGAGGCCGGGTGTTATTCTTCTGCAGTGTAATGTGACAGGCAGTGGGTGGCACAGTACTGGTAGGCGAGCCATATTGATCTTCTAACTGTTTATCCAGGGTGCGGGATGTGACACGTCTCTTATGATGAGCGTGGCGACCTGGGGACTTCTTGATCCGACCCTTGTTTGATTAGCGTCTTCTTGAACAGGTCTTCTTACTCAGAAGGTGACTTACGAGAACGGGCTGTTGAAAATGAACTACACGGCGGGGGACACCTGCCATAAGGTGTACCAGCGCTCCACAACCATCTACTTCTCCTGCGACCGCAGCACACAGAACGTGAGTGTGCTCAGAGCCCGAGGGACGTCTGTGTGGCTCTCGGGGGAGCTCCCCCTCCCTGCTGCTGCCTTTGTCTTTCTAAGATGCGTCTGCTCTTGCGTCTCATAAAATCTCCTGGTGAACTTAGTTTAAATACCTTATTTACAGAAAATATGTTGAGACTTTATTAATCTGTGTAGATTTTAATGAATATAACCATCCTTTACTATTTTCATCCTTAAAACTCAAAGTATAAACTAATGGAAGTTTCCCATTTTATATGTATGTCTCTTCTAGCCGGTGTTTCTCAAGGAGACTTCTGATTGCTCCTACTTGTTCGAGTGGCGGACCCAGTATGCCTGCCCGCCTTTCGACCTCACCGAATGTTCATTCAAGTAAGTCGATGCCTGTGTTGACGCTTGTGGACATAAGATTGTGGACATGTGATTTTGCCTTAATGGTTCCTGGTTTGGGGGACCCGGGATTTGATTAGCCAGGTGATTTCTCTAAGCCTTAGTTCCTTAAAATCGAGGAGTCGGATTAGGTTAACTCCCAAAGCCTTCACAACTGAGACACTGTGATTATTTGGTGGTAAGATACATGCGGGAAAGTGATCGGAGTCAAGACAAAACCTTGCATGATTCACAGCTGTAAGTGGACTAGAGTGTCCAGGGTGTCACCTGACTTCTGCCCCTCCCTCGGACACTGCTTGTCTGGGGACACCACGATGAAGAAGGCAGAGAGAGGGCGATGGCAGAGATGCACGGGCTGGGGAGTCAGAGCGTGAGGGGCTGACACCCAACCTGCAGCTTCTCAGTGGCTGTCGCTGGCTCTTTTGATCTCTGTCCCCTGCCGCTCACATAGCTCCTGAGGTCAGGTGGCGGGCCACTCCTGCGATGACGTGGTGGTTTCTGTTGTGTGTGAATGTCAACAGTCGGAACTATTAGAAAATAGACGTCTTGGGTCCCGTCCCTGGAGATTATGGGTCTGTGGGTCTGCGGTTCTCAATACTTAAGGGACATGCTGACACTTCTGCTGTGTGAGGACCCATCTTGAAAAGAATCTCTGAGCTACAGCATCCTGCCCTGGGGCGAAATTTAGTCATTTCCGTGTTTCCTTCCGGTCTCTAGCCTGTTGTGTTATCTCCTTTTATTTAGGTCAAGTAATTTTTGCAGTTGTAATATATGGAAATGCATCCATTTTAGTCATCCATGTTTAGCCAGTTTAAATCAGAACTTAAGTTTAGTGATGTTCCCTTTTCCAGTTAACATTTCAGAAGCATTTTCCTATGAAACAAATTCACTTCTCATTTCTAATGCGTTTGAACTATTCTTCCGAGTAGATAGCCCTAGTTTACCAAGCCATTGTCTTACTGTCGTTTGAGACCGTCTTCAGCTTTCTGATATGTGTGTGCAAGGAGTATTATTATTGTTTTCTCTGCACCCTCCAAAGAGTATTATTTTTATCTTTTTTGTATGTAAAGCTTTTTTCCCAAAAATATTTTTATGCTGTTTTAAAAGTAGAATTAATTAAGTCAAAGGAAAATTGAATAATTGATTAAAATGATTGATTAAAATTGATTAAAAGCTTATACATGTGCATTGTAATGAGTTCATGAGAGTACAAAGATGTATCAGATGAAGTAAGCTTCCCCCACCCCTGTCCTCACCTCAGCCTCATTCCACTTTTTACCATATCTTCTTGTGGTTCTTTCTGGACCCTTCTGGGACTCTAAATGATATGTATACTCCTGTTTGTCAAGCTCCAATCATAGCTGTTGATCTGTGTCTTAAAAGATGAGAAATGTAATTCATGTCTGCTCTTCTCCACTCTACCTTGCTTCACTTTTTTTTTTTTGGTGGGGAAGATTGGCCCTGAGCTAAAATCTGTTGCCATTCTTCCTCTTTTTGCCTGAGGAAGATTGTCACTGAGCTAACATGTGTGCCAATCTTCCTCCATTTTATGGGGGATGCCGCCACAGCATGGCTTGATGAGCGGTGTATAGGTCTGTGTCTGGATCTGAACTGTGAACCCTGGGCCACCTAAGGGGAGTGCACAAACTTAACCACTACACCACCAGGCCGACCCCTACCCTGCCCCACTTTTGTTAGTTTCATTTTTATTCTTTCTAATGGCTACCTGTAGGATGTTAGATACTATACTCCAAGATCTATTTCCTTTTCCATCAGCTTTAGACAATGTCTCTTTACTTCCTGCAGTGTGAGCTGGAGGCCTCAGATGCTGCCTTCCCTCCCCATATCCTCCCCTTCCCGTCTGCCCCCCGTCTTTCCCTGGCTCCACTCCTCCACTCCTCCTCTCCCTCTCCTCCCTTTTCTCCTCCCCCTCCGCTTCTCCTCCTCCTCCTCCTCCTTGCCACTGCCACCTTAATGTCAGCAGACCGCTGCCTGCACGTTGTCAAGGTTTAGAACATTTATATTCTGTTTGGTAGCTCTAACAGTCTACCTAACTTTATTCGTAGGGTGATCCTAAAGAATTAAAGACTAATAATTAGCAGCATTTACAATATTGCCTAAATATCGTTTACTGAAAAATCATGTGGTGTGATTGGCCCTGCAGAGAAATGGCATGATCCTGTGTCACTTAGCCTGGTCTTCTGGTTTTATCTTTGAATTATAATTCATCTTCTTTTAATGGATGCCTTAAACATGCATTCTTTTTTTTCTTCCTCTTCTCCCTGAAGCCCCCAGTCCATAGTTGTATATTCTAGTTGTAGATCCTTCTAGTTGTGCTACCTGGGACGCTGCCTCAGCATCGCCTGACAAATGGTGCCATGTCCATGCTTGGGATCCGAACTGGCTGCCAAAGCAGAGCCCGTGAACTTAACCACTCGGGCCCCGGGCTGGCCCCTAAACATGCATTCTTGATTTAACAAAAAGCCAAAGTTACTCAGTAACTCTGTCCATCTCTCCAACAATAAAGTAAGGTAGCATGTGGTATTACTGGACACCCTCTCCCCATCTCCGTGGGATTGTTGTCCAGTGTTTCAGTTCTGACTTGTTTTCTTAGCTCTCAAAGAAGTCATAATGGTAGTTTTTTAAAACCATTATTGGTTACTTGACTATGTAAATTTCGTTTTGTGAAAAGAAAAAATAAATCTACTAATTTCCTTGACTTACTCTTCCTTTTTGCATCTTACTCCTTCTTTCTGACTTAATTTTCCTTCTTCTTTAAGTACTTTGTTTAGTCCAGTGCTATGCATAGTGCTGGTTTGCAGAGTACTTGCAACGGTCCCTGATGGAATAATCCGGAGCTTGTACCAGAATGTAAACCAGTGGCGTCACCTTGCACACACTTGTCACCGAAGGAACCAGGATCTCAATTCGTTGATTTATCGTCTGGCTCCTTATGTCATTTCTCACTGGTCCTGGGGTACAAACCACACTTTGAGTAACACTGCTTGGTAATTCTAACAGAGAGCCTGTAGAATTAAGATCTTGGTCTTTATTTGGAAAGGTTTAGTTTTATCCTCACTACCTGAGTAGAGAATTCTAGATTAATATTTTTTTAGTCACCCCTTTGGAGGGCTGCTGTTCGAGAGTCTGCCCTCTGCCAGCCTTATTTTCATTCCTTCGTAGATAAGCTCCCTTTTCTCTCTCTCTGTTTTTTTCTTGTGTTTGTTCTGCAGTCTCATATGATTTCTTTAGGTGTGGTTTTATTATTGTTTGTTGTTTGGAAGTTCGTGCTTTCTGAAACTAAAGATGTGTGTCTGTTAAGAATTTTGGAATATTTGCGGTTATTGTATCTTTGAATGTTGCCTCTAACCTGTTGTCTCTTTTTTTGGAGGAACTTCTGTTAGTCATGTCTTACACCTCCTCATTCTTTCCACCATGTCTTTTCCTGTCTTTTTCATCTGTTTCTGTACTGTATTCTCTTTAATTTCCTTAGATCTATTCTCCAGTTAGCTGATTCTCCTATCAGCTGATTTCACTTTGCTTTTTGACTATTTGTTGCCTTTTTAATTTTCATGACTGTATTTTTCATTCTAGGAGTTCTATTTGGTACTTTTTTGTCTTCGGTATATTGCCAACTTTATTGAGGTTAATTGGCAAAAAACTGTACATATAAGGTGTACTACTTGATATTTTACTCTATACATTGTGAAATGATCACCACAATCAAGCTAGTTATTAACCTGTCCATCACCTCGTATAGTTACCATATTTTTGTGTGTAGTGAGAACATTTACGATCTACCCTCTTAGCCAATTTCTTTTTTCAAACAATTATTTTGTTAAGGTCATATTGGTTTATAACATTGTGTAATTTCAGATGTACATTATTATGTATCAGTCTCTGTGTAGACTGCATTATGCTCACCCCCAATAGTCTAGTTTCTATCCGTCATCATACACGTGCCCCTCTACCCCTTATGCTCACCACCCAACTCCCTTCCCCTCTGGTAACCACTAATCCCTTCTCTTTATCCATGTGTTTGCTTATCTTCCACATATGAGTGAAATCATGCAGTGTTTGTCTTTCTCAGTCTGGCTTATTTCACTTAACATAATACCCCCCAGGTCCATCCATGTTGTAGCAAATAGGATGATTTTGTCTTTTTTTTTTTTTAATGGCTGAGTAGTATTCCATTGTATATATATATACCACATCTGTATCCATTCATCAGTCAGTGGGCACTTGGGTTGCTTCCTCCTCTTGGCTATTGTGAATAATGCTGCAATGAACATAGGGGTGCAAAGATGTCTTTGTATTGTTGATTTCCTATTCTTTGGATAAACACCCAGTAGTGGGATAGCTGGGTTGTATGGTATTTCTGTTTTTAATTTTTTGAGATATCTCCACATTGTTTTCCATAGTGGAGGCACCTGTTTGCATTCCCACCAGCAGTGTATGAGGGTTCCCTTTTCTCCACATTCTTTCCAACACTTATTGTTTCTCATCTTGCGGATTATAGCCATTCTGACAGGTGTAAGGTAATATCTCATTGTAGTTTTGATTTGCATTTCCCTAATAATTAGTGATGTTGAGCATCTTTTCATGTTCCTGTTGGCCATCTGTATATCTTCTTTGGAAAAATGTCTGTTCATATCCTCTGCCCACTGTTTGATCAGGTTTGTTTTTTTGTTGTTGAGTTGTATGAGTTCTCTATATTACTTTGGAAATTAGCTTCTTGTCAGATATATGATTTCCTTTGCCTTGCAGAAGCTGTTTAGTTTGATGAAGTCCTATTTGTTTATTTTTTCTTTTGTTTTTCTTGCTGAGTAGACATAGTATTCAAAAAGATGCTGTTAAGACCAGTGTCAAAGAGTGTATGCCTATATTTTCTTCTAGGAGTTTTATGGTTTCAGGTTTTACATTCAAGTCTTTAATCCATTTTGAATTAATTTTTGTGTGTGATGTAAGATAATGGTCTACCTTGATGCTTTTGCATGTGGCTGTCCAGTTTTCCCAACAGCATTTATTGAAGAGACTTTCCTTTCTCCATTTTATTTTCTTGGCTCTTTTGTCGAAGATTGGCTGTCCATGGATGTGTGGTTTTATTTCTGGGCCTTCAATTCAGTTCCATTGATCTGTGTGTCTGTTTTTCTGCCAGTACCATGCTGTTTTGATTACTATAGCTTTGTAGTTAGTATATTTTGAAGTCAGGGATTGTGATGCCTCCAGCTTTTTTTTCTTTTTCTTGGGATTGCTTTGGCTATTCAGAATCTTTTCTTGTTCCATATACATTTTAGAATTCTTTGTTCTGTTTCTGTGAAGAATGTCTTTGGGATTCTGATTCGGATTGCATTGAATCCATAGATTGCTTTAGGTAATAGGGACATTTTAACTATGTTTGTTCTTGCAATCCATGAGCATGGAATATCTTTCCATTTCTTTATAACTTCTTCGATTTCTTTCAGTAATGTCTTATAATTTTCAGTGTACAGGTCTTTCACCTGCTTAGTTAAATTTATTCCTAGATATTTTATTCTTTTGCAATTGTAAATGGGATTGTATTCTTGAGTTCTCTTTCTCTTGGTTTGTTATTAAAGTATAGAAATGCAACTCATTTTTATGAGTTGATTTTGTACCCTGCAACTTTGCTGTAGTTGTTGATTATTTCTAATAGCTTTCTGGCAGATTCTTTAGGATTTACTATATATAGAATCATGTCGTCCACAAACAGCAAGAGTTTTACCTCTTCCTTTCCAATCTGGATACCTTTTATTTCATTTTCTTGCCTAATTGCTCTGGCCAAAACCTCCAGTACTATGTTGAATAAGAGTGGTGAGAGTGGGCACCCTTATCTTCTTCCTGTTCTCGGAGGGATGGCTTTTAGTTTTTCACTGTTAAGTATGATGTTGGCTGTGGGTTTGTCATATATGGCCTTTATTATATTGAGGTACTTTTGTTCTATACCCATTTGATTGAGAGTTTTTATCATAAATGGATGTTGGATCTTGTCAAATGCTTTCTCTTCATCTATTGAGATGATTATGTGATTTTTTTTTTAACCTTTTTTTTTTTGTTTGTGTGAGGCAGATTAGCCCTGTACTAACATCTCTTGCCAATCTTCCTCTTTTTGCTTGGGAAAGATTGTTACTGAGCTAATATCTGTGCCAGTCTCCCTCTATTTTATGTGGGATGCTGCCACAATGTGGCTTGATGAGCAGTGCTAGGTCCACACCCAGGATCCGAACCTGTGAACCCTGGGCCGCAAAAGTGGAGCACCACCCGGCTGGCCCCAGTCATGTGATTTTTCTTCCTCATTTTGTTAGTGTAGTGTATCACATTGATTGATTTGTGGATGTTGAACCATCCCCGTGTCCCTGGTATAAATCCAGCTTGATCATTGTGTATGATCCTTTTAATGTATTGCTGTATTCGATTTGCCAATGTTTATTGAGGATTTTTGCATCTGTTCATCAGCAATATTGGTCTGTAATTTTCCTTCTTTGTGTTGTCCTTGTCTGGTTTTCATATTCTGGTAATGTTGGCCTCATAGAGTGAGTTAAGAAGCATTTCATCTTCTTCAATTTTTTGAAATAGTTTGACAAGGATAGGTATTAAATCTTCTTTGAACGTTTGGTAAAATTCTCCAGAGAAGCTGTCTGGTCCTGGACTTTTGTGTTCTGGGAGGTTTTTGATGACTGTTTCAGTCTCTTTCCTTGTCATTTGTCTGTTCAGATCCTCTATTTCTTCTTGATTCAGTTTCCCGAGGTTGTATGAGTCTAAGAATTCATCTGTTTTTCTAGGTTGTGCAATTTGTTGGCATATAGTTTTTCATAGTATTCCCTTATAATTCTTGGTATTTCTGGGGTATCTGTTGTAGTCTCTTCTCTTTCATTTCTAATTTTATTTAATTGAGGCTTCTCTCTTTTTTTCTTAGTGTGTTTGGCTAAGGGTTTGTCAGTTTTATCTTCTCAAAGATCCAGCTCTTAGTTTCATTGATCCTTTCTATTGTTTTTTTTAGTCTCTATTTCATTTATTTCTGCTCTAATTTTTATTATTTCTCTCCTGCTGACTGTGGGCTTTGTTTGTTCTTCTCTTTCTAGTTCTGTTCGGTGTAGTTGAAGGTTGCTTATTTGAGATTTTTCTTGTTTGTTGAGGTAGGCCTCTATTGCTATAAATTTCCCTCTTAGCACTGCTTTTTCTGCATCCTGTAAGATTTGTCATGTTGTGTTTTCATTTTCATTTGTCTCCAGGTATTTTTTGATTTCTCTTTTGATTTCTTCATTGATCCAATGGTTGTTCAGTGGCATGTTGTTTAGTCTCCACATATTTGTGACTTTCCCAGCCTTTTTCTTGTAGTTGATTTCTAGTTTTATTGAGGCTTACCTTGCTTCCCTACATATGGGCTATCTTTGAGAATGTTCCATGTGCTCTTGAGAAAAATGTGTATTCTGCTGGTTTTGGATGGAATGTTCGATATGTATCTGTTAAGTCCGTCTGGTCTAGTATTTCGTTTCCTGCTACTGTTTCCTCCTTGACTTTCTGACCACTTGATCTGTGCATTGATGTAAGTGGGGTGTTGAGGTCCTCTACTACTATTGTCTTGCTGGCAATTTCTCCCTTTAGGTATGTTAGTAGTTGCTTTATATACATTGTTGCTCCTGTGTTAAGTGCAATGCATTCACAAATGTTATGTATGTCCTCTTGGTGGAATGTCCCTTTTATCCTTATATACTGCTCCTCTTTGTTTCTCATTTTCTTTTTCATCTTGAAGTCTACTTTGTCTGATATAAGTATGGCAACACCTTCTTTCTTTTGCTTGCCATTAGCTTGGAGTATTGTCTTCCACCCCTTCACTCTGAGCCTGTGTTTGTCTTTAGAGCTGAGATGTGTTTCCTGGAGGCAGCCTGTTGTTCAGTTTTGTTTTTTAATCCATCCAACCACTCTGTGTCTTTTGATTGGAGAGTTCAGTCCATTTACATTTAGAGGGATTAGTGATATATGAGTGCTTAATACTGCCATTTTATCACTTGTTTTCCAGTTCTTCTGTATTTTCCTTATTTCTCATCCCGTGTATTTTAGACTGCCAGTTCATTTTGGTGGTTCTCTATAATGATTTTCTCAGTTTTCTCTTTATCGTTTGTCTCTGTTCTGATTTTTTGTTTAGTGGTTACCATGAGGTTTGTATAAAAGATCTCGTAGATGAGATAGTCCGTTTTCTGATAGCCTCTTCTCTCCATTAGCCTAAGCAGGTTCCATCCCTTTCCACTTCCCCTTTTGAGTCATTGTTGTCACAAATTGTTCTTTTCTGTGTTGTGAGTTTGTGACTAAATTGAAGTGTTTATAGTTATTTTTAATGCTTTCCTTCCCTTTGTCTTGTATGTTATAATTAAGTGTTTACTAACCTATTCTGATACAAACCTGCAATTTTCTGATCCTGGCTGTGTCTTTATCTCCTTACTCAAGGTTTTGTAAACTTTCGCTTTTTAGTTTCAGGTGAGAGGGCTCCATTCAACGCTTCTTGGAAGGCAGGCCTAGTGGCGATGAACTCCCTCAGCTTTTCTTTATCTAGGAAAGCTTTTATTTCTCTATCATCCCTGAAGGATAGTTTTGCTGGATAGAGTATTCTTGGTGAAAGTTTTTGTCTTTCAGTATTTTGAGTATATCATTCCATCTTCCCCTCGCCTCTAAGATTTCTGCTGAGGAATCTGCTGAAAGCCTCGTGGGGGTTTCTTTGTAACTTAGGGGTGAGAGACTAAGGGAACACCTCACTCTGCCATGATGCTGAGGTCATTGGTGCTCTTTCTTAATTTATCATTTCTTCCTTCCACCCTATCCCCCATAGTGTCATATACTATTATTATAGTTTCAGTTCCTTCTTTTAGGTCTTTTATCACTTTAAATAAGTCTCTCAGATATTCATTATCTGAAGTTCTTGAAGATCTGGTTCTGCAAACACCTGCGTCTCCCACAGATTCCTGTATTAGTTAATGCCAACCCTGTCCTTTGCTCCTTTCTCTCTCACATCCAATTTATGGTCCATCAACCCTTAAAATGTCTAGACTCCTCTATTCTGGAAGCAGTGCTCCATGCTCGTTTGAGCTGTCTTCATCTCACACCTGCATCATGCAGCAGCCCATCAGTTGGTCTCCCTGTGTCCGTCCCTGCCACACACTGGACTAGCCCAGCACAGCGATTAGAAAACCCTGTAAAATACGTCAGGTCTGGCCACTCTTCTGCTGAAGGCCCTTGGTGTAATGATTCCCCTGGCTCATTTGGAACTATAAGCTAAAGTTCTTACTATGAGCTAAAAGACGCCATGTGAAGTTATGCCTGTATCATCTCTAACCTCATCCCTGCTGTTTCACTCCCTCACATTTGCTCTCCTCCAGCCACATGGGGCTCTTTGCACCAGGCTCACTGTGCCTCAGGCCCTTTGCTCTTGCTGCTGTCTCTGCCTGTGCTGTTCCTTACTGGGTGTCTGGATGGCCAGCTATTCCCTGTCTTTCAGAGTTTCTTCAGAGTTCACCTCAATTATGTCTTCTCTGACTACTCTGTCTAAAATCTCGACACTTCTCCTCCCCAAACTTCATACCTCCTTTCCTGCCTTTTGTCTTTTCAGCTCTAATTGGTGTCTGATAAACTGTACATTTTTAAACATTTATCCTGATTATGGTCTTTTTCTTTTACTAGTAACTTCTGTAAACTTCGTAAGCTGGATGATTTTTATCTCTTTTGTTCATACCATACCCCCAGCTCACCATATATCTTTTTGAATGAATGAATGATTCTCTTCCTCCTCTGACATGCTAAGACCTCCTAATGAAGTTGCATCTGTGACTGTTCCTCTGTCATCACCTGGGCCTGGCGCTCCGTGGGGGCACAGTGGTTTGCTCACCTTGGACACTGCACCCAGTGCAGGGATGGTCCTCAGTAACTGTCTGTATTTGGGGTTTGGGCAGTAAGTGAACCTTTAGCCTGAGCAGAAGGGTCAGTTCCAGCCCATTTCGATTTCAGTGGCCACTGGTGGCCCCAGGTTTCTACAGTAGGCAGGGGTCTGTGCTGTGTGTGCTCCGAGTGTCTTAGCTGTTTATTCTTGTCTCCTCGCTGGCCTGAGATTGCAGAGCACTTCCTTTTCGGACTTGATGTTTCCTTTTTTTGTTAGTATATAATTTTGTTGAACTGAGTCTTGAAGTTTCCTGAGCTCAGGTGGTTGCTGATTCTGGCTGGATATAGCAAAGGGCTCATCTGAAGTCTGTCCCCGGGGGAGATCCGATTCCCAGGATGTCAGGGACACACAGCACCTTAAATCCTTGCACCCTTCCCCATAGGGTCCCACATATTCAGTTAGAATACACTTGAACCTGACTTCGTGTTCTGTTCCCTGCAGAGATGAGGCTGGCAACACCATCGACCTCTCATCCCTGTCAAGGTACAGTGACAACTGGGAAGCGGTCACGAGGACAGGGGCCACCGAGCACTACCTCATCAACGTTTGCAAGTCTCTGTCTCCACAGCCTGGCTCGGGTGAGAGAGGGCTCTTGGTAGGCTGATGGCTTGTAGTGAATTTATGGGGGAAGATTGAGTAGGAACGGGATTCTTGGAAGGTGCACATCTCTCTGACATGTGAGTGGTTTGGCCAAGATGCGGCAGGAGGAATTACTTAAGGGTCTTAGTGACCGATCCCCGGTGTGGTCCAGGGTAAATCAGCGCTGAAGGCTCTGTTGGGAACAGTATAAACTCTTTTGGATGAGAGGAATTGGAGGTAGATGGAGATAATCATGGTGGCAGGTAATTCTCAGCAGGGTGGGAGATACAGGGCATGAAATGGAGATCTTGGGACGTGCCCTCTGTGATTAGCGAGAGTAAGTGGGTGGGTGGTCCTCTGATGAGGCGGGGGCCAACTCGCTCAAACCCTGAGTGCCAGTGAGACTAGAATTCACTTGTACCTGTGGGACCAGGAGCAGTTTGCAGAGATCTTGGTGCCATCTGCAGCCGCTTGGAATCCTATAGATGAAACAGGTCCTGTTTTCTTGTAGTTTTCTGTGGCCCCACCCACAGCTTGTATGGCTCGGCTCAAAGTGAGTGGGGTTTTTTTTTTTTAACCTCCAGAGAGTGGTTTTCATCCTCTGTGTGGTTTGAGACCATGGGCCCACTTCCCCTTGCTTCATGTGCCAGGCAGATTAGGTGGTTCTGTGGTTCTTAATCCATGAAGTGGGGCTAGCTCGTGATCTAGGGCAGATGGCACAGACATCTCAGACTAGGAAATCAGTGGACTGCTTGGTGACTTCTTGAATAAAGATAGCACATGACTGTAGCATTTAAAATGTTCTGTTGGCTTAATCTAGGAATTTCAGCTTCATCATATTCAGGGTTCAGGATTAATTCAGACTTTTACACTTTGGAATTCTCTCCATACCCTGTGCCTCCCCCAAATCCATCTGTGGTGAAACAGCATTTAATTGAGCGAGAACTCATGTGGTATCATTGTCATCTGACTTATGTGAGAGAAATAGCCGATATTTTGGAGTGATGGTTAGAATCAAATATGTAGCATGTCTGGCATTACTGCCAGACACATTCTAGACTGGAAAATCCCTGACGGTAACTCTTCACTGTATCCTGGTGTCGCAGAGCCGTGCCCTCTGGAAGCGGCCGTGTGTCTGCTGGATGGCTCCAAGCCCGTGAACCTTGGCAGGGTGAGGGATAGTCCTCAGTGGAAAGAGGGCGCGGCTGTCCTGAAGTACGTCGATGGCGACATGTGTCCAGACCAGATTCGGAGAAAGTCAACCACCATCCGCTTCACCTGCAGTGAGAACCAAGTTGTAAGTGACGCACTTTCTCAGCCTCTGATGCTGCAGCTTTGGGGACAGTATGAATCCAAGAGATAGTGAGACTGACGTTTTATTCCCCTTGGGATGTGAGTTGAAGACCTCAGCATGGCCCAGCTTAGCAAAGGGCGAGAGAGCAGCATCCCCTTTGCCCTGTGGGCCATGGAGCACCTTTCTTCTCTGGCTCCTGGGGATGCGGACCTGGCAACTCTAGTTTCAGAATTAGTTGGTTCTCTTTAAAGTTTGACTCTGATCCCCCAAAGGCTGCAGAGAAAACTAATATTTGACAACAAGCCTTTGTCTTCCTGGAGGCAGCTTGGGACAAGCAGAAGGTTGGACAGACCTGGTTCCAAGGCAGCTTTTCCACCTTTGGTGTGTAACTTGGTTGAATACTTAACCACTCTACACCGTTCACTCATTGATAGCATGAGATGTACGCATCCTGCTGAGTTCCTGTGGGGTTGAGAGAGAAGAGGTGTCATTTCTGGGGTATGGTGGGTAGGAGTAAATGGGGGCTGGTCCCACCTCTGTGACCTGTGATGCGATTCCTTCTTCTAACAGGTTGGTAGGTGCAGTTAAGCAGGTGTGGACTGACTTAATGGTTCCTCTGGACTGTTTTTCACCACAGGAGCATCTCCACATGTGGGATTAAGGTGTCAGGTTAGGGTTGTAGCTAAGTTTGGGAATAAGGTCAAGCTGGACCAGCCCACTCCATGGTAGAATGAATTGTCCACTCTCTCCAGCTGTCTTGGGCCCCGGTGGTAGGAGGAGCCCAGGACGAGGAAAGTTAGAGTGCCTGAGGCCTGCCCTCTTGACAGGAGTGGAGCCGAGGTTTCCTCTCGGGAAGACTGTGTAGATGCTTAGCCTAGACCCATGAGCTTCTGGGGTCTGGAAACCTGGGGCCCGATAAGACTTTCTCAAATCTGTAACGAAGCAGAGAGGCTCACGACAGAGCAGGCAACAGCTGACTGACACGTGGGAGGGAAAGTGAGGGTGGTGTGTGAGGGGCTGGCACGTGGTGCCAGGAGGCTGACGACGGTGTGAGCTTGTTGTGGCCGGGCAGCGAGGCCGTCGGGGGACTTCTCTGGGACAGAGTGTATGGCTGGAGCGATCCAGCCAC
Organism: Equus asinus; assembly: GCF_041296235.1. Taxonomy (NCBI): domain Eukaryota; kingdom Metazoa; phylum Chordata; class Mammalia; order Perissodactyla; family Equidae; genus Equus; species Equus asinus. The sequence goes on along the minus strand of NC_091790.1, from coordinate 29,880,126 downwards.
TTCCCTGGGGGCCGAGAAGCATTTGAGATGGACGGAGCAGGCCGTGGCCAGTGCAGGGGAAGGGTTGGTGGAATTTGTGACTAGTTCCCTTGATGGGTCTTATTGTTTTGTCCTTAACAACAGATTTCAGTTCGTTTGATTTTCAGAGTGTCATCAGTTGTATTTACTCCTTCCTCTCACAGTGGCCCTTCGAGCATCCTTTGCCTACCCTCTCCCCAAGCCCGTCTTATGCCACAGCTGTAGGAAACCCTCCTGGGCCCCCAAGCGGATTCTGGCTCTCACCTGTATGTGCTCAGCCCCCAGTGCCATCTCAGGAACAAGTCCTGGCCCTTTGCTTTTCCTCCGTCTCCCCTCATCCCGAGCCCGGGGAGCTGGAAATATCGTGTGCTTGTGGCGTGCAGCCTAAGCTCCTGCTTGATGCAGGTTACGTGATTATGGACGTTGAACGCCTGCCCCGTCAGCAGCTGTCTGTGCTCCGCTTGCAGAACTCCAGGCCCATGTTCATCAGTGCCGTGGAGGAATGCGAGTACACCTTTGCCTGGCCCACGGTAGCCGCCTGTCCCGTGAGGGAGAATGTGCACGACAACTGCCAGGTCACCAACCCTGCCACAGGTGAGACGCTGCCGATCCACCCCACCCCCACAGCGAGGGACCCTGCCAGTCACCCTGCTCCCCCTGCCCTGCACAGTGAGGGACCCAGGGTGACTCTGGGGCTGCAGGGCACCCCTGGGCAGCAGCATTCTGTCCTGCGTGTGTGCTTTTGACCTCCTCTCTGGCGTCCGCCCGATTGTGGCTGGGAGCTCTCCTTCCTGGAGAAGGGACTGCTGCTCTCCCTGGTGGCCCTGCTCCGCGGGCTCCTGGTTCTGAGGGTGCCAGTCACGCTCACACTGGGCCCGCCGGGCTGGTTCGAGTCAGTGTGCTTGTTACCTTCCGGGTTCACGTGGGGGCCGCTGGGAGACTTGAATCTCTGCACTGGGGAATTGGTCCTCCCGATTCCCTCTGGAGTCCTGGTGGCTGCTGTGGCCCAGCCCCTGGAGGAGGAGGATGCTACGAGCCACTGTCTTCTGGGGAAAGGGGGGCCATCTCATAAATTTGGGGACTGATGGGCTCATGATACGGACAAGCTGGTCAGGAGCGTTTTTAGGGCCGCGTCAGTGACTCGTGGTGAGACGTCAGAAGTCCCGGCAGCAGCGGGCTCCGTGTGCTAGCACGTTGGCGATGGGCCTCCTGAGTCTGCGTTCCTGGAGTCACCATGTCCCCATGCCCTCTCCCCTTTCAGGACACCTGTTTGACCTGACCTCTTTAAGTGGCAGAGCTGGGTTCACGGCGGCCTACAGCGAGAAGGGTCTCGTCTACATCAGCGTCTGCGGGGAGAATGAAAACTGCTCACCCGGCGTGGGTAAGGGCTGCCCCTCCTCCCTGCCATTTGCCTGTCCGTCCCTGGGGTCGCCCTCAGCCTCCGCCTTCCCGTGGTGGGAGAGATGAGCAGAAGCGAAGACCAGACAGCTTTATCTCCTGCAGCAGCCAGCTAACGGCATAGGGGGGCGATACTTGGCTGTGTGCTGAGATATTAGATGTGTGACCTTTGCTCAAACCACGTGGGATGCTCAAAATTATGTGTTAGCTGTGAATCTGAAAGTCTGGATTTATAGAAAGTTCTCATCAGAAAATTGGTCATTTGAATCCATAATCGTGTTTTTTCCTCCCCGCTTCCCGTTTGGTGCAGGGGCCTGCTTCGGGCAGACCAGGATCAGTGTGGGCAAGGCAAACAAGAGGCTGACCTACGTGGATCAGGTCCTGCAGCTGATGTATGAGGACGGATCCCCCTGTCCTTCCAAATCCAGTCTGACCTACAAGAGCGTGATCAGCTTTGTGTGTAGGCCCGAGGCCAGGCCCACCAACAGGCCCATGCTCATCTCCCTTGATAAGCAGACATGCACGCTCTTCTTTTCCTGGCACACGCCTCTGGCCTGCGAGCAGGTGGTGAGTCTGGGGCTGGGCGCGTGTGGCATTTGAAAAACCCAAAGCCCAGGTGCACCCAGGTTCCATCACCCGTTTTATTGACATTCACCTGGCCCCCAGCGAATACCCAGCATATCTCACCCCCTCCTGATGGTGCCAATCAAAGTGCCCAATGTTATGTGACCGAACATTTGGGGACATTAATCCACCCTTAGTGCTTTTTTATTTGCTCAGCTTTTAAATTCTTGTGCGTGACTGAATGGTGATTAATGGTAGACTCCAATGACGTCTTTCCTATTGAATAGACGGAGTGTTCCGTGAGGAATGGAAGCTCCATTATTGACTTGTCTCCCCTCATCCACCGCACTGGGGGTTACGAAGCCTATGACGAGAGTGAGGATGACGACTCCGACACCAACCCGGACTTCTACATCAATATCTGCCAGCCGCTAAATCCTATGCATGGGGTGGCTTGTCCTGCCGGAGCCGCTGTGTGCAAAGTTCCCGTCGACGGTTCCCCCATCGTAAGTGTGGGAAATCCAAGGGCAGTTTTTGCAAGATTTTTAATTACTTTCCTATTGTTGCTTTCAACGGAGAGTCACTCAAGCCGAGAGAATGGAGAAATGAGCAGACTGCGTGTTCTGGGTTCAGTAGGGGGAGATCCATGTAAGGATCTGTGCATTGAGCCATTGGCTGATAATAGTGGCCAGACGGTCTTTGAGCTGTGGGAGAAAATGTGAACACGTGTGCAGATATGCTGTTGTATCATTTTGGAAGTCTCGAGGTCAAGATATTTTTCTGTAAAGTGGCAAGAAAGAACACTGGCAGAGCTTGGTGCCTTCGTTTGAAACGCATGTCTTGTGGAATTAAAATACTCGTGAGGTGTAAGCACTTTCTTTGGTGAATGAGTTATAATTCAGGGTAGTAGCTCAATATTCTGCCTTGAAAGTTTGGTTTTATACAAGTATTTTTTCAGCCTAGATTTGGATCTTTAAAAAATTGTTTTCCCGGGGCTGGCCTGGTGGTGTAGCCGTTAAGTTCACATGTTCTGCTTCAGTGACCTGGGGTGGGCAGGTTTGGATCCCCGGGCGTGGACCTGCACACCACTCATCAAGCCATGCTGTGGCAGCGTCCACATAGAAAATAGAGGAAGACTGGCACAGGTGTTAGCTCAGGGCCAGTCTTCCTCAAAAAAAAAAAAAAAAAATTGTTTTCATGAGTTATCTTCATGTTTTGTCAAATCATTGATATGTTTTATTATTTGAAATGCATCTCAAAAGTGGTCTGTTTTTATATTTCTATCTGTATGTTTTAAATAGTGGTATCTAAGTATCTAGATGTCCTTTTAAAAGATGGACAGTATATGTGGCATTGAGAAACGGTGGGAGTGGGTGGGTAAATTGGCCGTGGTATGAATTTAACAAAGGCATGGCCACATGAGAAATGGGCCCCGCATAAACCAAGTCCTTGTCGGAAGCACTTCGTATCATCCTTTCCAACAGTGCAGGTTGGGATCCTGGATGTGAGTCACTGGCCGGGAGGTCTGAGCTGCTGTATTTTGCTGCCTGGCTACCCATTTCAGATTTTAGAAATTGTAGTAAGTTCTCTCATTGGACAGGGTGTTGTGTCATCGCAGCCTGAAGATGCCCCACTGTGGTGAACGAAGAGCATTGCAGCTTCATTCCCCACACACATTCATCACCTGTATATGTACCATCCCTGACCGTTCGTCTGTCAGTCATGTGTTGATTTACTCAAAAGGTTTTGATTGAGTAGCCAGAGCGTGTGAGGGGCTGTGCTAAGCAATAAAGGTGATGGTGAGAGACGGAGCCCTGTGCCCACCCCGAGGACGTACTGCGGGGCACTGCTGTGTAAACGGGCCGTGTCAGGACTTCTCTTAACCCAGTTTCTAACTTAGAGGCTCCTCATTTTCAAAATGGACGAGATCATTTGTGCACTTCTGCGTTAGCTCTTACTCCACTAACCCGGGAGCAGTTAACTTCCTGACCTACTGTTTGCTTTTTTCTTTGTCTAGGATATTGGCCGAGTCACAGGACCTCCAATCCTCAATCCCATAGCTAATGAAGTTTACTTGAACTTTGAAAGTAGTACTCCTTGCTTAGCGGACAGGCATTTCAACTACACCTCACTCATCGCGTTTCACTGTAAGAGAGGTGTGAGCATGGTAAGTGTGCCGTCTCTTTACAGTCTAGGGACTGCATTATGGATTAGGGAGCCGGCGGCTGGAACCCCGTAAAGCGTGTTTCAGGTCTAAGGATGCCGCGTGCAAAATGTCCACGTTGGCTCATACGGTCTGTCAGTGGTGCATCTGAATAGCTTAAAACCAGTGACTTCTCAATGAATAAGCCCATCGTGAGCTAACGGCATATTTGCACATAGAGGCTTGCTGTGATTTAAAAACATGAAAAACTTGAGTTCAGCTTTGTCTACCAACGTATAAAAGTGTCATAACTTTCTTTCTTTTTAACTGTAACAATGCTGATTTTAATCTTATTGGGAAGTCAGACTTTTGCAGCTATAATCATTCAAGACATAAGCAAACTTCAGAAGTTAGCAAACACAGAAAGACCTCTGAAATCAAAATAGCCACAACAAATCATCCGTTTTATGTCTGAGCAGGTTCTTGACTTCTGTTTTAACAGCATTTTAAAAATAATACTGGCTTCCGTTGTAATGAGTACTGTTTTGTCCTAAAGAGTTTTTGCATGCTTTTTCTCTTGACCCCTCTCTGTGAACTGGAGATAAATTGGTAGATTATGGCCCCCATTTCGCAGTGACTCAGAACGGCTGGATGACATGCCTGACGTCACACAGCTCTGCCCCTGCCTGCTGCTCAGATGGAGGGTTCTTTGCTCCAGGCAGCCTGGCTCCACAACCCCTTATCTATGCTTCTGAAATCCATAAAGCTCTGAAAATTTACAGTCCTTTGACGTGAATGCACTGACGTTATTTATGGTCTGTGTTTGTCCCGCCTAATGGGAATATTCATACATCTTGCTGCAGAAATATTAATGTGCTTGATTACAGGACTGTGTGTGCGTGTGTGTGTGTGTGTGTGTGTTTTAGTAGAAGTATATACCCCAAATTGCCTCTTAAAATCCTGACGATGATGAATTCTAAGACTCATCTGGCCCTGTGAGTTCAGATAATGGATTATGGTTCTGTAATGTGTCTTGTAATTTCAGTAAGATGACTTTCTCATGTCTTGTCCTGTAGCAGGTTTGTGAGGGAAAGGAAGCCGTGGCTGCCAGGTGTGGGTGTGTTGACAGTGGCAGGATGTGGCCTGGGAGCAGCCTGACAAGGAGGGGCAGTACAGATTGAGAGCGGGGGAGAATACCAAACCATTGCCTTCTCAGGTCCCCTCCATAAAGAGGCCCACAGCACATCGATGTCCTTGGGCTTGTCCCTGTTCACGAATTGTTGGGCTAGAGATAATTCTGAGTTATCAAGGCAAGGCGGAGCTGTGGTCAGTCAGCTCCTGTATCTCTTTTTCTGCGTGTCTGCACGTTGGTGTGGGTGTGTCGATAGCTGCATCTACAGGCACCCACGCTATACAGCAGCATGGCTTAATCTGTACACAGCCTTCCATTTTCACTAGTGTTCCATTCTTGAAAGGGGATTGATCTTTTAAAGGTCCAACTCCTAAGAGCAACACTTGGTTATTTCACACCACCAGGTAAAGAGCGTGTGGCTGCTTATCTATAAAACTGCTAGGGGTTTTCAGCTGGGGTGTCCGCTGGACTCGCCAGTTCTCAGAGAGTTGCCCTTCGAGAGTGATTGGCATTTATTTGTTTTCAAAAACGAGGGCTCTCACGCTGCATGTGGATTCCAGTTTTGGAAAAATCTTAAAGAGATTTTCTTTCCCTGTGGTTTTTATCTTTAGTGGAAATAGTTTTTCCACTTGAGTTCTAGAAAAAAAAGATTCTCAGCAGCCACTAAAAATGAAATTCCCAACCAGCTGCCTCATCTGTTTATGTGGCCGTTCTTGGGTGAGGGAGGGAATAAATGCATTGATGCCGGATACTTGGCCTGTGGAATGTCTGGCTGTGTGGTGTCTCGCTCTTCTCGTAAATACCCTCAGTTTCTAGAGATGGTGGAGTGGAGACCCTACCTGTGAGCGTACTGGAGCACTTGCCTCCCTCCTTTGCAATGAGGGGGTCTGATTTTCACACACTTCTCTGTCCTGACATTTACAAACTCTCCCTTTCTTCCTTTGAGCTGGTAGCACGGAGCATTGAGACTGTCTCTCTCTTTCAGTACGGGTGACGGCCTGGAGTCAGCGCAGGGTCCAGGGGTGTGGGCAGTGCTGTGAGGGCAATATTGGCCCCTTGCAGCTGGTGATGACCCTCTTTTGGAGAGAGGCCACTGTGGGTCCCCCAGAGCACTTGGCAGTCCACGCGGCTGTGGCCGCAGACCCCCTTCCCGGGTGCAGCGACGGTGCTCGCAGCCCCAGTGGCAGATGTCTCTGGTGCTTGCCGGGGTTGAGGAGCAGGGCGAGGATGCCGTACCCAACCCACGTGGGTTTTCAAGACTTGTGCTCTTCTTCCAAACAGGGGACACCTAAGCTGCTGAGGACCAGTGACTGTGACTTTGTGTTTGAGTGGGAGACCCCGCTTGTCTGTCCTGACGAGGTGAAAACAGAGGGCTGCTCCCTGACGGACGAGCAGTTGTACTACAGCTTCAACTTGTCCAGCCTTTCCAAAAGCACCTTCAAGGTAATGCCGCTCGCCGGGAGCCTGGCTGCGGTGGCCTGGATTCTCATAGCCACTTGTGCTTTTTAGCGAACATGACATCTGTGACCACTGGAGGATGTGTGGTCACTGACAGTGCATGAAGGGGTGGCGTTCTTAGTGCCTGTCCTGGGTACACAGGGTCAGCGTCTTGGAGGCAGGTTCTGGACACAGTTGATACTCGAGTTGTCCCTCATGGTTCAGAGTGTTTCGTCCCTTAGGGCTTTGTGAGGATTAAATGACCCGCTGAGGTCAGCAGGGGGACCCTTCGTATTGCCAATGGAGAATAGGCGGTGGCTTGGGGACGTGTATGTGACCATGTACCCATAAAGGACAAGGCCACGTCTAATGTGGCTGGCAGAGACCACGTGGAATTCCCCTTTGTCTCTAGCCTGGCTTTAGGATAAAGAGGCAGCTATTTTGCTGACCACAGAGGCAGTGGGTGGAGGGAGCTAGGCATTCCCCCTGACTTGAGACGCATTTGGTCCTATCTTGCTCTCCCGGCCTGCATCTCATGGACTGTTCGCTGTGTCAGTGAGGCTGTGGCCAGCTTGAGTCACTGGTGGTTGGGGAACCCTAGACCTCTAAGCCTGTGATCTAGATGTTACTGAGTCATGTGGCTATGGACCATGCCCACACAATCCCAGCCCCTCCCTGGGGACAGCAGCCGGTGAGTGGTGAGCTCTGAATCATGTGCCCGGATGCCAGTGCCCTGGATCCTGTAACAGAGACCTTGCCCGGGCACAGGCCCTCCTGACGGGTCACAGCAGGTGTGAGCCTGCAGAGGGTGGGGCAGGCAAGGAGGGACGGTGCACGTTCGATTATGGAGCATCCACTCTGTGCTCATTAACTTGGTCCTGACCTCTCCTCAGAAGGGGACAAGCCCTCTGAGGTCTCCCAGCTGGCTCCCTACCCCAGGCCCGGCTGCAGGGGATGGCCAGCACTGCATGCTGCCGCTGAGAGGGGGCAGGAGGGGGAAGGAGGCTGGGCCTGGGGGTGGAGGGAGGACAGGGCAGTGCCCTCCTGAGGAGCACCAGGCCTGGAGGGAAGGGAGGTGAGCGCCCAGGCTCCACACACAGCATGCAGGCACAGCCCCCCTTTCCTGCTGGAGCCCCCTTCCCCACCCCCATGGCTCTCTCCACCTGGAGCCCCAGTCACAGCCATGCTCGTGCTGTCTGTCCAGGTGACTCGAGACTCGCGCACCTACAGCGTGGGGGTGTGCACCGCGGCGGCGGGCCTGGATGAAGGAGGCTGCAAGGATGGAGGCGTCTGTCTGCTCTCTGGGAGCAAGGGAGCGTCTTTTGGACGGCTGGCGTCCATGAGGCTGGATTACAGGCACCAGGATGAAGCTGTCATTTTAAGTTACGCCAATGGAGATAATTGCCCTCCAGGTAAGTGTTTGCGCGGGGTGAGTTTTGCATTCCTAGTAAATATGAAATTAGATGTGACAGTGGGAGGAAACTGAGGAATGAAGCTCCAAATCCTGTGAGTGCTGAGACCCTGGATCAGACCACGGGACATTACATCCTGACAGCCCCAACCGTGCGTGTTCAGGCCTTGGAACACACACTGGCCTGTAAACTGCTTGTCACATTGTGGCTGGGAGGCCTGGTGGTCCCAAAGGTGGTTTAGGGTGACCACTTCCATAGGGGATCCTCGTTGGGCGATCCTAAGTGATCACGCCCAGCAAGCGCAGCCAAGGTGGTGTTGGCAATCTGGGTTACGCAGATCGTCTTCTTTCCAGAAACTGATGAAGGTGACCCCTGTGTGTTCCCCTTCATATTCAACGGGAAGAGCTATGAGGAATGTGTCGTGGAGAGCAGGGCGAAGCTTTGGTGCTCTACAACTGCCAACTACGACAGGGATCACGAATGGGGATTTTGCAGACACTGTAAGTAGGAGAGCACTGTATCTGGGCACAGACCGGTGCAGCAGACCAGCATACTCTCGAGGCTTGTTTCACATCAAGCTCAGATCTTAGTGGTGCTCCACATTAATGGCAATAATTCTGTTGCATGTAGTTTTTTATTTTCAGGGCTATTTTCCACTAAGAAATTATGTTTTTTATTTGCTCGGGGGGCTGTATCACGTAATTACATATACAGACCGCAGCGGAGCTGGGTTGAGACGCAGATGCTGGGTAGTCCCCTGGGTCCACTCACTAGCTCGAGGGGCTTGTGTCCGCATACCAGTTTTTGACACCGGTGATCAGATTCATGCCTCAGCAAAATTGCTCCCTGTCCTGGGTCTGCAGGGTGGCAAGTGAGTCATCAGGAGTAGCAGTGGGCTCACTCGTTGACTTCCTGCTCTGGGGCCGGCACGGGGCAGGGGCTGGGGATCTCATGGTGAGCCAGACTTAGCGCCCTTGCTCCTGCGGTGCTTAGAGACCAGTGCTGTGAGCAGATCCTACTAAAGTGTGTTGCACGGACTGTTGTGAGCTCCCAAGGAGGGAGAGATGAGATAAATGCATGAAACGTTATTTAGTTCTTGCAAGCGATCAGGGAACAAAATGATGTATGTTAAGGAACTACAGATGCTGAATTTACAAGGGACTACTGTAGTTTTGTTTTGAGGCTTATTGTGAGTGGACCTTTCTCCTGGTCTGTTGGATGACACATGTGTTTTTAGGTAATTGTAGGTATCTTATTGCTACTCTCTTTATTTTTTGTTATCATTGGTACATTAATCAGATAGTGAACATCTGTCTATGAGGATTGAGCTGGTGCCACGGGGTTAAGAAGTGCAGTGAGAGACACTGCGCACTGAGGGAACTTGGTCTATTTAGGGTTAACATTTGTGTGAATGAAACCAAACGCACGCTCCAGCAGGGGAGTGGCCAGTGATGGGCAGAGTCAGGAAGAGCTAAGCGTAGGGAGTGGAGAGAGGAGTTGAAGAAAACTGTGAGATGCAGGCTGTGGTCTGACAAATTTTCTACGTGTCGCGCCCAGCAAACAGCCACCGGACGTCCACGATCATCTTTAAGTGCGATGAAGATGCTGGTATCGGCAGGCCGCAGGTCTTCACTGAAGTTCGTGGCTGCGAGGTGACATTTGAGTGGAAAACAAAAGTTGTCTGCCCTCCGAAGAAGATGGAGTGCAAGTTCATCCAGAAGCACAAAACCTACGACCTCCGGCTGCTGTCCTCCCTCACCGGGTCCTGGCTCTTCGTCCATGAGGGAGCCTCGTGAGTACCCTTCGCCACTCGCTTACGCTGTCTTACTCTGAGTGCGTGGGAACTCGACATTCTGGATGGTAGTGGCCCATCGCAGTCCACCTCTGATTCTAAGGGCAGGACTGCCATGTGAATCTGATGCTCACCCTGGCTTGAATGCCTCTGTGCTCTTGGGGGCAGCCCAGAGGAGTCACCCTGGGGCACGGTAGGCAGTTTGGAGGCAGATGTGAGCAGAAGTGGAGCTTCAGAACCAAAAGAAGCTGGTAATCAGCTGTTGGCCTATCGAATGAGTCTTGTTTTGATTTATATTGGTGAGGGGCAGCCGTCCATTGCTGGGTTTATGGGAGGGATGTTAATTTTCTCAGCTCTTCGGTATGAGCTCCTTAGGCGGTGCTGTCCCGAGGTTCGTTAATTGTACCGACTGCTCTGGGGGTAGAGTGCGCGCTTCCTGCCAGGTGCGCGTCATCCTTCAGTCCTCACTGCAGAGGGAGCGTGGACTTGGGGCATGTAAGTAACCTTGAGTAAGATGAATGGCTCGCCAGGATTTGAGCCATTGCCTGGCCCAATCAGAAGCCCTCTTCTAAACCACATGGCATCTCAGGATTTACCCCGAGTGCCCAGTTGACGCTCTTCTTCCACAATCATCCACTCTTTGGCCTTTCTTTCTGTGCAAATCTGTCCCTTGCTGCGTCCAGAGGTGCTGTGGATTCCTCGGTCCTCAGAACGATTACTTCTTCTGAGAGTAACGAAAAGAGCTGCCCCCGAGTGTGTGAGGCTGGAGACTGACCTGGCCGCCCTCTCCCCCATCCCTTTGTGTCTTTCACAGGTACTATATCAATCTGTGTCAGAAAATATACAAGGGGCCCCTCGAGTGCTCCGACAGAGCCAGCGTTTGCAAAAAGAGCGCATCTGGTGAGGTCCAGGTGTTGGGGCTCGTCCACACGCAGAGGCTGGACGTCATAGGTAAGGTTTGGGTCCCTGTCATGGGGTTGCAGGTGCCACGTCTGGGTTGGGACGGTGAGGGTGTCCTTGTGTGACCGGGAGGGGTCAGCACAGGCTGGTTGAACTTCCAGATACTATTCCCGTGACTGTTTCTCAGGCGTTTGGGCAACTCCTGGAACGTTAGAATGGCACTACTTCGTGTTCTCTGGGATGATAGGTCCTGGCGTGTGTGCAGAGGGTTCTGCTCTCGGGAATGTGCTTCCACCCAGGAGGCAGGCAGAGTGTCGAGGCTTCCTCTGAGTCCTTGCTCGAGCTGTGGGTTGAGTTCCTGAGTCTGCATGTGCATATGCAAGCTTTTATTCAGGAAAGCCGAACCCTCACAGGAGGACTTGGTGGAGATAATTCGGGAGTCCCTTTATGTAATGTCTTAACAATTTGGAAAATAATAATGAAACTTTTTTAATACTGTTAATAGGAAATTCATGTTGCAGTTGCTCATTGAGTGAAAGAGTCTACCTTTCATTATTTAAAGGAGGAAGACAGGGCTTTCTTATTTGGGGAACAATTGGGGAAAAATGTCCACCTTTGCCTGTTAGACTAGAGTGTGGTCCCCGAGTGGTCCTGATTAAACCACAAGGCAACTTAACCTGTTGAAGTGGAGAAGGGGGATCCTGAGGGAACCACAGTCCCCCTTGACAAAAATCAAACCAGATTCTGCACGTGGGTCATGGGGGAGAGTCGCCCCACGGGCAGGAGTGGCCGGACCTCCCAGCCCACGGTTCGCTCTCCTTTGGAGATTGAGTTGCTGCCTTCTTCATGTGGCGCACAAAGGGCTGGAGGGTTGGGTAGCTTTCTCCCCTGCAGTCTCGTGGGTGTATGTGGATATTTGATCAGTCTTTCCCTCAGTTTCTCACAGCCAACTGAGAAGGACTAGGATGTCTGAGCCATCACTGGAAGTTTAGCAGTAATCTCCCGGTCCCCAGCACCCCAGGTGGGATCTTACTCTTGGGCCCCAACAGGACAGCCATCTAAGGCCAGCCTCAGTGGCCCCACGTTCATCTGGGGGATGCAGCTGTATAGGAGTGGAGAGATGGGCTTTTCCCCCCAGGAACGACCATTTACTAGCAGCTGTGCTCTATAGATGTGTAATCCTCAGCAGCTTCGTGGGTGGGTGTTAGAGTCCATTTCACAGATGGAGCAACTGAGGTATGGAGGGTTGTGTATTACTCGGCGAGTCTGGGGTGTCCATGTTCTTGAGACCTACACTTGTTTGGTTGCATACCCCAGCAGTTTAAGAATTTCTCTTGAAAGCTGTGGAACTCTTCCAGAATTTTACACAGAAGGACAATGTTTAAAACAGATTCCCCCGGCGCAGCTTTGCATTGGGGGGAGGGGGGCCTGGGCCTCACCGCTCACCTGTGCTGAGCCGTCCCCCTCCGTTGGCTGCGTCCCGTGGAGAACATTTGGGAAGCACCTGCCACAGGCACACGTGTGTGAGAGTCGGGCTAGAGAGTGCGTGCTCCTCTCAAGGACCTGCCCTGTGTCCCTAGTGCCGTCACCTGTCCGCCGAGCCAGGCTGGTCTCAGGCCACCCCTAGGACAGCTCCGGGCAGCCCCTCTCAGTAGCTTGGCCCTGGCACGAGAGTTGACCTGGTTGCCACGCTGGCCCCCGTGAGACTTGCCACTGAAAGCGTGTGCTCGCTTTTCTCCTAGGTCGTGCAGGTTGGGGGTCTCAGCTGTTCCTTTTACCACATCATTTTCGGAAGCAGGAAGAGCTTGACGTGGAGCCAGAAGACCCCAGAAAAGCAGAGTTGTTCTGGCTCCCGGCTTTCGCTTTGCAGGGTGGAGGTCTAGCACCTGTTACTACTGGGAGGCTCTGATTGGGGGACGTGACAGGAAAGCACCTAAAGTGACACAGAAATTGTATGAAAGCGGAGTAGGGGTGGTGGCTGCCGGGAGCCAAGGTCCTGCTGTGGGCACACGTTGTGCGGGCACCCTCCGTACACCGTACCCCTCTGGCGCCTGCACACTTCGGGTGGGATGCCTGTGGCCCACGTGAGGAGGCCGAGCCTCCGAGGTCAGCAGCGCAGAGTCATGAGTGCAGGGCTGGCGTTGGAACTCAGGTCTTGCTCTTGCACTGTAGGTAGCCGTGCGGGCCGGGAGGCGGCCGCTGAGCTCGGTGGTGCTGATCACCCTGGCGGGACGTCTTCACAGAGCCAAACATTTTTTCTGGCCTGGTCTTTAAAGAGATTTTGACTTCCAACCTTGAAGCTTTTTATCATGCACCAGGAATAACGTCAGTTCACTCATTTGTGTGTTTCAGATGACAGAGTTATCGTAACTTACTCAAAAGGCCATCGGTGTGGTGAGAATAAGACTGCATCCGCCGTCATAGAGTTGACCTGCGCGAAGACGGTGGGCAGACCTTCGTTCAAGGGGTGAGAGCACTGGGGTCTCGGGGGCACTGTGAAGAGAGTGCTGGGGACTCTTCAGAATTCCCCCCCGTGGTTTGCACTTGTGAGTTTGGGACTGTGTGTGCAGGGAGAGGATGTTTGGGTTGTCGGAATAGGCAGGGGACTGGCTGCTGAGATAGGGCCTGGGATGGGGTCGGGGCTGCCACGTGTCCTAAAGTGTACAGGGCTGTTCTGCACAAGGAGGGGTTCCCTGGATAAAGGGCTGGGGCACGAAACTCTGTCGAGCTGTCTGTCACTGGCCTCTCTCTTCGAATGACACGTAGAACCACAGGGACATTGATGGTGCCAGTCAAGGCCAGCTGTGGAAGCGGCCTGTCTGGGAGCCACCAGCACGATGCTCTTGGATTATACTAGAACTCTCTGGACACCGCCACATCCAGGGGTGCTCAGGGCAGTTGGGCTAACAGAGGGAGGGTGCGAGCTGTTGTGAACAGACCAAGTCCTTCCAGAAGCCGGGCTTGGAAAAGGGGAGACCCAGGAATTGTCTCCAAAGGATTTTAATCAATTTGTGAGTCTAAAAATTCAATTGTAAAGTAAAAGTTCATAGATCTAGGAGCAAATTTTTCCAGCTCTTAGGTGTTGCACAGTTTCTAAATTTTAAGAAAACCTGTATTAGATGCGTGCCTACTTTGTCACATTGCAGATGTGCTAGAGGGTCACCTTCTCTGTTAGGCTGCTGAGAAAAGGAAAATAGCCACCCTAGCCCAGAGCTGCCTGCCCATCATGAGGGGTGGGGAGGGCTCGGTGGTGGGGACTCCTGTGGGGACGGAGGGCTCTCGGGGAGGCCTCGGAACCGGAACCGGCTGGACCCCTGAACCGGTGAGCATCTTCAGAGCGCCTAAGGCTTCCTGTTGCAGTCCCGAGTCTGGTGGGCGTGACCACCGTCCCAGCGTGACTGCCACCCCATCTGGCCTCCTTATAGGTTCGACATCGAGAGCTGCACCTACTCCTTCCGCTGGGACTCGCGGGCTGCGTGCGCCGTGAAGCCCCAGGAGGTACAGGTGGTGAACGGGACCATCACCAACCCTGTAAACGGCAAGAGCTTTAGCCTCGGAGATATTTATTTTAAGTAAGTGCAAAATTTTCCTTTGAGAACTGAAACATATTCCGAATTAAGCCGGCACTTCAGACCTTTCCCTGGCAGGGAGTGATGCAAGATAAATAGGCCCGTGTGTCTTAGTTACTGTTTCTAGGGAGCTGGCGTATTTTCCTTAAATGGAGGGAAAGCATGACTCAACTATTAAGTTTTAACACCAAAGATGGTGAATTCTCTTGAGTGTAAAAATAAAGTTGCCCCCCCCCCCGCCCACCGACTTCATGATAAGCCCAGGGATCGAAGCTGAAAACCTTCTGAAACACTTTTTGATCAGGAATCTTCTGGGCTTACCAGTTTGTGGGGGAAAAAGTCAGTTTCTCAGCAGTGTCACCGGGGCGGTTCTTGGGGTCCGGTGGCTGTGCCGGGGCAGGCTGAGGTGGGCCCAGTGCTGGACACTGAGGTTGAGAAAGGCGCCCTGCAGCTCAACATGTAGAGTGGCGGGGGTAGGAGGATGATGGGGGCGGAAGTCGGTGCTCCTAGAATCTCTGTGGGGTTGTGGAAGCGCCACGTGGGCTGGGAAGGCAGGAGGGAGGCGGCGTCCGGTGGCCCTGCAGGTGTCCCCATGACTCTGGGTCCGGAATAAATGGCTCTCTTGAAGACCTGCCAGAGTCCCTCAGTCTTTTCTGTCTCTTCAGGCTCTTCAGTGCCTCTGGGGACATGAGAACGAATGGGGACAAGTACCTTTATGAAATCCAGCTTTCCTCCATCACAAGCTCCGCGAATCCGGCGTGCTCTGGTGCCAACATATGCCAGGTTAAACCGAACGACCAGCACTTCAGTAGGAAAGTCGGCACTTCTGATAAAACCAAATACTACGTTCAAGGTAATTGCTCTCCGTTAATGTTCCATGTTTCACTTCCTCAGAGAAAGAGCTTTAAAATTTTTGTGGGCAGCCCCCTTCTGTTGAAATCTCAGATAAATTTTAGAACAAAAGCCCTCATCGGGCTCTGTGTCCTGAATGGACTGGACCGTGTGTGTAAGGCCTGAGCATTTCACTGCAGGTGAATTTTACCTCAGTTAACAAATGAGACGCCAATCCTGGTCTAAACCAGAGGTGGTGAGGTGGGGCAGATCCTTTGATCTGCTTTCAGTCGTATTTGAAACTTCAGGTATCACTATAGAAGGGTGAGCGATCTCATATTTGTCAGAATGATGAAAAGAAGAGAGAGAGAGTGACCTGGCCTCAGCGTTAGACATGGCTGTGGGCGAAGCACCATACTGCACTGATGGAGGCCGTGTCCTTTACTCCGCCGTGTTGACCTTGAAAGATATTTCCAGGAGGCAGCTCATGTGTTTTGGTTTCAACAACTAGCCTTTCATTGTATACCTTTTCATGATTTGATTTTTGTATTTTTATGGAGGTTATGCTAGTTTACAGCATTGTGAAATTTCACTTGTACAGCATTATTTGTCAGTCACCTTACAGGTGCGCCACTTCACCCTTTGTGCCCACCCTCCACCCCCCCGTCCCCCTGGTAACCACTAAATAGTTCTCTTTGTGCATGTGTTTGTTTCTCTTCCACATATCAGTGGAATCACACAGAGTTTGTCTTTCTCTCTCTGGCTTATTTCACTTAACATAATTCCCTTGAGGTCCATCCATGTTCTTGTGAAAGGGACGATTTTGTCATGTTTTTTTTATGGCTGAGCAGTATTCCATTGTATAAATATACCACATCTTCTCTATCCAGTCATCAGTCGATGGGCACTCAGGTTGCTTCCACATCTTGGCTATTGCGAATAATGCTGCAGTGAACACAGGGGTGCATAAGTCTCTTTGAATTGCTGATTTCAAGTTCTTTGGACAGATACCCAGTAGTGGGATAGCTGGATCATATGGTATTTCTATTTTTAATTTTTTGAGAAATCTCCATACTGTTTTCCATAGTGGCTGCACCAGTTTGCATTCCCACCAGCAGTGTATGAGGGTTCCTTTTTCTCCACAACCTCTCCAACATTTGTTATTTTTTGTTTTGGTTATTTTAGCCATTCTGACGGGTACAAGGTGATATCTTATTGTAGTTTTCATTTGCATTTCCCTGATGATCAGTGATGATGAGCATCTTTTCATGTGCCTATTGGCCAGCCACATAGCTTCTTTGGAGAAATGTCTGTTCATATCCCCTGCCCATTTTTTGATGGGATTGTTTGATTTTTTGTTGAGTTGTGTGAGTTCTTTATATATTATGGAGAGTAACGTTTTGTCAGATATACGATTTGCAAATATTTTTTCCCAGTTGGTGGGTTGTCTTTTTGTTTCAATCCTGTTTTCCCTTGCCTTGTAGAAGCTCTTTAATCTGATGAAGTCCCACTTGTTTATTCTTTCTATTGTTCCCCTTGTCTGAGAAGAAAAAGATGCTTTTAAAAAAGACCAATGTCTAAGAGTGTACTGACTATATTTTCTTCTGGAAGTCTTATGGTTTCAGGTCTTACTTTCAAGTCTTTGATTCATTTTGAGTTTATTTTTGTGAATGGTGTAAGAGAATGGTCTGCTTTCATTCTTTTGCATGTGTCTGTCCAGTTTTCCCAACACCATTTGTTGAAGAGACTTTCCTTTCTCCTTTGTATGTTCTCAGCTCCTTTGTCGAAGATTAGCTGTCCATAGATGTGTGGTTTTATTTCTGGGCTTTCAATTCTATTCCATTGATCTGTATGTCTTTTTTTTGTGCCAGTACCATGCTGTTTTGATTACTGTAGCTCTGTAGTATATTTTGAAGTCAGGGATTGTGATGCCTCCAGCTTTGTTCTTTTTTCTCAGGATTGCTTTAGCAATTCAGAGTCTTTTGTTGCCCCATATAAATTTTAGGATTCTTTGTGCTATTTCTGTGAAGAATGTCATTGAGATTCTGATTAGGATTGCATTGAATCTGTAGATTGCTTTAGGTAGTATGGACATTTTAACTATGTTTATTCTTCCAGTTCATGTGCATGGAATGTCTTTATGTTGTCATCAGTTTCTTTCAGGAAAGTCTTGTAGTTTTAACTGGATAGATCTTTTACCTCCTTGGTTAAATTTATTCCTAGATGTTTTATTCTTTGTGTTGCAATTGTGAATGGGATTGTGTTCTTGAGTTCTCTGTTAGTATGATATTAGAGTATAGAAATGCAACTGATTTATGTAAGTTGGTTTTCTACCCTGCAACTTTGCTGTAATTGTTGATTATTTCGAGTAGCTTTCTGATGGGTTTTTTTAGGGTTTTCTATATATATGATCATGTTGCCTGCAAACCGGGAGTTTCACGTCTTCATTGCTTGTTGGAATTCCTTTTCTTTCTTTTTCTTGCCTAATTACTCTGGCTGAAACCTCCAGTACTATGTTGAATAAGAGTGGCGAGAGTGGGCACCCTTGTTTTGTCCCTGTTCTCAGAGGGATGGCTTTCAGTTTTTCCCCATTGAGTATGATGTTGGCTGTGAGTTTGTTATATATGGCCTTTATTATGTTAAGGTACTTTCCTTCTACACCCATTTTCTTGGGTACAGCATCTTTATCATAAATGGATGTTGGATCTTGCCTGATTTGATTTTTGAACCAGGTGAACAGATTAACTTTTTAAAAAGTTAAGTACATTTTAAAAACCAGCTAACTCTGATGTGAAGGGCTGCTGAGAGATTCCAGGAGGAGGAGAAGCCGCTGCTGCCCACGTCGTGGAGAAGTGTGTTTCCGTGCTCACGAGCTGACCAGTCGCTGCAGTTAGCAGTACCTAACGGCTGGCAGGGAGACCCGCCAGGCCAGCCTGACTCACTGTCGTGATTCCACGTCGTGGACTAGGGTCCCCGTGGTTCTTCATTCTTTGCCAGTAATTCTCAGTTGGCTGCTGGAATCTTGTATTGGCTGGCTTGGGCCCTCTCTTGCTGTGCTGTCCTCGGAGCCTGGCCCTGTAGTAAGTGGTTGGTAAATGCTTGTCGACTGATTGTAAGACGGCTCTAAAAGCCTTCAAGCCTCCCTGTTATGCAGAGAAGGAAAGTCTGAGCTCTTTTGAACTCAGCCTGGAAGATTTCAACAGATCCCATGTACCAATACAGTCTCAGGAGCGACTGGCCCTACAAACGCACCAGGATCCGGCCATCACGTTATCACACCAGCTTTCCCTGTGCGTTCCTTGTGCTGGAATGCCGTGGCCAGCCCTGCCTTCCCCATCCCTCAAACCCGAGCCCCAGTGTCCCCTTCTTGGCAAAGCCCACCTCTCCTCATCCCCAGGGTCACTGCCCTCTCATGTGGCTGCTGCGGTGATCAGGTCATCTAGTTACTAAAGGAAGACCCCTCGCATTCATAAGGTCCTTGCCTAGCAGGCCTCCTGCAGCCCCCGAGTGTCAGAGTGTGTGTGCGTGTGCACCTCCATGTGCATTTATCTATTCACAGTTAATAAAATCCCTTTCAGACGTTTTCACTTTCTTCATTCACCAGTGCTAGAAAGTGGGTTTAATTTTCACATTTCATGAGGAAATGCAGTTTAAATTTCTTCGTGTCTTTTCACTCATTTGAGAAGATAGGAAGAGGAAACCGCAGAGCCCTGTCTCTAGCTGAGACAGGGAGCAGCCGTCTCGGCTCCCTCACCAGCGCGTTGCTTTGCAGCCACACACCAGCCTTGTGGGACAGTCCGTTCAGGTCATGCCTTTGCCAGTTCCACGTGAGGACACTGGGGCCTTCCCGAGCCCAGCCTGCATCTCAGGGCTCCCCTCTTTGTGGATGCGTCCACCTCACTCACTGAACTCCCTGGCGCTCCAGCAGTGGCTGACTGTGAGGAGCTTGAGCCATCTACCAAGTTTGGAGGAGGCAGCATCCACACCAGGCTCCCTCACTTCTGAAACCAGCTGCAGGTTTGGGGGGCTCCCATCACCACCCTCAGGTTCAGTAATTCACTAGAAGAAGCTATTACAGTCATCTTACAGTTTATCACAGTGAAAGGATGTAGACTACAATCAGCCAAGGGAGGAAGCACATAGGATGGAGTCCAGGAGGGTCCCAGATGCTTCTGTTGTTCTCTCCCCATGGAATCAGGATGCGTTAGGTTCCCAGCATCGATGTGTGACAACATGAATGGAGTATCACCAGCCAGGGCAGCTCACCTGCACCTCAGCGTCCAGGGGTTTTGTTAGGGTTCCATTGTGTAGGCATGGTTGGTTGGTTTGTTGATTAGTTGGCTGGTTGGTTGGTCAATCAATTGGCTCGTTGATTGGGTGGTTGATTGGCTGGTTGATCAGTTTGCTGGTTGATTGGTTGATCAATTGGCTGGTTGATTGGCTGGTTGGTTGGTTGGTTGATCACTTGGCTGGTTGGTTGAGTGGTTGATTGGCTGGTTGGTTGGTTGATCAGTTGGTTGGTTAGTTGCCCACAAGGTTGATCTCAATTTCCAGGTGGGTTGATACCGTGTGGCCAGCCCCCACTCCAAATCATATTGTTGGCTTTGGGCAGGGTTCAAGTCTTTCTCACATGCTGAATTAGGGCAGGGGCTCCACAACGTGTGTCCAGCGGGCTGTGAAGAAGAGCACACCTGGATGTTTGATGAAGCACTGTTACACCTGATTTTAAGTCTGTGTGGACTTTTCACAGACTATGAAAAGTTTAGCTCCGCCTGTTACTGAAACATTAATGGTAATGGTGCTCTGGTTGTGTGCACGCCTTCCATTTGACAGATGGCGATCTAGATGTGGTGTTTGCCTCATCCTCTAAGTGCGGGAAAGATAAGACAAAGTCTGTCTCTTCCACCATCTTCTTCCACTGCGACCCTCTGGTGAAGGACGGGATCCCTGAATTCAGTCACGAGACTGCCGACTGCCAGTACCTCTTCTCCTGGTACACCTCTGCTGTGTGTCCTCTGAGGTAAGTGCGGTAGCCTGGCTTTGGCACAAGCTTGCTGTCGGTCACTTTCCTCTTTGGATGAGCACTTACCAACTGTACCCCCACCTCCTTTCTCAAAGCTTAAGTCAAGTATAAGTTTGTGTATGTGCTTTTCCCCCAGTGTTTTATTGTGGTGTATTCACATGTGCACAAAAAATAGAGAAAGAGATGGAGGTAAACCCCACACAGCCAGCACCTGACTTCAGTGATTGTTGACATCCTGCCTTTCTTGGTCCACACCAGCATCAGCAACACCAACACCCGCCACTCCCAATAGCATCGGCCGTCTGCCCTCGTATGCACCCTGGGCCCTGAATGCCTCTCACACTTTCCTTCCACGTCTGTCCCCAGCCAATGTTCCCCCTCGTTGGCTCCTGCAGGCAGGGGCTGTGTCTCATCTTTGTATTCCCAGCACATCTTTTCTTTGTTTTCTAGTACAAATTATTACATGGTAAACTTCACTTTAACTTGAGTAAAGTATTTTCTGCGTTGGGATAAATGAAAACCTTGTTCTTCAGATCTTGGAAATCACTGTCGGCCAGGTTTTCATGGGAAATAGGGAATACACTTCTGCTCTGAGGCTCCCTGGCAAGGGAAGGGCGACGGCAGCCTCCCTGTGGCCTCAGAGAACCTGTCTCTTCTCGTGTCCCACAGCCTTTGTTCTTGGCCCGGCTATGCTTTCAGGTTGAGAGAACCTCGTCCAGAACAGAATGTTATAAATTGCTTTCCTCTTGGATTTATTTTCTTCCTGTTTCATCCGGGCCATCATCTTAAGAAGTTTCTCATTGTCTGTCCTGAGACTTGAAGATCATGAGAAACATGAGTTCTTGCCATGTACTTGTTTCCTGCGTCTCCTAAAAAAGGGATCCCGTAGTCAGCAGAAAACAGTGGTAGAGACAATGGGGTAGATTCCAGATCGCATCTTTTAGATCTTAAATCAGTTTTCTCTTTGACTTTCTATGGGTGCTAGACCAGCCGAAAAAAAAAAAAGAAAGAGTCAGCTTTGTCCTAAATTTTCCAGGAACATGGGCGTAAGGCAATTCTCAACAAATTTCTAAACATTGGTGCCATGTAGATGACATACGTGATGCAATTAAGAACCAGTAGAAGAAATTAGCTGAAAAATAGAAAAACCTTTGGCAACTAAAACGTACTTAATTCTTGGTTTCTAGAAGAAACCAAAAGTAGAAATCAGAACACACTTAGAACTGGATGATGGTGTGAACATCTCTCACGTCAACACTGGGGTGCGTCTGACGTGTTCCTGAGGGGCCTGACTTTGAGGACAGAGTCTTCGGGCAGAGTCTGTCGTGTGGTGATGTCCCCACCTGAACAGATAGTGACAAATGCGTCCAGGCTGAAACTGAATGCTGAGTTCTTCCTGACGTTTTGGAGCCAGATTATTTGGCTTAAGCTGAATTTTGACCACAGCAGTTACCCCTATGTGGTCAAGCCTTTGGGTGCCCTCTGACCCAATTATTTGAAGTAAGTACTTCTGTGAATTGATAGCCAGTATCCTCGGCGTCCTCCTGCATTACGTGTGTGGCTGTTGACTTTCCCTGTCACACCCTGAGCAATCCAGACGTTTCCGCCCGCTGCCTTGTCAGGGTGTGGGAAATTTCTGCTACGTGCGTCTGTCACTGTCGATGCGGGGGCCCAGACTGACTGAGGGGCAGAGTAAGTGTGGTCATTACACAAACATCTAATTCTCTGAGCAGAAAGGAAAGTCAGTCGAGGTGTTACTAATTTGTATTAGTTATTTTCATTACTTTCCTTGAGTGTTTAATGTCATGGAAATTTAGCTGCTTTTTCCCGTACATGAATGGGAATTGTGGCATCTTACTGATTGAATAGCTGCTGTGTTTGTCACTTGCCCTGCCTCCTGGGACCTCACAGGCCTGGATAGACACTGGCTTGACAGGGTGTCCTTTGGGTGTCCCCTCAACCCCGGGAAGCATTGAGGCCATGGCCCAAGGTGGCGTGTTGGGAAGGAGGAGCTGTATCCGGGCTGTGGTCACTGTTTCTTCCAGAGAAGAGAGCTCTGGGCCTGGGAGATGAGTGCGGCCAGCTTGTCCCTTGGGGTCTTTGCTGCACGAGCCCCTCTGTGCCCGGAGAGCCCTTATGTGGGATAAGCAAGGACAGGGGAGGCTGTGTTGCTTGAAGCTCGGCTTTTCTCCTTTCCTTACTAACAGTCCTTGTAGCCTAGGGCAGCGTCTTCTGGTCTGTTTTCCAACCCTCCTGCCTCAGCTCGTTATCAGAAGAGCTTGTCCAGTGCTCTTCCCCACGTCCGATGGATCTTGTGTTATCATGGGGAGTTTGCAGAGTCAAGAGCCACCCTGAGTTGGGACTTACTGGGGCCGTCGCTGGGGTGGCGTGGTGCTGAGTGATGTGTCTTCTTTCCAGGGTGGGCTTCGACAGCGAGAGTGCCGGAGTGGACGAGCCGGAGCACAAGGGGCTGTCGGAGAGGAGCCAGGCCGTCGGTGCGGTGCTGAGCCTGCTGCTGGTGGCACTCACCGGCTGTCTGCTGACCCTGCTGCTCTATAAAAAAGAAAGACGGTGAGGACAGACGTGAGCGCCGCGCGGCCCGTGGTTCAAAATCGAAACCTGGGCTTGTTTTTCTTTTTTAGTTTTTGAGCCCAATAGCAGCCAAAATCCTGAAGTTCTAAGTTAAAACTCTTGGGAGATGTCCCCAAGTTGTGTTTTGTAAATGTCTGCGTTTCTGTGAAAAGATGTCCTGACTGGCTGGAGCCATGGAACTGTCCCCGGGGCGTGAGTCAGGTCTGACACTCATGTCACACGGCGGATGCTCTGTGGGCTCTCCGCCTGGCCCGCCCACTTCCAGGACATTGGTCTCTGGATAAGTCCAAAGATGGACAGAAGGTTAAACCCCCCCTCCCCTGGGCAGACTTCCTCTGATGAGCTGAAGATCAGATCTTTCTGATCTGTCCTTTCCCCCTCCCCCCTCCTCCCATCATAAAAGTGAGCATTGCTTAGGCACCTACTGTGTGCCAGGGATGACACCATCCCCTTGGCTCCCCTTTGCTGGGTGAAAAGGCTTGTCACTCATCATGTGTGGCTGTCCAGTGGATTTGCATGTCATGCATGAATGAGACCCAGAGCCTGAGTGCCCTGTGAGTGGTGGCCTGGGGGCAAAGGAGCAGGCCAGCTGTGGCGCTCCCTGCAGCCTGTCTTGTCTACCAGGAGAGCCATAACCGAGCAAGAGAGAGAGGGGTCGAGAAGTACTGAGTGCAACCGTCCCCCATGTGGGGAGGCCATCAGTGGGATGCAGAAATGGGGCAGGTCCGGGTGTGCGCCAACCTTGAGTTAGTCACACAGCACATGTAATCTCAGCACAGCCTTGGGGCAGTGGGAACACACATCACGTCCACACCAGAAAAAGCAGATGCACAAATGTTCAATGACTTGCTCTAGCCTTTGCTAAACCACTCAGAGGCGGAGCAGGATTTGAATCTGCTTCTGTCTGATTCCAAGGTGTCCTTCCCGCTGCACTGGTTCATAACCGTGCTGTGGCGGGTTGAGTGTGCCCATGCCCTGGGGGGCTGTTCTGGTCGGGGCTGCAGCCTTCTCGGTTGGCCGCTCGAGGTGCCGGAGCTGGGGAGCGGCTGACCTGGTGGGACCCCGGCCCTGCTGGTTTCACCGAGGAATAACTGTGCTGTCCTTCCAGGGAGACGGTCCTGAGCAAGCTCACCAATTGCTGTCGGAGAGGAGCGGACGTGTCCTACAAGTACTCGAAGGTAATTCTGGCCTCCCCTGCCCAGCGTGGAGCTCCTGCGTGCTGCAGCGTCTGTCGGTGATGGTGAGGAGGACGCCATCGCGGGCGATGTGAAACAGAAAAGGGACAGACGTCGCCCACTGCTTTAACGTCAACACACTTTTTGTCCTTTTTTCCTTCATGTTTTTCTCATTGTGGTAGCGGCTGATTTCCTTAGAGTGTTTAATATTTAGGTTGCTCTGACTATTTTGGCTGTTCTAAAAAAAATAGGATCACAAAAATTTTTGTGCATCTGGCATTTGGATGATTTCCTTCAGACAAATTTCCAAAGAGGCATTATCTGGGCCAAAGGGCGTAAATATGCTCATGGCCCTTTGTACGTACTGTCGAACGGCTTTCTAGAAGGTTTGCCTCAGACTCATCCACCCATCCTTCGTGTGGCTCCTCTTACGCACCCCACGTCCCCTTCCCGCCACCCGAGGGTACCTGGCTCTTGATGAGAAGCCAGAGGAGCCCCATCTCTGAGCACTCTGACTCATCGCTGGCCTGCTTTCCTGTCACCTGTGACACTGTCTGCCTTGCTTGGGTCTTAGCAGGAGCCAGCAGTTGCCAGCCCTGCCTTCCTCTCCCTGGTTAGGGACTTGGGAATGTGGTGGCTGTGATGGGCAGGGAAGGCAGCCCCCGATGGGGTGGGTCTTGGAAGGAAGGTCATAGAGGAGCAGAACGGGGTCTCTGATGGGCTCCACGGCCTCTGCTCTGTCCCTGGCAGGTGAACAAGGAGGAGGAGGCGGATGAGCACGAAACCGAGTGGCTGATGGAAGAGATCCAGGTGCCGCCCCCGAGGCCCGGCAAGGAAGGGCAGGAGAATGGCCACATCACCACCAAGTCTGTGAAAGCCGAAGCCCTCAGCCCCCTGCACGGGGACGACCAGGACAGCGAGGATGAGGTCATGACCATCCCGGAGGTGAAAGTCCACTCGAGCAGAGGGCCTGGGGCAGAGAGCGCGCAGCCGCTGAGAAGCCCTCCGAGGAAGGCGCTCTGGGAGAGAGCGGAGGACAGGGTGGGGCTGGTGAGCGGGGAGAAGGCCAGGCGAGGGAGGCCCAGGAATGCACCGCAGAAGGCCGGGACCCCCGGCGGCCTGGTGTCCTTCCATGACGACAGCGATGAGGACCTCCTACACATCTGACTCCCGGTGCCTACAGGGGGCCGCGGGTCGTGCACAACCGGGCACCTCCAACCAAATAAGACTTCAGCTCAATGATGCTTCTATCGTTTTTGCCTTTAACAAAAACTGTTTCAAAAGGGAAGAGTTTTTGTGACGGGGGAGAGGGGGAGGTCAGGGGCCACTCGTCCATGATTGTTCATGTCATTGGGATGAGGCTTTGCTCCAGTGGCCAAAGGCGGCGCGGGGGCCCCCGTGTCGTCCCCAGTCCTCATTTCAAAGCACGGCTGCCGCGCGCTTCATAACACGCGCCGGGGCCAGACGCATCTCCGAACAGGGGGCTGTATTTGAGAAAAACCCTTGCTGCTTTAGGCCCTGTAGGGTGTTTGACCATTATATTTTAGCATTTAATTCTCTCCTCCTATTTATTGACTTTGACAATTACTCAGGTTTGCGAAAAAGGAAAAAACAGAACCCCAACAGTCTCTTCCTGCCGGCGGGGGTTTGTGTCCTGGTTCAGCCCTTGTCAGAAGGGGAAGCCGTCCGTGGCGGCTGGTTTCACATGAGATCTTGAGCTGGTCCATGACGCAGCCTCTCACTTACAGTGCTCCATTCTCTCCTCTCTGCTTCCTGTTTTTAAGGGAACACGCATGTGCACACACACGTGCAGGGTCCCCGAGTGCCTAGGCTTGGAGGCATCGCCTGTTTTATGCCTTTAGTCAGTAACGGCTGCAGCTTCTTGCATGACGTCGTCCATCCTAGGCGCACAGAGCACACTTATCAGTATTTCTTTCGCCAGCTGGTGAATTCAGCCAACTCACCCAAAGATTGATTTTTGTGCGTGTGTATGAGAATGGAGTTGAGATGTCAGAGAAAATAACTTTTTTCCAGATTTGGGGTATAGGTCTCACCTCTTCAGGTTCTCATGATACCACCTTTACTGTGCTTATTTTTTTAAGAAAAAAAGTGTTTATCAACCATTTGACCTATAAGAAGCCTTAATTTGCACAGTGCGTAACTCACGGAGATGGGCCAGAATCTCGCCCCTAAAGTTGCACTTGGATTCCCGCCCTGGGGGCACCAAGGTCAGCCTCTCAGTGCTGCGGGACCGGGGGCGGCACCACTGGCCTTCCCCGGCTGCTGGCTCCTTCCTTGAAGTGTTTGCTGAATGACTTTTCTCATATTATGTAATTGTACATAGACTCAGTGGTATTCAGATACTGAAAAGCAAACCGCCCTACAGAATTCCTTGGTTTGTACTCAGTTTGGCTGGCTTATATGATTTCAACATGAGTGTATTTTTTAAAATTGATTTCTTTCCTCATTTTTTCAATCAAATTTACTGTAATATAAAGTATTCAACAATTTCAATAAAAGATAAATTATTAACTGAGTGTTCCTGCTTTTTCCACTCGATGGTGAAGAGCCACCGAGCGGATTGCCAGTTTGCCCGTGGTCTGTCCTTCCTGTGAAGTCACGGAGATGTTTGGGTTCCAGCTGCCGTGTCTCAGCTGACGCCTCACAAGCAGCCCTTGCCTTTCCTCTCTGAGTCTGTCCCGTACGTACGTATAAGTCCAGGCCCCCTTGCCTTCTCTCGGCTTCATCTCCATCTGATTTCTTCCCTCTTTCCCAGAAAGCAGACCTCGGGGTGTTCCGTTTACCAGAACAGCCACCATGGAGTGCAGATTCCGAGGACCCCAGAAAGCGTGATGGTAGGCAGCCCAGCCTAACGTGGGGGTGTTCCCTCTTGCACAAATTGTCTGCCTTCTGAAATTACTGATGGAGACGAGAGCATCCTAGATGTTAACGTGGAAGCAGATGAAGCAGAAAGGGATGCACCGTCAGAACCAGACTCTGGGAGTCAGCATCCTTCCCTTCTCTCGTTCTCTAATTACCAACCGGATTGATTTTTTTAGGACTTTACGACATTTTTCCTGAGACACTCCCTCTGGGGTCTTACAAAGGTCTGCGTTATGACCCTAAGCCTCTGGTCCTCGGGTGTTGTGTCTGTGGGCTGTTCTCCAAGCTGCCCCCTTCCCACCCAGCCCTTCCCCCTCGATCAGGAAGGGCCGTTAAACAGGGACTCGCTGGCCCTGTTGGTGAACTGATGGCAGGAAATTCTCCGTCTGCCCCGGGCTGCCTGCCTGTGTGCACAGCGCATGGCCGGCCGCAGAGGGCAGGGAAGTGACCCTGGCGTGTGCGAGGGCATTAGCCTTGACTCTTGAGAGTAATGGATTATCTAGATAATCTGGATAATCTCCACCCCTGAACCACTGAAAATGGAGTAGCCATCCTTGTCAGCTGAGTCTCTAGGTAGTTGTAGGAAAACTCGCCCTGACAGCAAATAGGAATTAGAATCTTTTCAGAGAAATGATTTTATCAGTAAGAGTACAACCCTGATGTTTTGTTTCCTTTTAAGCAAATTTTCTGTGCCCTTTTTGGGAGACTGTCCATTGAATGGTGGAGAAGTGGAGCAGGTGGGGGGTCTGAGGATGATGTGGGTAAACCTGTGCCAAGGAAATCCGTGATAAAGAGGAAACCTGGCTCTCCCAAAAGCATTTAAAACCAGTTCTTCACCAACCGCTAAAATAATGTGTTGCACGTAACAAGTCCTTCAGGAAGGTTGACAGCCACCTGGGCATTTAAAAAAATACTTTGTAATAGTTGGATCCTTCGTACGAGACAAAGACTAATGGGCATGTAGGTCTTACGTCTCTTCTTGGGGATCAGGTCACATGGGGTTAGAGAGCATTTTGTGGGCAGGTGGTATGGACGAGGTTAGATTTAAATAAACCCACAGCTTCTGAAGGATGCTTGTGACTCGGCCATGTGTGCGCAGCGTGATTTCTTGCTTCTCCAGCCGTCCTCCGCTGACAGGGGCTTAGCCTCATGCCTCAAGCTAAACCTACTGTGTGCTGGGAGGATGCAGTAAATGGCATCTCTGCAGGAAGTGTGAGCTGGGCTGCTGTGGGCACTGGGCTGGGGGGTCTGCAGCACCTGTCCGAGCTCGGGTAGGCCAAAGGATCTGCGTTCTGGGCCGAGAGGTGGTGCTGTGCAGGCCCAGAGGCAAGATAGCCATGTGGAGTTTGGGAACAGAGTGGCCAGCGGGATGGGAGACAGAGGCTGAAGCAGGCCTGGAGTTTGAAGCATCTCATGAGAGTCCCGGGAAGAAGTGTGCACTTGCGCTGATGGCATCTGAGAGCCGTGGAAGGGCTGGGTTTGCTCTGAGCACCATGACGTGGAAGAAAGAAATGTAGACGCTTGAACACGCAGAGAGCAGGGCAGGGCTGGGCGGTGGCCTTGCCGTGCAGACCCTGGAAGCCCCAGCCTCTCAGCCCAGAAGGAAGTTCTGTCCTGGAGGAAATACAAGGTGTTCTCCCTAAAGATAGAGGGAAAGGCCAAAGTTGGGCTCTGGATTGTTAGTTCCTCATATTTCTTTAGCTCTGATTCTATTTTGTGTTTTGACCAGTTTGCAAATCAAATTCAATCAAAAATAATTTATAATGTTATTTTGATACAGTGTTCAAGGAAAACAGGATTGAATGAATGGTCCCCTCGGTTGTCACCCCTGGACCCGGTGAAATGTGGAGCTGCCACCTGTGCCCATAGCCACGTTGGGGGTCAGCTGGTGTCTGCCCTCAGCCCTGTCCTGGAGCAGATGGTCTTGGAGCTGGCCTTGTGTTGACAGACTAAGGAAGTGATGGTGG
This sequence comes from Equus asinus, assembly GCF_041296235.1. Lineage (NCBI taxonomy): Eukaryota > Metazoa > Chordata > Mammalia > Perissodactyla > Equidae > Equus > Equus asinus. The sequence continues at coordinate 29,851,290 of NC_091790.1, read as the reverse complement.
ATAGGTGGGGACGTACCCAGAGTCGGTGCAGGCCCCCGAAAGCCCTGGAGGGCTGGGTCCCAGACAAACCTTGTGACCCTTGGCTTCAGGTTTATTTCTTTTTTTCAGATTTTGAGGTGATCAGAATATACAAAAAATTTGATCGAACGGGACAAAGAACTTTTCTCCCCTGGACCATTTGAGACTGATTTGCCCTCTTGATGCCTCACCATCCCCGGACACTGTATGATGTCATCCCACACGAGCACAGTGCAGCTACCCAAACCAGAGCACGAACGTGGGTCCATTACTGCCAGCTGAGCCTCAGGTCCCGTTCAGGTGTTGCCAGTTGTCATAGCAATGCCCCTTTCAGTAAAAGGACCCCATTCAGAATCATATATTGCATTCGGTTGCCATGTCTCTTTAGTTCCTTCAATCTGGAAAGTTCCTCAGTCTTTCTTCGACTTTCACGACCTTGACATGTGAGGTCACACTCCTCACCCCGCTTAGTCTCTGACACCCCCAACAGGCCACCCTCTCTGTATGGGGATGCCCCCTTACCCACCCCACCACTGACCAGCTTCTCTGCCCATCATGATCAGTTCCAGTTGCCTTTCCCAGGATTTACTGAAAATGATGCAGAAAATCAATTTGCTTTCTGGTCTATTCGTCCATTCAAAAAGGTGGTCCTGAATGTCTGTTTTAGGCCAGGTGCCGTGAGAGACACTGGCAACAGGAAGAGAAATACCACCATCCTTAGGTGGAGCTCTGGCTCAAGGAGTATGATACAGGGTGGCGTGCTCACCCCAGAGGTGTGGGGCCTCAGGGTGACAGCTTACATTCCTATGCCTACTATCCCTACTGTGCCAGGCATTTGATAGATATTAACCCATCTGGTCCTCATGGCAACCCTCTGGGCTGGATACTACTGTTACCCTATTTTACAGATTGGGAAAGTGAGGCCCTGAGGGTTAAGTAGTCAGTCTGCCGTCACGCAGCTGGTAAGCGACAGAGCTGGAATTGGAACCAGGATATTCTGGCTCAGGGTTCTGAGCTCTTAACCGCCCCTCTGTACTAGCCCCTCAGAAGCAGAGGGTCATCGTGGGCCAGTTCAGCAGAAGGTCATAGCGGGAAGAGTGGTGGGAAATGAGGCTGGAGGGGGTGGGCGGGTTAGGCTATAAAGTGAGCACTCAGGTTCTGGGTTCAGGCCTGAGTGCTGGCTGTGCAGCTGTGTAACTTCTGCAGGCAGGTTACCTGCCTCGGATTTGTGAAGGAGGCGGGCGGTTGTGGGGGGGGGGCAGGTCCTTGCTCCACTGGGTCATTGTGAAGATGAAGAGGTGACAGCTGGCACCTGGTACCAGCTCAGTGTGTGTCAGCCATTGTTCTCGGCAGGGGAGGAGGGGCAGAGCAGGCAGCTGGAGAGGAATGTCTTAGTCCACTGGGGCTGCCGTCCAGATTCCGCAGACTGGGGGCTTAAACTCCAGACATTTATTTTCTCATGGTCCTGGAGGCTGGTGGTCTGAGAACAAGCTGCCGGCAGGTGTGGTTTCTCCTGAGGCCTCTCTCCTTGGCTTGCAGACGGCTGCCTTCTCTCTGTGTCTTCAAGGGCTCACCCCTCAGTGCGTGTCTTGTCGTAATCGCCTCCATATAAGGACACCAGTTGGCTGGGTTTATCCCTACCCTACTGACATCATTTTAACTTAATGACCTCTTTAAAGATGCTATCTCCAAATGAGATCCCATTCTGAGGTATTGGGGTTAGGGCTTCAGCATCTGAATTTGAGGAGGAGGGGGACACGGTTCAGCCCAGAACAGGGGTAGAAACACTGTCCCCAGGCACTGCTATGCGCCCAGGAGGTGGAGGACAGAGATGCTTTTAGGCTGAGCTCCTAGGGACCCCTGATCATCCCTAGGGACACCCCCTGCATGCATTGTGCACACGCACACGCACACACACAGTGCTTGCACGTATGTAAAAATGGATTCATTCATAAATTGAAGGATTGTTTATTGAATGCCTTCTATCTGCTGGGCACAGTGGAGCTTGGGGGTCGTGAGCAAGATAGAGCATTTCTAAGGCCCGTGGTCCTGAGTCTCTTCTCTTAACTGTCCTTTCCATTTTGGATTTTCATCCTTGACCAGCCCGGGAAATGCATTTAATCCGAGATGGGGAATTAGTGCCCACCCAGGAGGACAGTGGTCATCTCTTCCCCTGTGGTGGTCACAGGAGCTGCTGATTTGCTTTGAACTCTCACCCAGAGCTAGAGCCTGAGCTCTCAGTCCTTCATCGGCCCAGGAGGTCCACCCATCACCTGCTTTGGTATGGCCCACGAGCTAAGACCAGGCTTTGCATTTTTAAACGGCTAAAAAAAATTAAAAGAAGAATAACATTACACAACACATGAAAATCAGATGGAATTAAAATTTCGGGGTCCCTAAATGAAGCTGTATTGGACGCTCATTCGCTTATATCTCAGCTAGTGCTGCTTTCGCACCAGGGTGCAGAGTAGAGCAGTTGGGACAGAGGCCATGTGGCCCACAAAGACAGCAAAGCCTGAAACACTTACCACCTGGCCCTTTGCAGGAAAGCTCACTACCCGAGCTCTTACCTAATTCCCACAAGCACGCCACGAGGGAGGAGCTGTTGCTGACCCATTTTGCAGTCGAGAGCGATGCGTACAGCTCAGTACTGAGGGAGGCAGGATTTGAAAGGGTTCGCCGACCCCAAAGTCCCTCACGCGTGTGTCTTCCCCTTGCTTTTTGGGCATTGCCGGGATCACAGCAGCTTCCAGACCTGTCCCCTGTCCGTTAAGGGCAAGCCCATCCTTGCGGACGCTCAGGCCAAAAACCCCAGAGTCTCTGGACCCCTCTCTGGCTTTCACACCCCACCCAGCCTGCCAGTAAATCTCTTCATCTCTACCTTCAAATGACATCCAGAGTTTGCTTCTTTCCACCCCCGCTGCCGCCACCTGGCCCCAGCCACCTGCACCCCGTCCACCTGTGCCCTGGCCACCTGTGCCCGGCCTGTGCTGCCCCAGCCTCCTGGTAGCCCTGTGCCTTTGCTGCCTGTGCCAGTTCTCAACAGCGGCTCAGTCCTTTCAAATCCAAGCCACATCACGCTGCTCCCGGCTGACTGTCCCCAGTGGCTCCCCGGCCTTCAGAGCAAAGCCCCATCCTGGCAGGGCCTGCAGGGCCTTGTGACCAGGCCCATTGTCCCTCTGATCTCTATCCTTTTGTCCCCTTCGCTGGCTCTCTGGCAGCCACACTGGCCACCTTGCTGGTCCTATGCCATTCATAGCAGGCCCCGCTCTTGCTGTTCCCACCATCCAGAACACTCTTCCTCCAGTTAACTGCAGGACTGCCCCCCTGCCTCCTTCAGGGCTCAAGGTCACCTCCAAGAGGCCCTCCCTGACCACTCACTTTAAGATCCCAGCCCCCACCTTCCTATCTCCCTTCCCTGCTTAATAATTTCTCCATGACACCTGCCGCCGGTTAACATCCAGGCTATGTATCTATGTTCTGATTATAGATCTCCCCTCTGAGATGCTTGTTTCTTTGCCCACAGCTGCATTCTCAATGCCAGGAGCAGAGCCTGGCAGACAGTAGGCTCTACATATTTGTGCAATGAATGAGGGAGTGGGTTGGGTTCTTTATGGGGACAGGATGGATGGGTAGTTGAGAGCCAGGCAGGTTTGTTTTTTTTGGGCGAGGCATCGACATGGGCATCTTGAGGACATGAGCCCAGGCTGCCCAGATGCTAGAACGTTCCCACCCAAATGGGATTAGAACTGAGAACTGGAGACCCGGGTGATGACTCCGGGTTCTCCCTGCCCTCTGTGGCATGCTGAGTGAGCCCGTGCTCCCAGGGACCTCCAGCCGCAGTGGCGCCCTCTGTGAGCACGGGGCCCTCGGAGCTCTGGCGGTGGGAGGGGAAGTAGGAATTAATGCATCACTTCCTTTCACATGTGTGCTGGGACCGACGGGGACGAGAAGATTGCCATGGGCAAGCGAAGCAGACTCATGCCAATGTCTGGACAGGGAAGAAAGAGGGAGGGGCCCCTCTGCCTGGTCCTCTGTCGGAGGCCTGGGAGGGAGCATCCTGCCCATCCACCTTCTGTGTCATTGCAGTTTGGATGTGGGGAAAGCAGAACCATCAGAGCAGGTTCTTGAAATTGAGGAGGAGCCTGGGGCATGGGGCCCCTAAGAAAGGCCGCACCTTGATGACCCTGCTGAGAGCCTTGCCATGGGCTCCCACGCACTCTCCACACTTCTAGGGGCTTCCACGCTTCTCAGTGTCGTAGTTTATCACTTGTCCTCTGACGGCCTTAACAGAAAGGTCCCGTCTTGGGGAAGGTGCTGGCGGTTAGGGGCTGTGGGGAGAGGTCTACCCCACCACAGCGGTCCCCTTCTGATGGCACAGAGAGGGAAATAGCACACCTTCAGGCCTGGCGAGGAGGCCAGCAGCCCAGGACAGCCACGGGGCCTGAGCCCAGCCTGGGGAGGAGGGACACCCAGCAGCAGGAGCAACTGCTACCTCGGACCCGGGATGGCTGGGTGGGTGGCAGGCAAGTCTCTTGGCCCACGGCCCTTCTGGCAGGGAGTGGGTGGCCCTGACGTGCTGAACGTCACTTTGCCTGAGGTTGACCTGGACCCTCCTGCAGCACCCGGAGAGCACCAGTGGCCAAGGTTTCACATGCAAATCTGGGGTTGCCCCTGAAGCCGTCTCTTCCTTCTCTATTTTCCTAGAAGAGAGCCCAGCGCCTGCTCCTGCTCCCATGGCTGGTTCGACCCCCACATCTCCTCGTTGGCCTCAAGAGGTACCAAGGCCTGGGATGGACCATCCTAGAGCAAATGAAACATATCTGCGTGAAATCTGTGTTTAACCGGCCCCTGGGGGAGTTGAATTGCTACACAGGGAGTTCTGGAAAATGGGTCACTAGCAATGGGGCTTTCAGGGAAGTAATTTCTTGAGAAGTGGAGAGAGCTGCATGACAGTGGACGAGGGGCTGAGCTCTCCGGGCTTGGCTTCTCATCTCTAACACAAGGGTAACTCACGCATTCTTGCAAGGATCACGTTAGACAATGAATAGGGTGCTCAGCGAGGCGCCTGACCCTTAATCCTAGACGCTCGGCAGGACGGTGGCACTGGGCCTTTCCCAGCTGTCCTCTGTCACAGTCCTCAGTCGCTTCTCTCCTTTGCAACTTTGGTCACCTGGGATGTCCCCACTGCCCCTATGTGGAACCAGGGGCTGGGAGATGGGGGAAGGGAGTGACACTGGGTGAGGTTAGGGCCTGCCTGATCTCTGGTCTGAGCAAAAGGAAGAGTGCTTAGCCCACTGAGGATTGAGGAAGCACAGCTCCTGCCCAGAGCTGGGGTGGCTGCTTTTTCCATGGAAAGAGTGAGCGGTGGGTGTCAGGCCTGGCCTGGCCTGGAATGACTGCTTTGGGGGGTGGGGATGGGGAGGGCCCTGCTCTCTCCCCAGGATGTGTTGAAAGCATGACCTTCGAACTCTGGCTGCTTCCCAAGCAGAGGACTCATGTCACGGGATCCAGAACGTTTGGGGCCGCCCGTGCTGGAAAAACTCAGTGGCCTCCCTCCTGTGAGTCTCCCTTCTTCGCTCCTGGTCACCAAATGTGTGGGCTTTTCCCCCACACCAAGTGATTCTCCGTGACACCTGCTGGGTGTCATCCAGTTTAGCTCAGCTCTGACACTATCCACCTGGAGATAGCGCCAGATCCCCCAGGTTAAGGGCTCGGGCCCATGAGACTGCCCCCCACTGCAAATGCCAATCACAAGTGGTAGGTCCCTAGGTTACCCCAATTCTGTCTGACTTGGCTACAAACTGGGGGTTCCCAGGACCTCTCCCCATTGGATTCGATCATTTGCTAGAACAGCTCACAGCACTCAGGGAAACACTTACTTACGTTGACCAGTATGTTAAAGGATGTAATGAAGGACACATCAACAGTCAGATGAAGGGATATACAGGGCGAGGTCTGGGAGGGTCCCCAGTGCAGGGGATTCTGTCCGTGTGGAGCTGGGTTGTGTTACCCTCCCAGTACATGGTGTCTTCACCACCTGAAGCTCCCTGAACCCCATACTATTGGGATGTTTAGGGGGGCTTCGTCACGTGGGCATCGTTGGTCATTAACTCCATTTCCAGCCCCTCCCCCTTCTCAAGAGAAGGGAGGTCAGAGCAGAAAATCCCAAGCTTCTCATCACGGCTCGGTCTTTCCCATGACCAGCCCTCACCCAGGAGCCATCGAGGAGCCCACCCGGAGTCGCCTCATTAGAACAAAAGACACTCCTATCACCCAGGACATTACGAGGGTCTCAGGAGCTCCGTGCCAGAAACCAGGGGCAACCACGGGTGCTGAGGGTGCTGAGGACCTGCTTTTGGGGTGGTTTGCCCCTGGCCCTCTTCCTTCCTTCCCTCCCTCGCAGCCCGAGTCCCCACACTTTCCGAAAAGAGGATGCGTCGAGGGAGGCTTGCCGAGCTGCAGTCTCCCTAGGCAGGCAGGCCGTGCTTCCCCCCAACCAGCAGGTGCTCCCCTGGGCTTGTGGCTGGCTCCCAGTGCCCATGGAGCAGAGATGAGAGTCCCAGCATCAAAAGGGCCGCCTTGGCACCCTGTGCGTCTGTTTATCTCCTGTGTGCACATGGAAGAACTGCCCTTAGTGTCACGAGTTCTCCCAGGGCTGACATGGGGTGGGGGTGGTGCGGGCAGAGTGTTTCTGCCTGCTGGCACTTTGATGTCATGTATCAGTGACTCTGGCCAGCGCCCCTGGGGTCCCACCCCTGTGCCGAGGCGGCCCCCTTGGCCCAGATTCCCGGGGATTCAGTTTGCTCCACAAGCAGCTAGGAGCCTGTCCGGGGAGGTAATGACGACGGGTGATGTCCCACATGGGTCCTGGAAATCCTAGCGGTTGTACGCTGGGGTGAGGATGTAGAGAAATGGGACATCTGAGAGAGCTCGGGTCTCTCAGCAGCCCAGTAAGACCCACGCACCCCAGGCCGAGGGGACTGGTTAACTGGAAAACCAGAGGTATTTTTCCAGTTCAGTCCTTGACTCCGGGCCGCTGACTGCAAAGCGGGGCTGTTAGTACTTAGGTCCTGGCTCTGCTGCCTACTTTTTGGGTGGCTTTGGGCAAGTGGTCTCATTCTCAGTTCGATTTCCTCATGGTGAGATGTGGGAACAAGATGGGAGAGTCAGTCTGTGTTTCTGGGGTGGAGGCCAGAGGACCCGATTGCCAGCTCCCAGCTCTGTCTCATGGGAGCAGGCTTTGGCCTCCGTATTTCCCTGGAGAGGGCAGGGTGACCCAGGATGGAGGTCTGGAGCCTGGAGGGACCCAGCTGCCACAGGCCGCCCATCCCCCACCTCCAGGACAGCCATGGGGCGGGCATGTGGGCTGAGAGGCCTCAGAGGTCACATTGGCACAGAGGTCCCAGAGAGAGTGTAGAGAGAAGTCACAGGCCTTGTGACAGGGCTGCCCCCAGGCCCACGCATGGGAGGGCTGCGCTGGCCCCTTCAGGCCTTTCATGGCCCTGCTGCTCCCAGGAGCCTGTGCTGTTGCTCCTGTCTATTGCCGTGTGGCCACATCATCACTAACTCAGCTGTGTAAAGCTGGACACACTTGTCTCCCAGCTTCAGAGGGGCGGGAGGGCGGCCGCAGAGGAGCTGGATCCTATGCAGTGGAGGCTTGTCTGGGGACAGGTCCGCTTTGAACTCACGTGGTCCCTGCCGTTGTAGGACTGAGGGTCTCAGCCTCTTGCTGGCTGCCAGTCAGGGGTGCCCTCAGTCCCTTGCCATGTGGGCCTCCCCCACAGGGCCACTTGCTTCATCAAATCCAGCAAGGGGGAGAGGGAGTCCCAGCAGCCGGCCATTGCAACCTAATGTGATGGAATCACGTGAGTGGCATTGCCACATCGGCTGTAATCCATTGGGGACAAGCCAGTCTCAGGTCCCCTGTGTGCTCAAGGGTGCCAACACCAGGAAGCAGTGGGACACGGGGCCGACTAGTGAAAGGACTGTGAGTTCCAGGGTTTCAGCAACCCTGTAGCTGTGCCTAGGAATCGGTTTGCTGTCTTTTCTTTATCTGGATTATGAAAAGAAGTTTTAAATAGATAATCTCTTAGGAAGTACCTTAAAGAGACCGCTAGGAGGTTTCATGGTGCCCACTTGCTCTTTCCTCTCGCTCTGATTCCAGAGAATTAGGACCTCAGCCGAGTTGATTTCCTTCCCAGCCAAGCAAACAATTAGCTGGTCATCTTCCTGCCCTGAAACCGGCACGGAGGGTAAAAGATTATTTCTGCTTGGTCGGCTTCCAGGTAATCGTGGTTGGACAGTAACTTGATTTCAAACCATCCCATTGCAGAGAAGCCACATGAAACACTGACCCAGGCCACTGCAGCCCGGAGCGGTCTGCTCAGAGTGATGAGCGTGCTGACCCAGCCATGCCCACCGTGGACGACGTGCTGGAGAAGGTTGGGGAGTTTGGCTGGTTTCAGAAGCAGGCCTTCCTAACCCTGTGCCTGGTCTCGGCTGCCTTTGCCCCCATCTACGTGGGCATCGTCTTCCTGGCCTTCACCCCGGACCACCGCTGCCTGAGCCCTGGGGTGGCTGAGCTGAGCCGGCGATGCAGCTGGAGCTTGGCTGAGGAGCTGAACTACACGGTGCCAGGCCCGGGGCCGGCGGGCGAGCCCTTCCCTGGCCAGTGCCGCCTCTACGAGGTGGACTGGAACCAGAGCGCCCTCAGCTGCGAGGACCCGCTGGCTGGCCTGGCCGCCAACAGGAGCCACCTGCCTCTGGGCCCCTGTCGGCATGGCTGGCTGTATGACACGCCGGGCTCCTCCATCGTGACCGAGGTAAGTGAGCACGGCCCTGTGTTTGGGGGAACATGTGGGTTTCAAGGGCTGGGAGGAAATTTACAACAAATCCTCTGAGATTCAGTGTCATATTAGGAAGAAAGGCTGGGGGAGTTATATTTCCTGAGCACTTAGCATGCGTCCTGGACATTCTGCATTCTTCCCTTGTTCAATCCTCCACAAACTCTGGGTGTTGGAGGAGGAAGCTGAGAGTCAGAGACACCATCGCAAGCCAGGCTGAGCCAGGTTGGCTCATGGGTCTATGGGGCTGGGTCTTCTTCCTGACCCACTAGCTTCTCCAAGAGCCTACAGAATTCGCTTGGGGTCCAGCTTCCCCACCGTTAGAATTGTGGGTCTCCCTCCCTTCACTCAAGAGCCATGGACATGTGACAGCTCAACAGTGGCCGCTGAGGAGGGGAGGGCAGCCTGGCTTTGAAGTCAGACTGTTTGAATCCTAGCCATGTCCTGGATGAGCTAAGCATCCCTGAGTACTTTACTCAGTCTCTCTGAGCCTTAGTTTCCTCATCAGTAAACCAGCGAGGATGAAGACCTGCCTCATAGGATTGTGAAATTCAGTGCAGAACTGTGAAAGCCGCTGACCACACATGAGCTGAGTTACATGGGGCGGTCCTGTTAGTGGCTTTGGGGTAGGGTGGTGGTGTCAAAGTGCCTTGCTTGGATAGATCAATGGTTTATTTGAGCATTTTGCTTTGAGAATATTGTAGTAACAAGACACCAGATTTTCTTCCTTCATGGACCCTTTTGAAAGTGTCACACTGTGATGGAGTGGGTGCTTGGAAATCGGTATTGAGGTCAACTGGGAAAGCCACGGGCCCCAACCTGTGCAGAGGCCCTCTGTTAGCAAAGCTTGGTTTTGCTGAGGGCACTGAAACGAGAGACAACTTAGTGGTTTCAGTGTCCACACGTGTGGGGCTGTTACAGGAGGAAAGCCCTGGGTCCTCTCCTTCTGCCCCATGAGCATGCTCTCTGGGGGAGAGGGGACAGAGCAGCGAGTTGGGTGTGACTTGCTTTATGTGCCATTGCACGGACATCTGTTCTCCAAGGGGTCCTCCAAAGACAGATAATCAATCAGAGGACTCGCCTCCCAGGGGTACTGATCTGATGGGAATCCGCAAGCTGACCAAGATGGAGAATTGTTGGTTCTCTGTGACTGAGACATACCCAGCTTGTAAAGGATCCGAAGCAATCATTCATCCATTTGCTCTTCCATCCGTTCATTCAGTAAACATGTTCTGACCTCTTGCTCTGTTCTAGAACTGGGCTTGCTGCCAGGAGAGAGACAGAGAAGGAAGCTACAAGGTTCCTTCAAGGGGTTTGCGGTCTCCAGGGAGTGAGAGGGGAAAGGGGCGTGAGAATAAGACTAGCACCCAAAACCACATGTGGGCAAATGCAGGGGGGCCAGTGGACTCTCAGGAGGGGATCTGAGCTGTTGAGCTGAGCAGGGCCTCTTCTGGAGGGAGGTGGCATTGGAAAGGAGCATGGGGTGGTATTTTGAGCCACAAAGACGGGGAACAGGATGAGGAGGGGACACTGGAACCAAAGCGCGGGGAGAGGGGGTGTGTGCTAGCTCAGGGAGCAATGAGTTGTTAAACTGATTCAAATTCGGGGTCCTATAGAGAAGTCGGGGGCGAGAAGAGTGGTCATGTCTCACCTTTGGGCCAGAGCACAGAGTCCTTATGGAAGGTCACCACATAAGAAGCAGGACACCCAGTCAAATTTGAATTTCAGATAAATGACGAACAATTTTTTAGGATAATTATGTCCCAGCTAGTGCACAATATTTGATACTGCTAGCTGAGGCTGAGAATACAAATATTGCACAGGACACCCTTATACTAAAAAAAAAAAATGTCGTTGCTCTGAAAATCAATTCAACTGGACATCCTGTAGTTTGTTTGTTTTTTGCTAAATCTGGCAACCTTACCTTTGTGCCAAACGAGGGAGTTTGGTCTTGTTTAGACAGAAGAGTAGGATGGTCCTAGCTGGGCCCTGGGGATGGTCGGATTCCGGGTGGTGGTGGTGGGCTGGGGGCTTCCCCAGAGTCAGGGAGAGCTTGAGGAGGCTGAGAAATGAGCCCCAGTGAGAAATGTCAACCACCATGGTTGTCACAGGAGCAAAAGGAAGAACGGATTTAAGAGACACAGCCCTAGCACTGGTTGAGGAGAAGGAGGGACCCAGTTTGCCTGAGGGTCCTGGCTTGGGGGGATGGGGGAACAGAGCTGCTGAAAACTGAGGCTGGAACACAGGAGAAGTAGCTGTTGGGGCAGGTGGAGGAGCTGGCAAGGTGGCGGCCTGGGAGGGGGCAGCAGACATTGAGGGGAGGGGACAGATGCAAGAGACTGGTTCGCTGGGTAATAAGGAGTGACTTCCAGGTGACCCAAGATCTAAGCATGGATGAGTTGAAAGACTCCTGGAACCATGATTCACAGAGAGAGCGAGGAAGAGGTGGTTGTAGGAGAGGGGTTCATTTGGGGCCATGCTGAGTTCAAAGGGCGGTGGGATTCAGTGGCCATGTTGAAGGTGGTCAGACACATGGGGCCTCTGGCGCAGGAGAAATTGGCTCCTGGAAGGCGTGGGCTCCATTTTAATTCTCCCTTCCGATTGCTTCATAACCACCTTTGCCTCCACTCCGCATCCCACACCGAAGCTTCTTTGGGGGGAATTCACCTTAGTTAGCCATTTCTGCAGACGTAATCTTTAACTTCGCCTTGCCTTGGACATTGGAACTTGCTAAAGGGAGGCTGATAAGCCAACGTGTTTGGACACCCAGCTTCACTCCCCTCCGAGCCAGGGGCTGGGGTCGGGGGTCCGCTGGGGGAGGAATGTGCGTGTCCCCTGACTTTTGACTCCCCCTGTTAGGACGCCTTGTCTTCTCAGCAGCTGCTTTGGCCACAGCCCTGGACTGGGCCAGGGGGCCACTGTCTTCCCCTGACTGTGAGCATGAAAGTTCTCAGATGGAGGTGAGGGAGAGGTGCTTATGTTCCCGAACTGGCCCGATCCTGGCGTCACCCAGACTCTGATCCGTGACCTGCTGAGACGGCATCCACAGGAATCTGTGTGCTCATGAGGACTCCGGGTGATTCTGGTGACCAGGCGAGCTTGGTGAACATGGCCTGAGACACAAACCGTGGCCCCGGGGAAATCCCGGAAGGGTCAGTGAATACGCCTGGGAGACCCCTTCCATGGGGTGGGCTGGGGGCAGGGATCGGGCGTGAGTTTGGGGAGCGCAGCGGCCATGGCAGTTTCCAAGCCTAGGCCACCCTAGACAGAGATCCTCAGCGTGGCTCTGTGGGCAGAGATCTCAGAGGGAGGCCGTGTCAGCGGGTGAGGCCAGATGCCCCTCCCTCTAGCTCTGGCTTCACACAGCCTCAGGGCGAGAGGGCATCCAGGGTGTCCCAGGAAGGGTGGCAGGGACATCCCCAGGGATGCTGATTGCAAAGGTTAGAACAAAAGTCAGAAAAACAGTGCCCTGCGGCTTTAGGGAAACCTAATATCACCGAACATCATCTTTGGCTACGTGGGCGGCGGCTGCAGAGAGACAGTTGGGCAGTTGGACACTCAGACCCTGGGACAGCCAGATAACACCAGGAGTGTCTGTCCCACGTGTCCTCAGAGCAGGCAGGGGTAATCAAACAGCCACAGGAGAAGCTCCAGGGGGAGCTTTCAGCTGCATTTTAAAGGGAACAAACCTTGGATTGGTAGAGAGAGTGGGAGGGATCCTGAGTGGCAGCTTGTCGTGCCTCCCAGAGCTGAGCTGCTCGCTGGGGCAGACAGCAGGGTCCGGGCACAAGACATAATAGGACAGGTCACTCTTAGTTTCTAAAAGTCAGGTGGTACCATGCAGTTTCACCATAGTTTATTTTGAAGTGTGCTCATGTCACGAAAGGAACAGTCAGTCAGATGGAACAGCAGGCTGGCCGAGCGCAGAAACCCTGGGCTCTTAATGACTGACCCCCTAGGGCAGGGACAAGGTCAGGGCTCAGACTGGCAGCTTTAGAGATTTGAGGGTGGTGGGTAATAAAACTTCCATTTTAAAAGTCAGATGATTTCTTGTTTACTCAAACCGTTTTCACACAATATCTCCCCTTTGTTGCTCATGGTCTGTTTCAGACTGGGAATCCGAGGCCCACAGTTGCTAAGTGACTTCCCTGCTGTCACAGCCCACAGTGTCATCTGGTAGGGTGGGGCATGAATCCAAAGGAAAGAGGGCGGTGCAGGGGGACGGGGGAAGGGAGGAAGGGATGAAGTGACCCAGGACACCACCCAGAAGGGGCTGTGCCAGGCCTGGGGAGGGGTAAGGGTCCAGCCATGGCCCTCCAGACCCGCTTGTCTCTCTGGAGCTCCATCCTTCCCTCTGTCCTCTCTGAGCCCTGAAGAGGAAGGGGCGATACTCCTGCCTTCGGGCCTCCTGCCAGCATCACCTGTGTTTGTGCCTGGTACCGGGGACTTCCCCTAAACCCCAAACCTAACAAAGCCCGTCTCCAGACAGACAGCTCCTGCCTTCACCTCTGTCTCTCTCCTGCTCCATCCTCCCCTCTCCTGGCTCTCGGCACATCAGATCCTCTGAGTCCCCCGCTGTCCCCGGGTCCCACCCGCACACGGTCCTAGAGTTCCTGCGGCTCCCAAGAAGCCCCATCTTCTCTCCTCTGTGTCTTTGCTCAGCTCTTCTCGCATTGGCCACACGCAGCTCCATCAGTAGAGACAGAATTTATAGGATTAAATATAGAATTAATGTGGACGTAATTAAAGGCTTTGGACCCATTCTGGAAAACATCTTCTATTTATTTGGCTCCATTTCTGTTTTTAGAAAATTACTTTGCTGTGTTTCTTCTTAGTAAACTTATCCTTTGACCCCGTTGTCTTTGATAACCCGCTATCCATGGCGAAGCACGTGACACAGCCTCTTCGGTGAATGTGCAGTGAGGGGAGAGCAAAGATTCTAGGCATATCATGACGTTCACTGAGATTCACCAGAAACCGTGAATTTGTCTCATGGGAATGTGGTGAGAGAGAATGATGTGAGACACCCAGGATGCCACATTTCATGTGATGCAATGACTTAGTCCAAAGAGAGGATGGAAGGTGCTGTTGGACTGACAAATGCTCTTGTGTTTCTGGCCCCTCCAACCACGATGTGACCACAGTTTAACCTGGTGTGCGATGACTCCTGGAAGGTGGACCTCTTTCAGTCCTGTGTGAACGTGGGCTTCTTCCTGGGCTCCCTGGGTGTCGGCTACATTGCAGACAGGTACGTAAAGGCCAATCCAATGAACAGAGTGTCAACTGCATGAGGAGAATGAATTTTAGGGGACAGTGGTGGACGAACATGGCCTGTTGGAAGCTCTTGCAGAAGTTGATGGGGCCAGGACATGCAACCAGTGCTCTGGACAACTGTGGGGCAGCAAGACTGGGAAAGGTGGGGATTTAAGAGAGATTTCAGAGGTTGAAACTGCATGCAGACTGTAGGGTTGGAGTAGGGGGCTGAGGAAAAGGGGGAGAAAGCCAAGATTTGTGCTTGGAGCAGATGGGTGGGGGCAGGGCCATTTTTGAGATGGGACAGAGTGGGTTAGGAACAGGCTTTGCTACGGCTCTTTGTTGGAGGAGGGAAGTGGGAAGCAATCAAGAGTTCTATCTCAGAGGTGTTACGATCAGAGATGTGTTCAGAGCAGCCTGTGACACACAGAAGAGACGTCAAGTAGACAGTCAATATTTGAGTTGTGCTCAGAAGAGAGCTTTGGGATCCGTCCCCAGTAAGGTACTTACAGCTGTAAACCATGTTTGAGAGAAGCTGGATGAAGTCTATAGAGAGAACTTCCACGTGTAGAGGGCGGGAGGGAAGGGGTTGCTGGCAGGGGAGGTGATTTAGAAGAAATAGCCGTGAGACAGAAGGACAGTTATTCTACCGGGACAGTGTGATGCTATAGAAAAAGAGAGAGGAGACTGGCCCAAGCAGGAGGAGTGGTCAAAATCTGTGGACATGGTGGCCATGAATGCCCATGCCAAGGAAGGTGTCAATAGAAGGTTAAAGAAAAACGAGAGATGAGGAATTGGAGTTTGCGTGTGTGGACAACTCTTTAAAATGAGTTGGGGGTGAAGGACAGCTGGAAATGGGAACATACTGGAGAGATGGAGGGTCAGGATGAGGACTACCTCAGCGTGGAAGGAGTGAGGGACCATGAGGGCATCGGTGGGGGGCTGGCCCGAGCACAGAGGGTGGAGGGCCTTTGGTAGGAGTCGCAAGGGAAAGAGGGAGGAGATGGATGCTGATGCTGTTAGATCTGAGCATTCTGGGGTAAGATGTGGGTTCCTGACAAGAAGTTTCTATATTGAGTAAAGGATGAGTAAGTTTGTTGGCTGGTGTGGGGTGGTTCTGGGAAAGGGGTGGAAGTTTGAGGCCAGAAGACATGGAGTAGAGAAATGACATGTTGGACAGGCAGACATGTTGGAGTCTAGAAAGGAGGATGGCAGCAAAGCAGAGGGCTTGCTGGACCAGGGAGAGATCCTGTGTGTGGGGCGAGGTCACTAGGACTGAATATGAGGGTGGTCCCTTGCTTCCTTGCCTTCCTACCAGAGAAGGTGGGATAAGATTTAAAATCTGGAGTCTATAAAACACAATAGTGGGATGAAGTTTTAGCAAATAATTTGCCCATTTCATTCATGAAAAAAGGAAAGGAAAAACAATTCTCAATAGTTATACTATTAGAACTGAATATTTTGCCAGAAAAGTTTTTATGACCACTGATAAGACTAACTATGTGCAGGAAGAAGCCCGGTTTCTGGGGCATCCTGTTAAATCCTGTTAATAATACAGTCTGTTAAATACAAAGATAACGAGAGGAGGCGAATGCTAGAACTGGGAGGGTCGTTGAGGGAGGCCACCCCTCCCTGGCTGAGCTGCCATGTTGCTGAGAGCGATCAGGATTCCTCTTTGGAGTGACTTAATCAACCTCACAAGACTGGACCTCGAGGAGAGGCAGTGATGTCCCACAGACACCCTGGTCCCTCAGGAAAGCAGTGACTTGTCCCCCGTTCGGGACCCTTGCTAATCCTTAACCCCCCCACCTCACGTGCTGTCTCCTTGCCTCTGAAGGTTTGGCCGTAAACTGTGTCTCTTGGCTACCACCCTCATCAGTGCCATCTCGGGCGTCCTCACGGCCATCGCACCAGACTACATATCTCTCCTGCTCTTCCGCCTGCTGCAGGGGCTGGTCAGCAAGGGCAGCTGGATCGCTGGCTACACCTTGAGTAAGCATCCACTGACCTGAGTGTTTCATGGTTCTAAGGAGCCTCGGCCTCAGGTAGTGGGGTAGAATAGGATGGAGCCAAACGTGGAGGTGGAGTTTTTGAGAGAGATATGTTTGTGGGGTCTCGAGAAATTCTCATAATTCGAATTGTATCTGTTGTCTGTGGTGTCAGGATGGCTTCCTTTTCTTTCTTTGGCCTTTTTTGTCTGAGAGATGCTTAACCACTTAAATAGATCAATGTTTTCATATCAACTCATATATTTGGGAACCAACATCACACGTCCGTGTGTTCACAGCAGTGGGGGGAAGGAAGGCGGGAGTATTCTAACACTCTAAGTGTGAAAGAATGAGCATCTCCCCAGAGAAACACAACCAACTCAACTGGTTTGAACCACACTCCAGTTAGGAGAAAAGACATGAGAGGAAATAAATGAAGAGATAAACACCATGATTAAAAAAAAGTGAGGTGTAAACCAATGTGAGTAATTCTACATATCAACTCATTTTTTCTTTCAAATTTTGTATGAAAGGTAAGAATAGGAAATGAAAAATACTTTCTTGGAGGAAAGTAAAATAAAAGAGTTGTCTGTGCTTTCAGCACACCCAGCCCGTGGGTGGGGCATGTCAGGCAGGAGCGAGGATAATTCACATTTATGCTTACTTGTGGAGAACAGAAAAGAAACAGCCTTGTCTTGGCATCTCTGAAACCTGTGTCATATGACTTGGCATTCTGCGAAATATCTGGCTAGGGTCAAGCGAAATCATTTCCTCCCTGAACCGTGAACATGTTGGTTAAGTTTAGTGAGTTCAACACATATTTATTGATAGCCTCACCATCTGTAGGGTAAATACGTGTTATTTGGCACAGAGTTAAAAGGATTAGCTTGGGGTCAAGTCCATGCCCCACACTGACAAACTGTGTGATCTTGGGCAAGTTCATAATCTCTCTGTGCCTCCGTATCCTCAAAGTGGGGATGACAGTGCCGTGAGGAGTAAATGAACTGTGCTCAGCATAGCTTAGAGCAATGTCAGCCCCCAAACCGCCCCTGCAGTGTTGCTGCTGCTGTGTGGCGGGCACCGGGGCAGGGCTGTAGGCACCACGATAGAAAGGCACTCTTCCTCCCTTCAAGGAGCTCAAAGGCTAGAAAGAAGGGGAGAGAGACGCCAAAGGGGGGATTATGTGTTGCAGTGACAGCTACGGTGACTTCCGTTCCCCGCACGGCTTCCCCACTTGCTTACATGTCATGCCCTCCCCAGTCCTCTGCTGGCGACTCCTTCTCAATCTCCTTTATAGGCTCCTCCTCTTTTCCCTGACCCCTCAACGTGGCAGGACCCACGACTTTGCCCTCCCCCATCCCAGAACCTGTTCCACCTTCGGCCTGCCCCCCACCCCCTAGGCTGCAAAGTGTGCTCAGTCCAGTTGCCCAGGCCAGTGTCTTGCAGTCAGCATGGCCTCCACTTTTCCTTGGGCCCCATCTCCATCCATCAGGGAGTCCACTGTCGGCTTGACTTTCAAAATACATCACAACCCCACCCATCTCACGCCTCTGCTGCATCCACTGTGGTCCAAGCCACCACCATCACTTCATCTCCATGTTGGTCTCCCTCCAGCACCCGCCGTCAGCAGCAGAGCAAGCCTTGAAACAGACACGGGCACAACTAGAAGGACCAGCAACTAGAATATACAACGATGTACTGGGGGGCTTTGGGGAGAAAAGGGAGAGAGGAAAAAAAAAGAGATTGGCAACAGATGTCAGAAAAAAAACCCAGACACATGCTCAGGCCACTCCTGGGGGCAGGGGCTGTTCATTTCAGGCAGTGAGGGTCAACGTGCTCCTCATGCCCTAGAAGGGGGGCCTTGCCCATTGTCCCACTGAACTCCACTCCCAGGCACCTTCTTTCTCACAAGACCCCTCTAGCCACATGATCCATCTCCTTACAGTTCCTCAACCACTCCTCAGGGCTACCACATGGCTGTTCCCTCTGCCTGGAACTCTTGTCCCCCATTACCTGCAGCTAACTCTTTCACCTCCCTTAGGTCTTTCTCACATTTCATCTATGAAGCCCACCCCACTGCTCTCTGAAAAACTGCAACCCCTCCACCCCCGACTCTCCTGATTCCGCTTATGCCGTTTAACTTTTGTTCCCGCCCAATGTGAATCCCTTTCTGACCTGGCATATAACCTGCTTCTTTGTTGTGTGTGTCATCTGCCATCTCCTACGAGAACATGAGGTCACAAGGGCAGGACTCTGCTGACTGAGTTCACGATGCTCCCAAACACCCAGAACCGTGCCAGGTCCCCGGCAGGCCCTTAAAGGCACCTGTGAAGTTTATGGGCACTCCTGGGGTCCTGGAGAATATTCTAGCCCAGTCTGAGCTTACTGGAGGAAGGCTCTGGAGGAGAGAGCACCTTAGGCTGAGTCCTAAAGCATGAAAAGGAGAACTATAGACAGCAAGGGAGGGGACTAACGAAAAGGATGTCTAGAGAAAAGCCGGGACAAGACAGCAGGGTGGATGTGGGGGAGCCTTGAGTCGAGGGGTATCAGCCCAACCCGGGGAAGAAGGTAGGACTGAGCCTGCTTGTTCAGAGAAGGAGAAATAGAGGCCACACAGAGGGGAGGCTGGGGCACAGATGGTGGGCGCAAGGCTCAGGGGCTCATGAGGAGGAAAGAAAGGGACCGGGAATGTGGCAGCTGGCTTCATCCTCCGAATTGTGACGTGTCTTCTGTTTCAGTCACAGAATTTGTGGGCCCAGGCTACAGAAGAACGGTGGGGATCCTCTACCAGACGGCCTTCACGGTGGGGCTGGTGCTGCTTTCCGGGTTGGCCTACGTCATTCCCCAGTGGCGGTGGCTCCAGATGACCGTCTCCCTGCCCACCTTCCTCTTCATTCTCTACTACTGGTACTGCATTCGCCCCTCCCTGCTCTCCCGGAACCACTCGCAGTTAACCCAGGACTGCGTGCTGACCTTGGCCCATCTTCCAAATGGCCATGGTGGCCACGTGCACAGGCACAGGGCTGCTCCCAGCACCCAGGGTGCCATTTGGGGTCTTCTCATGTTACAGGGTGGCTCATCACACGGGGAGCTACGCTCCCACAGAGGCTCTGTAAATTTGCATCCCCCTGGAGAGAGGCATGCAATGCTATAAGTCAGACAAAACTCCATCCAGCCACAGAGTGGGCAATTGCTCTTTGTGGAATGAATGAATGAATGAATGAATGAATGAGTGAGTGGATGAAATGTTCTTGGGGAATGTGCACAGTAAGCCATTGTGAAACAAAACCAGGCCAGATGAGGTGTTAATCTTATCAGCTGTCAGTACTTGGCAGGCCCCGAAGGATAAGCCACTGGACACATGAGTTTTTATTGTGAGAGAGGGAAGAGGGGGCGGCCAAGGGGGCTGTGGAGAGGGATGTCTCGTCCACGCACCTTTTGTCACCATTTGGCTGGTGGCAGATCTTATCTGTGGGTGGCACTGAAGCAGACCCGGTCTCTAATCGAAGGCCTCTGAGCAATGTACATTCACTGGCAGGAAGAGCTTGCTGTCTCCAGGCCAGGGTGAAACAAGGGGCTCTCCAGCGTGAAAGGACCCCTGACTGAGTCTCGATGGTTGGGCGGGGCGGCGAGGGGACTACACCTTTGTGTTTTCAGAAGACTTTATGTCAGAGATTCCCAACCTTTGAGTTGTAACCTCCTTGCCCCATTTGAAATCAACAGCCTGGTGTCTCTCTGACGTTAAAGGAAAGTGAATACAGTTTATTTTGCGTGGAAATATTTTGAGACTTGTTCAACAGCCCTTGTATGGAGTGGTGACATCCTGCTGCAACCCAAGGTTGGGGGGCATGTGGAGCATCTTTTGTGTGTGAGAAATTTCCCAGGGGGACAAGTCTGCCAGCTTTCGGGAGGGAAGGAGACCCCCGCTCTGCAGAGTGGAGGACACCTAGGAAGTGATAGTTCCCTCTTGGTCTGTAAGTCTTAGCAGGTGGCACTGAGAGTCTGGGTGACCCACAGGGCTCCTTTGTGGGCTGCCCGGGCCAGTACCCGGTGACCCCAGATCCTGGTCCACTAGCTACTTGAGGATCGCAGTTTCAGCGTGAGGAAGGTGGGTGGCCCTGAGCAACAGCATCGCTCCCATCAGGGCTTAACATCAGACGAGCTCCGGGGAGATGCCAAATAGAGATGCTCTGTGTCCGCAGGTTGGTGCCCGAGTCTCCTCGCTGGCTGTTATCGCAAAAGAGAAACACTCAAGCGATAAAGATAATGGACCACATTGCCCAGAAGAATGGGAAACCGGCTCCTGCTGATCTAAAGGTGACAGGCTAGCGAGCAGTTTCTAGTGTCACTGAACTTTGGGTTGGGCTTATGACGTAGAAAATGCCTCTGGGGCTGCCTCGAGAGGCAGAATGGGGGGTGATGGGTGCAGAGTGCAGCCATGGCGATGGCCAACCTCAGTGTCGGGGGGCGGGGGTCGCTCTGTTTACGGCAGCTTGAAGGCTGCGGATGCTCTGATCCCTCTCAGATGCTGTCTCTCGAAGAAGATGTCACCGAAAAGCTGAGCCCTTCATTTGCAGACCTCTTCCGCACTCCGCATCTGAGGAAGCACACCTTCATCCTCATGTACCTGTGGTAAGGGGCCTCCCCAGACGGAGCCGGCGTGCTGGCTCGCGCGCTGGGGGTCAGACAGGGGGACAGTGCAGGCGGACAAAGAGAAGCGCGAAAAGGAATTTTCAGACGGTTTTCGAGCGGTCAAAGAGCTCCCAGAAAGACATCCTTATTTCTCCCCGGAGGACTGGGTAATGGAGAAAAGGCCTCATTTTAGGGAGAAGAGTTTGCTACACATGACAGGTCAACAGTAAGAGGATCGAAATATGATGAAGGGTTTCCAAGGCAGCGTCAAGCCCCATGCGTCTCGTCTTTTGGGAATGGCCACGTCTTGACTTCACGTCGGAAGGTAGATGAGGTCTCAGTGGCTCCTGGTGATTCCAGAGGAGGATCTCCTCCTCGCATCTTAGAATTTTCTAGAGCCTGCCCAAGAGTGTTTGTGCTTTCATCAACCACAGATTAGAAACTCATGTATGCACATGGATTCACCAGGTGCCCCTTGGCTACCCCAGGGGTCTGCCTCCCCTTCCCAGGTCGCTATCTTGAGAAGGCGTCCCTCACCCTATTTCCTCCGAAGACACTGCGCCAGCTGCCCAACATCAGGGCTTTCTCCTCGACATCGAGAGGGCTCTTCAGCTTCTCCCTGAGCTCTGGGCTCCCCCTTCCACTGCAGCCGCTCTGCACCGGTATTGTTTGCACCTCCGCGTAAGGTTTTCTTGGAATTAAGTGTTCGAATGAGTACGGCGGCACCTGGCACATGGCAGCTCCTCAATAAATATTTGCTGAAGGTTGAATGAATAACCACTGTTTCTCAGAATCCATCCCACATTCTTCAGATGCCAGCCAGGCTCGCCACGCCCTCTCCTTGCCTCACCAATCACCCCACCACCCCATGTTTCGGAGCTTGCCCCTGGGGTCCTGCACCCAGCCATGCGAGGGGGGCCAGAGCCTTTGCAAATGCCCAGTGCCTGGTACATTTCTATCAATACTCACTACTGAATTCAGCAACATCTCTTCTGAGTAGACGCCCACGACCGCTGCAGATGGAGAGAACTCCCCCCTCTCCATCCTCTAACGCACTTCTGCCAGTGGTGTTCGTTTTGTTTGGTGAGGAAGATTGGCCCTGAGCTAACATCTGTTGCTAATCTTCCTTTTTGTTTTTTTCTCCCCAAAGCCCCAGCACATAATTGTATATCCTAGTTGTAAGTCCTCATAGTTCTTCTGTGTGGGACACCACCACAACATGGCTGAGCAGCAGTGTGTAGGTCCACACCCAGGATCTGAACCGGCGAACACTAGGCCACCAAGGCAGAGTACGCAAACTTATCTGCTATGCCACCAGGCTGGCCCGAGGTGGTGTTCTTGACTCCCTGTTCTCTTCCACCCCTCCACCCAATCCTCTGGCAAATTCTGCTCTATCTCGAAGCTACATTCAGAAGCCACCATTTCTCATCACCTGCTCTCTTGGCTCCCTGTCTGAACATCAGAATCTCCAGCTCGTGCTATTGCAGCAGCCTCCTTGCTGGTCTGTCTGCTCCCCTCCTGACCCCTCTTAGGCTCTGCTCGAGAAGCATGCAAAGGATCCATTTAAAGCTTGGCAGGCCAGGTGACTCCCCTGTTCACAGCCTCCACTGGCCTCCTAATCCAGTCGGAAGAAAACCAAATCCCTTTCTGTGGTGTACAAACTCCTCACCCCATCTGGCCCCTGGACACCTTCTCCCACCTGCTTCCTTCTTTCCGTAACGCAGGAGGTGAGCCTGACACTTCCTGGCCGTGTGACTTGCATAAACCTTCGTGATCTCTCTGTGACTCAGTTTCTTCATCAGCAAATGGGGGTAATGAGACTCCCTATCTCCTAGGCATGCTGGGAGAATTAACGAGATCATATGTGTAAAGAGCCTGGAGCCACAGGTCGTAGACACAGGAAACCATCAGCTCCCACCAGGTATTTTAACATGCACATGCAGTTCATAGGTCCTGCCAGAAGATGGCAGCCCTGCACCCTTGTTAAGTGTTTGATGGGAAAAGCAAGGTTCTGCATTCCTTTCTCTTAAACCCACATCTTTATCAGTAATACGTGACTGTTCTCATTCCAACTGGCTCAACGGCATGGAGGGGGCACCCGGCTTATCTAGACCCGCTGAGCTGCAGCCCACGCCTGCCTTTCTGTGCACTGGATCCTTTTGTCTGGTGGGGAATAATTTGGGACTAGAAACACAAGCATCCCGTTGCTTCCCCGGGGGGAAGCTTTGTCAAACGAGGGGGTATTTTAATGAGAAACCTCAGCTGCGGCCTCCGTTTTGGCACTGATGGGAAATGCTGGGATAAAACGGTGATTTCCTATCAACCCAAATCTCTTCTCCCAGTGTAAAGACCAGTATAATTGTAAAATGTCTCTAGTCTCCAAAATTATATAGTTTGGCCAAAAATGACACATGGGGGACTCCCTAAATTCGCCTTTGGGCGAGAGCGACTTAGCTGGTCCCCATCGGTCTGGGTGGCATCTTCCGTAAGGTTGCTGCTCTTGTCTTGAGATGGTGGATGTGGGGGTCGTGTGGGATACGGGGTGGAAGAGAGGAAACGAGCAGTGTTGTTGATGACAGCACGAGGGGGCGCAGGGAGCACCATGGGGAGCTGGAAAGACTTGACCTGTGTCTCTGCTCTGCTGAGCTCAGGATTCTTGACCTTGGAAAGATGACAGTGATGATGACAATAAAAACCCATGTTTACCGAGTGCTTACATGGAGGCAGGAACCACACTGAGCACTTGTGGGAGAGGGAAGAGGGCGGCAGAGGGGGCTGTGGAGAGAAATATCTCATCCGCACGCCTTTCGTCACCATTTCGCTGACGGCAAATATCTGTGGGTGGCACTGAAGCAGACCCGGTCTCTAATCACAGGCCTCTGAGTGATGCACATTCACTGGCAGGAAGAGCCTGCTGTCTCCAGGCCAGGGTGAAACAAGGGCTCTCCAGTGCGAAAGGACCCCTTGCTGAGTCTTGATGGTCAGATAGGGTGGGACTATGCCTGTGCATTTTCAGAAGACCTTATCCCATTTACTGATGAGGGAATTGAGGCACAGAGGGGTTAGTTAAGTTGCTTAAGGTCACCCAGCTCATACAGCAGTCTGATTCCTGAACCTGCTCACTGCCTTCTCCTGCCCATCCCCTTGTGGGCCCGCTGAAGCATCAGATGAGGCAGGGCATGTGTGGGGCTCAGCGCAGGGCCGGGTACCTAGGTCTGCAGTGAACAGCGGCAGCCATCATTTGGGATCTCTAGGAATTGTGGGTATATCCTGGAAGTTGCACTCTCACATAAACCGTGAAAGAAATTTCTTACCGAGTCCCTCTAGGGCACTCTTCCCGATTTTTATCCCCCCTTCTGCTGTTGCCCCAGGACATTCTGGATCAAGTGACACCCATTTCTCTCTAGCTTGTGGGGCCCTTTGTCCTCCCTGCCTGAACCCTCACTCTCTCCTCCTCGGCGGAGCTGGCCTGTGACCCGGCTTCTCCTCGCATAGGTTCAGCAGCTCCGTCATCTACCAGGGCCTCATCATGCACGTGGGCGCCACCGGCGGGAACCTCCACCTGGATTTCTTGTACTCCGCGCTGATGGAGTTCCCGGCCGCCTTCATCATCCTCATCACCATCGACCGCGTCGGCCGCGTCTACCCGCTGGCCGTGTTCAATCTGATGGCGGGGACGGCCTGCTTCGTCATGGTTTTCATCTCACATGGTGAGTGGTGCATTTTCATTATCTTCCAGGTAATCAGTCGTGGGAAGAGTGTTTTGACTTGTTAATATGCCCCTGGAATGAGAAAAAAGACACAGCCAGGGTGTTCCCTTTGTCTACAGCTGTTTTCTCTCTTTAAATTTTAAATTCAGGTCTAACATACATACAGTGAGCAAATTATAAGTGTAGGAGCCAATGGATTTTTACATATGCATGTACCTGGGTACCAAGACTTAGATGAAGATATAGAACATTTCCAACATCTCAGAAGGTTCCCCATGGCCCCCTGACAATCCATTCTCAATCCCCCCCACCCCCCACCAAGGTCACCACTGCTCTGGTCTCTGTCACCATGGATTAATTTCGACTATGCTTCAACTTTGTGCAAATGGAACCACACAAATGCACTCTTTGTATGGCCTCCCTTCATCCACTCATCATTACGTCTCTGAGATTCATCCATGTTGCCACATGAGAGGGTAGTTCACACTTTTTCGTTGTGTAGCATTCCCTTGTACGAATTCCACACTCTTGATCCATTCTACTGTTGGTTGACACTTGCGTGGTTTCCAGTGTCTGCCTTTTGGGATTAAAGCTGCAGAAAACATTCTGAGCAGTTCTTTTTGTGGACACTCATTTCCCTGGGGTACAAGTCTGAGAGCGCATTTACTGGGCCTGAGGGGCGGCATATCTTTAGGTTTAGTAGATTCAGCCAAACAGCTTTCCAAAATGGTTGGACCAATTTACACTCCTGCCTGTGGTGCGTGAGTGTTCTGATGGTTCTCATCCCCACCAACATGTGGTATTGCCAGTCTTTTTAATACCAGCCATTTAGGTGGATGTGTCCTTCGGTCCCTAATTCTTACAAGCCGAGATGAGCCAAAGCAGAATAATTTTAATCAGTTTTAATTTGAGTCCATAAATAGCCCTTCATGTTTGTTACTTTTGGAAATGTCGTTAAATAAATACTGAGGCGGATTTGCTATTTTCTCAGTTTTTATTGCTTGTGCTCTGCACTTGCTGGTTTAATAAGTCATGTTGGTTTTGGTGCAGGGCATTGTGGGAAATGTCTCATAAAATCTGTGTTCTCAAGAACCAGGCTGCATAGATCAGGCTGGAAATAGAAACAGGTGGAAAAAGAAAGCTCAGTTTTCTTCTCTCTCTTTGTGTGGGGAGAGAACAAACAGATAGGAAAAGGGGCAGAGTGTATCTGAAATTGATTTTACCCATTTTCTTACCCATCTCCCTATTTCTGGAATCTTGGTAAGGTGTAATGAATGGGTGGATTTTTTTTTTTTTTTTTTGCAGGGGAAGATTTGCCCTAAGCTAATCTCTGTTGCCAATCTTCCTCCTTTTTTCTCCCCCCACCCTCCGCCAAAACCCCAATACATAGTTATGTATAGTTGTAAGTTCTTCTGGTTCTTCTATGTGAACTGCTGCCACAGCATGGCTACTGACAGACGAGTGACGTGGTCCCCTGCCTGGGAACTGAACCTGGGCACTGAAGTGGAGTGCACAGAATTTTAAGTGCAAGGCCATCAGGGCTGGCTCTGGGCAGACTTATTGTTTTTAAAGTAACAACACTGAGTGCTGGGAAGGAGCCTGAGATCTGATACTGGTCAATTATCACCCGAGCAGGGCTCAGGCATCATGCCCTCTGGTCCCCCACCCATCACGTGGGCAGAGCTCAGGCATCATGCCCTCTGGTCACCCCCCCATCACGTGGGCAGAGCTCAGGCATCATGTCCTCTGCTCCCACCTCCACCTGCACCTGGGCAGAGCTCAGGCATCATGCCCTCTGGTCCCGCCCCAGGACCCTCCTCCCAGCTCCCACCCTCTCCACCTGCCTCTACTTGGCCCTTATCACATTAGGTGACAAGCATTCATTCCTTCCTCCAGGAAATCTTTCAAGTACCTTCTTTGTGGCCAGCATGTGTCCAGGCCCTAGGATCTCAGCAGTGAGCAAAGCTGAGACATTTCCTGCCTCATGGAGCTTACATTCTAGAGGGAGAAGAGAAGGGTGAAGGGGGATGGAGCGTTCATCCTGTGTGGTGGTCAGGGTGGCCTTAGGAGACCTGAATGACGGGGGAAGGAGGTCTGTAGACACCTGGGGAAAGAGCTTTCCAGGCAGGGAAGAGCAGTGTGAGGACCCTGAGGAGGATAGAGCTGGGCATTTGAGGAGCAGCAGGAATCCTAGTGACTGGCGTTGGGGGAGCAGGAGGGAGAGCAGTGAGGTCAGGAGTTGGCAGGGGACAACCTCAGATTTTATCCCGACTGTGGTGGGAAACCCCGGTGGCTTTGAGCAGGGAAGTGACACGAGCTGAGTGCTGTTCTAACGGTCCCTCTGGCTGCCTGAGGGGAGCCAGGGCATTTTTCTGAGGGAGATGCTCTTCAGGTCCAGTGGAGCATCTCTCCAGTTTAAAGACCCCAGAACTTGTGAGCAAGGCTCTCTGTCTAGGTATCTGAGTGAACTCTTCATCTGTTATCTTTTGGAAGCTGGTGGGAATGTCATCCTTATCTGAAGACTCGGCTTGGGTTCCCACCAGGTAGAGAGCAGCACGAGGCTGGAGAGACTGTGTTGAACCTGGCAGGCGAGTTTGTCCCTGAGGCCACCGCGTCCCCTCTCCTTCAAACCTCACTCTGGCAGAGTGAAATGGAGCATGTCCTTCATGAATAGCCAGGATCTGAGGACAAGGGTCAGGATGACATGTCTGTGACCCCAGAGGCTTTATTAGTGAGCTGGCATGTCCCAGGAGCCACCGCATTTTAGTGTCTGGGGTAATCCAGGTGGAGGGGATGACGGTGCCCCATTCTTCGATCAGTCCCAGTAGGGAGAGGGCTTTCTGGAGCTTCGTGTAATCAAGACCTCACAGCCGTCTGCTAGGATGAGACAAGGGTTTGCTCCCCTCATGCTCATTGTCTAAGACTGTAGTGAAAGATGTTCGGTTAAAAAAGTGTTTGGAAATGAACACTACATTGATGATGAGAAATCTGGTCCCTCGTTCCAGGACA
Source organism: Equus asinus (assembly GCF_041296235.1). Lineage (NCBI taxonomy): Eukaryota > Metazoa > Chordata > Mammalia > Perissodactyla > Equidae > Equus > Equus asinus. The sequence goes on along the minus strand of NC_091790.1, from coordinate 29,823,834 downwards.
CTGCCTGAGGGAACTACCTTGATTGAGGACCTACTGTGTTTCAGGCGCTGTGTGGGCAAGACCACTACTGCACGATAATTAAGAAGCCCACATTTATGGAGTGGTCATGGTCGACATTTGACATACATTATCTCAAAACCTCACAAGGACCCATAAGCTGGGTATAATCATTCCCATTTTACAGTTGGGGAAACTGAGGCACAAAGAAAGAAACAGCTTGCCTAAGTCATGCGGCGGACAGGAGGCAGAGCCAAGATTCAGAAAGCATGCTCTTTCCTCTGCCCAAAGGAGCCTGACCACCTGTGTCACCCTCAAGTCCCCAAATCTCTCAGGACTCAGCTTACTTATCCCTGAAATGAAAGGCTTAGCTAAGACAATCCTCCTGGCCCTTCCAGATCTAAAGTCCGAGCTTCCTAATGTGGATGCTCGTGGGCGGTAACTCCAAGGGCACCGTCCTCACTCGCGTTCCACACGCTCTGTGTGTTTCCCTGCAGATCAACACTGGCTGAACATCGGGGTAGCATGCGTTGGCCGGATGGGTATCACCATCGTGTTCCAGATGGTGTGTCTGGTGAATGCAGAGCTGTACCCAACGTTCATCAGGTGAGTAGCACTGAGTCGGCTGTGCGCGGGCCAGGCTCACCGAGGACGAGCATTTCCACGACCGTCCCTCAAGGCGCCCCCAGGGCTGACCGGTTTGGTCGTTGAGATGGGAGTTGAGCATCCAAGAGAGGATCAGTGCCTAATTATAGTAGAGAAGGTGAAACGGGAAGGTCACTCTGCTCTGTACAGAGCATGCGGGAGAGAACGTGGGACAGGGGGAGGGAGGCTGATGAGTTGTGTGGACTTCAGCAGCTCCACTGACAGCCTGGGACACAACTTGCTTAAACAGCAGTTCGTACTTGTCTAGTGATAGACAAAGCATTTCCAGACACACATGCAGTTTAGCCCTTGAAATCATTATCCCTATTTGATATGTGAAGAAGCTGATGCTGAGAAAGAGAGAGATCTTCCAGGAGTGACACAGCTAGAAAGTGGCAGGGTGTCTTCCTGACCTTGAAGCAGGTGCTTTTCCCATGACGACACAATGCTTAGCAACAGGCCTATAAGACTTAGTGTTTAAAGTCAGGTTTTTTTGAGGTAGCATTTTCCTAGAGCACAATTCACTCCAAAACGCAGTTTGATGAGTTTTGATTATCTATGCATCCAATTAGCCACCCCCACATTCAATATGGAGGCGTTTCCATCGCCTCCTGACGTTTCCTCATCTCCCTTTGCAGGTCAATCTCTTCCCCTCCCCACCTCTAGCACCTGGCAGCCACTGATCTGCTTTCTGTCCCTATGGTCTTACTTTTCCAGAATGTTCTGTAAATGCAATAACGTGGCCGGTAACTTTCTGCGTTTGGCCCCTTTCACTTAGCATAATGGGATCCATCCACTTTTCTGTGCGTATGAATACTTCATTCCTTCTAACGGCCGAACGTTATTCCAGAGTGTGGACGATGTACCACAATTTGCTTATCCTTTTCCCAGTTCATGGACATTTGGACTATTTCCGGTTTGGGGTGATTATGATACAGCTGCTGATAAATATTCACATACGGGTCTTTCATTTTTCTTGGGTAAAAAGTTGGGGGTGGGTCATATGGTAAGTGTGTGTTTAAGTTTATGAAAACTGTCAAAATGTTTTTCAAAGTGGCTGCACCATGTTATATTCCACCAGCCATGTGTGAGCGATCTGGTCGCTCTGCATCCTATCAGCACTTGGTATTGTCAGTTGAAAAAAATGTTCGAAGTCATTCTTGGAGGCCATGGTCTTGTTCTGGCTTTAATTTACATTTTCCAAATTACTAATAAGGTTGAGTGTCTTTGCGTGTACTCATTGCCATCTGTTTCTTAGAAGACTTAGTTTAAATGAAGATTATTTTTATTATAAAAGTAATTAACTACTTTCCTTAAAGTTTTAATTCTGACCTTTGTTAGAATTTGGCATATTTCCTTAAACTCCTCTTTTCCTCTGTATAAATTGTTTCTTCTCCCCATGTCATGAGACCAATGGTTTCTGAGAAATACTCCAGCTCCCCGGTCCCCTCTTACACCTGCACAGCTCTCTGAGACTCTCTGTAAGCCAGAAGACAAAAGGACAACTCTGATTCTCTCTTTTCTCTTTCCCACCTGTCCTTTATTAAAAGGCCTCGTCTTACACTCTCCTTTGTAAAAGGTTGTTGGACTGAGGACAAAGAGATGAAGGCAAATTAAAGAGAAAGTCTACCGTTGGTAGTCCTGAGCCCAGAGTCTGAACTAGCCAGGCCAAACAATTCCATTGTTACGGCCACCAGACACCAGGCCACTATGGGACTGATTCCAAATGTTAACTGTCAAAGGTCTGGAGTGCCTGGTCCTATGTGGAGGAAGGACAAGTAACCCATCCCCAAGGATCCCTTGCCATTTGTGCCAAAGGCTGCTTGATAAGGATTCTCAGGAACTAGGAAGGGAAGCCAGATGTTCAGAAATAACTTTAAATTTGATCCCCACACACACAAAAGTAAGACAGTCATGAAAATTCTGGTATTTTCAATCTATGGAATCAAATCTAAATTGCCAAAAATAAAAAAAGAGGATTATTCTGTTACTTTATAAGCACTTCAAATTCAAACAGTTACTATTTAAACCATTTTTACCCTGCTTCTTCTTCTTCTTTCTTCTTTTTTTTTGGTGAGGAAGATTGGCCCTGAGCTAACATCTGTGGCCAATCTTCCTCTTTTTGTTTGAGGGAGATTGCCCCTGAGCTAACATCTGTGCCTATCTTCCTCTATTTTGTATGTGGGATGCCTCCACAGCATGGCTTGATGAGTGATGTCTAGGTTCATGCTCGGGATTCAAACCTGCAAATCCTGGGCCGCCAAAGTGGAGCATGTGAACTTAACCACTATGCCACCAGGCCGGCCCCTGACCCTGCTTCTTATTCACGGGATCCTTCTTCTATCTGTCTGCAGCACAGATTGTGAGAAACATTCTTTTGGCATCAATATGCACTGCCTTGTATGGAACGGTGTCTTTCCATTTTTACCTTCTCACTGTATTACGAGCTCCTTCAAGGCAGGAACTACGTACTCTCCTCCTCTCCACCTCCTGCAGCTGTTCTGTTGGTGTGCTATCCAGGCACCGAGTGATTGTAGAATGACTGAACGAAGTACCACAGATCCGTGAGTTTAAAATAAAGTACCCAGTTCCCTACTTCTTCTAGCTTCTGTGTGCTTATCAAAATTTTTTCTTTTTTAAGACTTATTTTCGTAAAATATTGAAAAATAGTGGTGTCTTTTCTTTCTCTTCTTGGAAATCACACCAAAGCTAGTAGAAAAATGAGAAGGAAAAAGAAAAAAACCTGCAAGTGCCGTCTTTGAAACTAGGATGACTCTGGGTGACAATATGTAAGAAGAAGCATTGTTGAATGCAATGAGGTCCAAGAGGGTCTAGAAGATTCCAGGGAGGCACACCTGTGGGAGCACATTTTAGATAAGGGCAACAGTTTTCCAAAGGAGGAAGCATATCTTGAAGGGTCTTACCACACTCTCTCGTCTGGAGTAAACAAGACAGGTGCAGGGGCTGGAGGTGGCAGCTTCCTTCCCTGATATTGCATCATTGGAGGTGAAGCAGGGAGGGTGAGGCTGCGAGAGAACATTCTGGAAACTTTGAGATAGCAGTGTGCTGTGTGGCAGGGTAGAGGAAAGCGACCCTACATAGCAAGGAGTTCTGCACAGCCAAGCCCTGGAGACTGGGAATAAGAGAGATCACAGCATCTGGTCACATGCAACCCTGGTCAAAAAGAGAATTCTTACTAGCCTGGAACACGGTCTGGTCCCCCGCACCAATCCTTCTGAAATGGCTGATACAGGAAGAAACCACACTGTTAAATGGTGAATAATAAATAAAGAAGTAACCGGCCCAGGGGCTATGCAAATATATCAGGAAATGAAAGGGGAAAAGGAACAGGAAAATAGATTGGCAAATGAAGAATTCTCACCAGAAAACTACTGTCACAAAGCAGATGAAAAGCATAACCAAATATACTACAGGTAGCTGCAAAATATTAATGAAAATATAATGAATATTAATGAATTTATAGAGTCATCTCTATAAAATAAGAGTTTAAAGCAGAGATAAAAGTTCTTAGGAGACTATGTGACAAGACAATAGAAGAAGTCAAAGCCAGCAAAGGAAAGAAGTGATGAAGAAAAATGAAAACATTTGAGAAAGGAAAACAAATTTGAAAGCGATACACAAGAGGATTGACACAGTAAAGGCAGTCAAGACAGGACTAAGAATTGCAAAATAAAATTGAAATAAGCAAATACTTTAGAAGACTTTGGGGCTGGCCCCACGGCCAAGTGGCTAAGTTCGCATGCTCCAGTTTGGTGGCCCAGGGTTTCACTGGTTCAGATCCCGGGCATGGGCCTAGGACCACTCCTCAAGCCATGCTGAGGCAGAGTCCCACATAACAGAACTAGAATGACCTACAACTAGAATATACAGCTACGCACTGGGGGTGCTTTGAGGAGAAGAAAAAAGAAAAACAGGAAGATTGGCAACAGATGTTAGCTCAGGGCTAATCTTTAAGGGAAAAAAAAGTGTAAAAGGCTTAGAGGTTATGTGTGTGTGTGTGTGTGTGGGTGTGTGTGTATCCCAAAGAAGATAATTGAAATAACAAAACAAAAAGACTTTAAGAAACCTCTGGAAATAACACACTGCTTGAATCTATGCTTTGAAGTGGCACACTGTGTAACAGGAAAAGCTGACCCCGAATGAACAATATTAAAGAATATTCTAGTTAAGTGACTGTACTTCAGAGATAAAGACTCATCAGGCACCCGGGCTGAAAGTGTAAGTCACACCTCTAAGGAGAAACTCAAATTGATGTCATTCAATGAAGACAGTGAAACAGCACCTGAGATGAGCTCAAGCGGAGAAAGCATAACCCAATGAATTTTATCCAGTCGAACCCTCACTCCTATGTAAAAACAGCAGCCAATCATTTAGACATATCTCAAAGAATGTGGTTCCTATGAACCTTTTCCAAAAATGCTCTTAGAGAAAAACCTTTCAGTAAACCCAGTAATAAATGGAGAAACGTGTCAGAATTGTTGATGATGATCACTGAAGGTGACATTAAAATGAATGTGATTTTGGCTACCGAACAGAATGTAAATATCATAAATCTGAATATAAAGAAATGCTATAACTAATGAAAACTGGAAAGGGAAGGGGGAGAGAATGTTGGAAGAAGTGTAATACAGTGATTTCCTCAATACGCTGTCTCCAGCTTGGAAAAAAAAAGTATCATTAAAACCTGATAAATTAAGTAGTGTTGTAGGTATATTTTAAGATATAAAGGCAAACACTAAAAATAATGATATAAGTAACTAAAATCAATGCATGGAGAGGAATGGTTTGAGTAGGAAGTATAAATATATTAATTTTATAATTGTTCATAATAGGAAGTTAGTACTGTCTAATAAGATAGAGTAAGTGTATAATATAAAGTTATAAAGGTAATCATTTGAATGAAAATACAAACCTTCCAAATTATTAGAAAAAAATACACATAACCAACACATATTGAAAGATAAAAGACAGTAGAAACAATAAGAAGTATGACATGAAAGCTAATGACAGAATTAAGTCCAAACATTTCTGACATTTAAATAAATGTAAAGAGGCTTGACCCCCACAGTAAATGTTTTATGCTTTGTGGACCACATACTGTCTCTGTTGCATATTCTTTTCTTTTTTTTTTAACTCTTTAAATATGTAAAAACCATTCTTAACTCAAAGGCAATAACAATGCTGGGTTTGGCCCATCAGCTATAGTTTGCTGACCCCTGACTGAAAACAAAAACAACATTGTGTTGTGGGATTTATAACTTATGTGGAAGTAAAATTGTGCAAAGTCTACGAGGAGAGAAAAGCAAGTGTACTATGGTCAGGTTCATGTACAATCCATGAAGTGGTATAATACCATGTGAAAGTAGACTGTGCCGAGCTAAAGATGTGTACTGTACCTAAAGCAAACACTAAAAAATGAAACAAAGAGTTTTAGGTATTAAACCAACAAGGAAGATAAAACAGAATCATTTAAAACGCTCAACTCATAAGCAGGCAGAAAAAGAGGAAAAGGGTAACAAAGAACAGATGGAACAAAAAGAAAACAAATAGCAAGATGATAGATTCCAACCCAACCATATCAGTAATCACAAGAAATATAAATGGTCTAAACACCCAGTTAAAGGGCAGAGATTGTCAGACTGGACAAAAAAGTGAGACCCAACTGTATGCTGTCTATAAGAAACTTACTTTAAATTTAAGGGCAGAGATAATTCAAAAGTAAAAGGATGGAAAAAGATGTTGTAAACAGAGATGGTATAAGACTGAAAGAATGGAAAAGGATATTCTGTGCGAACACTAATCAAAAGAAAGCTGGAGTGGCCTTATTCATATAAGACAGAGTAGATTTCAGAGCAAAGACTATTATTAGGGGTGAAAAGGGTCATTTCAAGTAGTTTCTCTATGTTTCCTATCTAACTTTTTTCATCCTCCATTCCTTAATACCCTCTCTCTACCATTCCCTTCTCTCCATGTAAAAGAAAAAACTCTATTCAGATCAACTAATTCTTCAATTCTCCAAACACCAACTAGGTGTCCTGTAATTGAATTCTGGCATTAACTACCTGGAATTAGTGCAGACCCCATAAGTCAAGGGTGCATTCCCACAAGACTGCCCCCACTTCAGAGACCAAGCGTAAGCCCCAAATTGTCCACCTGTACTTCTGACCAACTGGCTATAAATCAAGATTCCCATGACCTCCTCCTTGAGTTCAGTAATTTGCTATAATGGCTCACAGATCTCAAGGAAACACTTACTTACATTTACTGGTTTATTATAAAGGGTATAATAAAGGATATAAATGAATAGCCAGATGAAGACGTACATAGGATGAGGTCTGAAAGGGTCTGGAACACAGGAGTTTCTGTCCCTGTGGAGTTAAGGTGCGCCACCCTCCTGGCATGTAGGTGCGTTCACCAACTTGGAAGCTCTCTGAATCCCATAGTTTGGAATTTTTGTGGAGGCACCATTATGTAGGCATTATTGATTAAATCATCGGCCACTGGTGATTAACTCCATCTCCAGCCCTCTCCCCTCCCTTGAAGTTGGGGTGCACATTGTGTTTGCTCTGGGATCAGTTTGGAAAATTGAAGCATAAAATGTTGTCTTTTTTGTTCTCCACATTTTATCAGGAACCTTGGAGTGATGGTGTGTTCCTCCCTGTGTGATTTGGGTGGGATCATCACCCCTTTCCTGGTCTTCAGGCTGATGGAGGTTTGGCAAGGCTTGCCACTCATGTTGTTCGGTAAGACTCATGGGGCATTTATTGTTCCTTCTTTCCAGCCTGGCAGGAATACTCAGGAACTATTTGATGAGTGGATGATATCCCCCAGTGAGTTTACAGAAGGCGAGGATGGTGTCTGCTCTTCTGTTGTCTCTTTGCTCGCTCCATCACACTTCAAGGGAAAGATGAGATGCTATTCCTAGAAGGCGAGCCAGAGGTTTATGTCCTGTGGCTCTGGAGTCCAATAATTCATCCTACAGGACAGAATCTGAGAGACCTTTTGACCTGGCCTCCTGCTTTCTCATAAATTTGACTCCCAATTTTTGTGCATTTAATATGTAATTGCTAGAGGTTTGAAGATGCTAAATTATCATCCCTTGTCTGCTTCTGGATCTTAAGAATCCAGAACAGATGAGGCAGGAGACAAATGGGAATCAAAGTTTAGTATCAGCTTTGTAATTGATAAAGTTGGATTAGAGAAGGAGGATGCGACTCTGCCTTCTCTCCCCAAAGCTAGACCTTGGACCTCGAAGACCCTGCTTACCCACTTGGTGGAGGGAAAAACAGCTGCCCATGTGCAGAGAGCTGCCATGTCTGAGCCCAGGTGACTCCACCAGAGAGAGGGAGGAAGAGAGAGGGAGAAGGAGCGAGGAGAGAGGGAGAGGGAGGAAGAGAGGAAAATAGGGGGAGAGAAAAAAGGAGAGAGAGAGAGGGAGAGAGAGAGTGGGAGAGTAATGAGTGGCATACACTACCCACACATGTTATCTATGCTCCGTATCATATATATAGTAATATAATATTGATATGTAGTACCTATAACATATATTATATATAAAATGATATATATGTTGTTATATATTATAATAATATAATATCATATACAATAGTATATATAATATAAAAATTATACTATATAATATACTATATATGCTAAATATATGTGTAACATAGCAATATAACAGTATATATAATATATACTATATATAGTGTATATATATACTATATATACTATACTAAATAATATTAATATAATATTAATATATAGCAACAATATATATGATAATTTGTATATAGTAATTATAAAAGATATAAAATAATATAGTATATAATATAATCACATATATTATTTTGTTATATATTATACATTATAGTTTATACAGTAACTACAATATATATCATATATAAATTTATTGTTACTATATATGAATACTATATTAGATTCTGATAGTAATATAGTAGCGTGGTAATAGTCACAATCGAGTTTCGCATTGTCGTCGAGATGCCTGAACCAGTAAACCCACTAACACTCCAGCCGCAGTTGCCTAGAACCGTATCCTCACACAGACGTACAAGGAAGGCAAGAGCCCCTTTCTTACTCTGGCATTTCCCGGGTGGTCCTTTGCTTTACTTTCCGGGGTGTCCCTGATCATTTCACCGTCCCGCCCGCGTGCATCTGGGCATCTCCTGGTTAGCCGCCGTCACCCCTGTAACCGTATTACTGGCTGTGCTCTAACGCCTCCCTGTGAACTCTGTCTCGTTTGAAGCGGCCTTGGGCCTGATTGCTGGGGGAATGGCGCTGCTTCTTCCTGAGACCAAGGGGGTGGCGTTGCCAGAGACCATCGAGGATGCGGAGAACCTCCGGAGGTGAGCTCCGTGGTGCTCAGGACCCAGGGAGCCCACGTTAGACCCGTCCTCTGGCATCATTAACATGCTCCATTTCCTTTATCTTAGCGGTTTAGGAGAGCTTTTCAGACATGGTGTGTCTCTTGTATTACTCCCGGAGCCTCTATAGAGAGAACACAGTGTACTAGCCACTGACTTCACAGGGAAAGAATGGGAGCAGGAACACGCATTTTGGTTGACAGTCACTGTCCTTTTTCTTTTTTTTAAGATTTTATTTTTTTCCTTTTTCTCCCCAAAGCCCCCAGGTACATAGTTGTATATTCTTCGTTGTGGGTCCTTCTAGTTGTGACATGTGGGATGCTGCCTCAGCGTGGTTTGATGAGCAGTGCCATGTCCGCACCCAGGATTCGAACCAACGACACACTGGGCCGCCTGTAGCGGAGCGCGCGAACTTAACCACTCGGCCACAGGGCCAGCCCCCACAGTCACTGTTCTAAACCGCGGACAGAGAACCATTTGTCTGTGATGCTGACTATACAGCACCAAGACCCCCTGCTCAGCCCAAGAGTTAAAAGCTCTGAGTTGGGAACTATTTTTAAATCAATCTCTGTCCTTTTAGTAATTGTTGGCTCAGGTTCCTTAGTGACCTTCTTCACAAAGAAGAATGACTTCAAACTTTCATTCTCGTGACAGGGACCAGGGCTTTAATGGAGTCTCAGGTTCTACTCCTTTTTTTTTTTCCCCCTGAGGAAGATTTGCCCTGAGCTAACGTCTTGTGCCAATCTTTCTCTGTTTTGCATGTGGGTTGCCACCACAGCATGGCCACTGATGAATGGTGTAGGTCTGTGCCCAGGAACTGAACCTGGGCGGCCAAAGCAGAGTGCGCCAAACTTAACCACTAGCCACAGGGCCAGCCCCTCAGATTCTATGGTTAAAGCTATAGTAAAGGAAAAGAAGAAACAGTGCTTGCCGAGGTAATCGCTCAGGCCCCTGCATGGGCATGGGTCTATGGATTCCATGGTGAGGGCACATGTGTCCCTGAGAAGTAGAGAGAATGGTCTGTAGAGCCACAAAGACCTGGGTTCAAATACAGACATTGCCACCTCCTCAGCCATGTGACTTTGGGCATGTCATTGAACCCTACAGAAACTTAATTTCCTTGCCTGAAATATAGCCACAAATAACACTTAATTTAGAGGGTTGCTGTGAAAATTCAAGGAACTAAAGTAGGTGACAGTGACTAATCTATTGGTCAGCACATAGTGGATATTCAATAAATCACAGATTTTCCCCAGTCTTCTTGCCTATTGTGTGATTTCCTCAGTGCTTCTCAAACTTACTCTCAAAGTTTGCAGAAGAATCACAATGGGAGCTTAATAAATGCAAATTCCTGGGCCTTCTAGGCTTTTGACTTAGTAAATGAATAGCTGAACCCAGGAATCTGGGCTTTTATAAGCTCCGCTGACGATGTCCATTCAGGCACTCTATAAGCCTCACTTCGGGAAATCCTGCATTTCTCAGGACTGATAAGGGACAAACACTCTATTTTAACTGTTAACACATTTTGCAGTTGCTGACAATATGCTTCTTTTCAGTCTCCAGTGGTAGAAATATACAGCTAATGTTGATTCCCTGATTTTCAAATGTTTCATTATCATTTGTTAATAGGCACTGTGTCATCTTTTATGACGTTTGGTTTGTCCCTTCACTCCATCATCATGACCTTTCTGCCCTGCCAGGGGAGGCTGGCTGCTCCTGCTCTGAGCCCCACGCCTCCCAGTACATCCTCTGTGCTCCATAATACTCCTCACAATTTGTAATAATCGCTTATTTCAGTACCTCTTTCTCCACTATACTAAGTCCATATGCAGTAGCCACAGTCTATTGCCAGAGGAGTCATTTCAATGACTTCTTCTCCCCTACTTTCCAGGGGAAAATGTGAGGGAATGGAAGTGATAGTAACACTAGCAAACATTTAAGGAGCGCTCACTGGGTGTCAACTTACCCAATCTTCTCGAAACCTCGTGAGGCAGCTACTACTGCTATCGTACCCATTCCACAGATGAAGGAAAAAATGACAGGTACCCCATATTCAAAATGGAGCATTGGATACAAAGTGATGGAGTTAGGCAACACCACCACAGATGGTCTACTTCGAAAGTTGGCAGACTCTTTCCTTAAGGGGCCAAACAGTAAATATTTCAGGCTTTGGGGCCATACTGTCTTTTACCACTGCTCAACTCAACAGCGTGACAACAGCCGTAGATAACACCTCAATCAATAGGTGTGGCTGGGTGCCAGTAGATCTTTATTTATGGACATTGAAGTTTGAATTTTATCTCATTTTCAAGTGTCAAGAAATAATATTTGGGGGCCAGCCCAGGGGCGCAGTGGTTAAGTTCAGTGGCCTGGGGTTCGCTGGTTCAGATCCCGGGTGTGGACCTAGCACCACTTGTCAAGTTGTGCAGTGGCAGGCATCCCACATATAAAATAGAGGAAGATGGGCACGGATGTTAGGTCAGGGCCAATTTTCCTCAGCAAAGAGAGGAGGATTGGCAGCAGATGTTAGCTCAGGACTAATCTTCCTCAAAAAAAAAAGAAGACGAAATAATATTTTCATTTTGAGTTTTAAAACTATTTAAAAATGTAAGAAACCGTTCTTAGCTCACAGACCATAGGAAAACAGGCTGTGAGCCAGAACTGGCCGAGCGGCATGGTTTCCTGACTCCTTTTCTTCTTTGTCACTTGCCATCCTTGTTCTCTTTTTACTTCGAGACTTATTCCTGCGGACAACTTTGCAACGGTTTCTTCATTGAGACGTTGATGGTTTATTTTGGTTAACTTGAATTTTTATTTCTGGTTGCTACAGGAAAGCAAAGCCCAAAGAAAAAACGATTTACCTTCAGGTCCAAACATCGGAACTGCCGGGCACCTGAGAGAGATGGTTCGCTGGGGACAGAGCGGGAGAGATGAAGATGGAGTTGTCATCTGGAGAAATGTTCAGAAGCCCTTATTCCTCTGTCTTCTTCCTCACACTGGCCCCAAATCAATATCAATCTTAAAGAACATTAAATGTAATTTGTTTTATTTTATTTTCTTTCTTTTAAGCCCTGTCTATCTTTTATCTACTTACCCTTTCTGGTGAGAGCCGTTGGTGGTTTCCGGGTACTTAATTATCTAAAGTATGTTGAAGAGCCAATAGAATTTAAATATTGCAATAAAAGAGGCCTCCATAATTGGTTTTCTAGAATAAGTATTGTTTTATTCACTCTCTGGAAAAAAAGGTCTTTGTATCTGTAGGTATCTACGTTGGCAAAAAGTATTTCAACATGTGGATTTTGGGTAGGACTCTTGGTTTTTAAATATGGTGACTCTTCCAGCAAACTGTAGCCCAATTGCATTTACATACGCATCATGGAGTAAAGCATGATCTTCATTTGAAAGCCAGAACCACCAAGACCCTGTTAGGGCACAAGATTCTGCCACTTACGTTCCAGGAATATTTTATTCCATTTCACTCTTGGTTGTGGTTCCCGCTGGTGATTCTAGAAGGTGGACTCACATGCCAACAATGAAATATATCCAAATTACCCGGTAAGTATATCCAAAAGAGTTCCGTTTACTACTAGTTATGTGCTTTTTGAACCCCTTTGTTACTGGAGTATGCAAAAAACTTTGTTTTAAAATTTCTTTACCTATGAGACAAAACCACAGACAACATATTAGCCAGCCTTCAGAGGACCTTGGAAAAAATGTTTCTAATGTGCAGCGGAGGCGTGATGAAAACATGTGGTTGTGTTATGCACGCTTCTAGCCTCATCTGGCTGAGCTAAACGATGGCCTCGGGGACTTGAGATCATGGTGTTCAGTCCTGAGCAGTCCTTTGGTCTCTCTTTGAGAATGGACACAGGCTACTGGGAAACCTGAAGCTTCACCCTTGGCAAAAAAAGGCCTTGTTTTCCTAATTCTATTTTTTTTTTTCATTTCTCTTGAAGATTGGCCCTGAGTTAACCTCTGCTGCCAATCTTCCTCTTTTTTTTCCCTCCCCAAAGCCCCAGCACATAGTTGTATATCCCAGTTGTAGGTCCTTCTAGTTCTTCTATGTGGGACGCCACCACAGCATGGCCTGATGAGCAGTGTGTAGGTCTGCGCCCAGGATCCAAACCAGCAAACGCCGGGCCGCTGAAGCAGAGTGTGCAAACTTAACCACTCGGCCATGGGGCTGGCCCCCCAATTCTATTTTAAAACACATCCAGCTACATGGAGGGGACCAGTGTTTCATTTCAGCATCTGCAGAGCAAAGCTTTTACCTTGCTCTCGTGTACCTTCTGACCAAGACAATTGTACTCTTTACTGGTAACAAATATGTCAATTGCAGGCTCTGAATCATTTCTTTCAAATGTGTATTACAACTGTTCTCTCTCATCTTCATTAGACTCTTTTGGCAAAACTTCTGAGAAAGGCTTTAAGCAAAGAGGGGTCATCATTAAGAAGAAGAACAACAAACTGCCTAGTGTTCTTGATGCTCTGTAGACAAGTCTGAACAAACTGGACATGTGCTGTTCCTGGAGGAGAAAGCACAGCCAAGGTTTACTTAAAAAGCACAACCATTTGACTCAGGACAGTTTGTCAGTGAAGTACATGCATCTGTGGATCGAGGGTGACTGTTTGCCTGCTCCAGTTTTCAAGCGGAGCCTGCCTGAAGCAAGCGTATTTGAATGTTGCCTGATGTGTCAGGGCTCCTTTCCTTCCTGCCTTCCTTGCTGTGGCTACAATGAAGTCACAGTCAATCCAGATATCGTTGGGGTGGAGGGGAGTCCATCCGGCAGTGCAAAGGCAGAAATAAGTTGGTCACAGAGACAGATGGTGTTTAAACACTTGGAAACCCAGGGTGGTGTGGCGCAGGCATCCACAGGGAAGGAGATCCTTAGGAGGGTGTGGCAGCGAGGAGCCCTATGGCTTGAAAATAGTTGCAATTTCACTCAATAGCTGAGGCTGCCTCTGATGTCGCTCTGCCCGGAGCCCATGGACCACCTCGTGTGTACTCCAGGCAGCTGGATTTTACTCTCTCATACATGATTTGTGAAAAAAAAATTTTAAGATTCCAAGAAGGTTGCTGTGGCTAGAACTAAGCACAAGAAAAGTTCAAATTTCAAGAAGAGTGGGGAAATGTTTTTGCCAAAGAGCTAGGACTCTCAGAGATGTCTAACGGGGCATTAAAAAGATGAAGATGCCTAAATATGGAGGGTTCACAATGGCAAGCAGGGACAATTTCAACATCATAAAAACAGTACTTATAGTCAATTGGAACAGGCTGATACTATAAAAAGAGTCATAATTCCATGCTAATACTCAAAAGGAACAAATAATAGGAACTGTGCCCAAAAAAGCACATGAGTCTCTCTCTCTCTCTCTTTTTGCTGAGGAAGATTAGCCCTGATCTAACATCTGTTGCCAATCTTCCTCCTTTTGCTTGAGGAAGATTCACCTTGAGCTAACATCTGTGCCAATATTCCTCTATTTTGTATATGGGTGACATCAAATCAAGGTGGCCGATGAGCATTGTGGGTCTGTGCCCAGGAACTGAACCCGGGCTGCTGAAGTGGAGCACACCAAACTTAACCACTAGGCCACTGGGCCGGCCCCCAGCACATGAATTTCTAATGAAGTTTATAAGACATTCTGTTAATTGTTCAATGCAACTAATGTGAGTTCTCTACTCAAGGTTAGATTAACACTCAGGTTAACAATCAGAAATAAGAAGCAGATGTAGACAGGGGATAAAGCATGTTTAAAATATATAATGTCTATGGTTTGATCATTTTAAATTAAAGTGTTTTTGGTCATACAGAATTGAAGTGACCTAGAAACCAAGGTCAAATCTTTCAGAAGCTCAATCCAAGCTGAAGATGATGGGTGAAGAATAGCGTGTAGACCCACTCGGTCCACAGGGGAAAGGTGACCTGTGCCGGGGTGGGAGGGCTGGCAGATAGAGGGGCAAGGTGGCCCATGGGCATTGCCCGAACTTTGACTCCCAATGCCAACATGTGGCTGCTACTGTGGGCTTGACATTGTGCCTCGGGAAGAAATAGTCACAGAATTATTTATCCCCTTGAAGGATTTTTAAAAAATGATATTTCAAAATGATACAACTTTTTAATTCATCCTGAAAAATTGGAAATTATGAGACAGTTCCTTCCTACCTTATCTATCACACTCCTAACAGTAATTGTGGTCAGACCTTCAAATGGCACTGTAAATAGCAAGCTGGAACCTTGCAAAACTCTGAAAGTCTCATAGGTGCAGGCTCTCCCCACATCCTCCTGCTATTGTGGACAGACTCAGGGAGGGGGAGCACAGGTGCTGGTCCATGTTGGGGCCCAGGGCAGGACACCCCAAAATATCCCACAACGGCACACTGATTATTTTGAATTAAAGTTGCTTCAGAAACAAAAAGGGCATTCTGACCCTCCTGGCTCTGTTCCCCCTGAAAGCAGGAAATACATCTCCCACATGGAAGATGCTCGTCCTGTATCCTTATCACCAGAGCTGGGAATTCAGGGCCAAGATGTCTGTATAAACAAACCTTGCTAATTTACTACCTCAAGTGTAAACTCTGCTTAAATCTCTAATTACACACTTGGCATCTAAGTTTCTTTGTCCTATCATTCCTCACAAATTTGTTGTTTCTTTGCATAAAAGATGTATATACTGCCTGCTTTGTTTCCTCTCCAAGCATCATTTCTCTATGATTTCCAGTACATACATATTAAGTGGGGTTTTTCTCCTGTTAATCTGGTCCTTTGTCAATTTTATTATTAGTCTGGCTGTAAGAACACCAGATGGGTAGAAAGGGGATTTTCCCCTATGCTGACATCAGTGCAGGGTATGGGCCCCAGCCCAGAGACACCTGGTGAAGCCCATTGTCCTGTGACTATACAGCACGCCACTGAGGAAGTCCAAATAGTTGCCTGATCGTTGAATTGGAAGATAACAGACAGGTGCATGTAAAACAATATTTCTTCTTCTTTTTTTTTTTTAACAAAATTTGAGGGAATCACTTGATGATTATCCACAGATTATAATTAGCCAAAAGGCTAATGAAAAAGCACAAACCCTCTAAACATCTGTGACTGGTCAGGGAGGGGAAAAATAAGGTGAAGAACCTATGACCCAAAACAAGGACATGGAGAAATATTATCTAGGGACTTGGGAAATAACACTCACGACCCATTGTCACATGGACATCTGGAATTGGGGGGTTCTAGAAGATTTTTCCTTTTCCAGTGTGGTCCCCGTGGACCCCCTGCTCCTGACATGGTTCCTGTTGTTCAAAGCTGGAGACACAACCCACTGTGTCTGGACCAGACCACTGGTGTTCCAGGGCCCAAACTAAAGGCTGGTCTCTTGGGATGAGACAGACAGATTTCCAGGACAAATGAGACTCGGGCTGACTCATCCACCCCAAAGGCTGATGTGAAATCTTGTTCTATGTTGGGGTTTTTTTTTTTTTTTTTTTTTTTGAGGAAGATTAGCCCTGAGCTAACATCTGCTGCCAATCCTCCTCTTTTTGCTGAGGAAGACTGGCCCTGCGCTAACATCCATGCCCATCTTCCTCTACTTTATATGTGGAAAGCCTATCACAGCAGGGCTTGCCAAGTGGTGCCATGTCCACACCTGGAATCCGAACCAGCGAACCCTGGGCCGCTGAGAAGCAGAACGTGAAAACTTAACTGCTGCGCCACCGGGCCGGCCCCTATGTCGATTTTGTTCTAAAGGACAGTCGTGCAATATTAGACCACCCTATCCATGGGAAAAAACTAGGTAATTCTAATTTTTGGTGCAGGAATCTGGTTAATTTAGTTAAAGTAGCATATTTTCTGCCAGTACCTCTGTACCTACATTAATGGTGGGTTAAAGGAAAATGGTGCACCTGGTAACAACAAAAAATCAATGCCACAGAAATACAGTGAAGGAATTATTGGCCCATCTGATGGGGACAGTGAAAAATGTTCTTGCCTGGATTTTGTTGGGTCATTACAGGATTAATCATCATTTTGGGGCTGCACAACCAGACCCTCCCCCACATACTTTTATTTTGGGGCTGCACAGCCAGACCCTCACCCGCATACTTTTATTTTGTCTTGGGTAGATGAAGGCCAAAATCAAGGGATACTGTGCCTCGAGAAATCTCTTACCTGCTTCCATCCATTGATCCATCCATCAACCCAATCATCTGCCATTAATTCATTTAGCAGTCATTACTTGACCATCTGTTACGTGCCAGACACAGTTTTAGGTACTGGGGATTCAGTTAGTGAAGAAGATAGGAAGACCTTTTGTTCTTAGAAAACTTAAATTCTAGTTGGGGGAGACAGACTAGAAACAAATAAATGAACGATTGAAGGAATTTCAGAAGGAAATAGTCACACAGGGTGATGGGGTACAGAAAAACGCCATGCATCCCCCCAGGGCTAATTTAGCTTAAGTAATTGTGTAATAATCTTTCCTTCTTTCCTCAAATAAAGCATATTAATACATTTATACCATGGTTCCTGAATGAGTGTATAATCCCTTCTTTTTTTCCTGTAGAGGAAGGATTAATAATATGCGTAAATTCTTTTAGTTGATGTTCTTCTCTTAGGAACTTTTCTGGCTCCTAGTTACCATGCTCCTTCCCCAATCTATTTAGGGAGAGATTTGTGTCTTAGTTTCAGGCTCTGATCTTGTCCATTAAGATTTATTGACATTAAACTCCAAGGAGGCTGTTAGTGAATTTCTTGATCAGGCTACAACTTCTGTCTCCTTAACTTTCAATTGCTGGAGTGGAGTGGCCCCCAAATTTTCGAATTCCCACTAAGCAGTGGGCACACTCTTCTATTTGTCTGCCTCTAGTGGGAGCAACAGCTCAGGGCCCCACACCTGTTGTCAGTCTTGTAATTTCCCAATCCCCATGCAGAAGGCTGAAGCAATGCAAATAATATTGAGATATTGTTTGAGCATCGCCTTTAGTCAGGAAAAACGAGTAGGTGAAGTCCTTTAACCCACCTCAGAGTCTCCATGTCAGGACATTTCCATCCCACTGGGAGCAAAAGAATCAAGGAGCAGTCTGGGCAGAGATGAGTGGGAAACCCAATTCGCAGCAAATCTAAACTGTTCTAATATCCACTTATCTGTACCCCAAAAACTTTGAGGAGTGACTCACATATTCTCCGTGTGTGTGTGTGTGTGTGTGTGACTATGTGGTGGCCTTTCCACACAATAGCAAGAAACACACTCCAGGAAACATCTCATCTACTAATTCTGGAAAAAATGCAGATTTCATCTTTGAAAAAGAAATGAGCTTAGAAAATATAACCACACATTAAAAAGATTTCCAAATTCAAGACCAAGTGAGAAACCTGAGATATCATAGCAAACGTTTCCTTTTAACAGAGTTCCCCCCACCAAAGGGGAGAAAACTTAAGACAATCTCTAATTCATGTTCTCTCCAAGTTTCTAGAAGACAATGAAGTCATGAAAAGGGAAAACATTTGTTAATAGATATGTTACTTTTAGAAGAAAAATATCTGGAAAAGCCACAGAGACAACAAAGAGCAGATTGAGTGTTAGAGACCCAAATTAGTGAATTTGAAGATGAGCTTGAGAAATTCTGCTAGAATGCAAAGATGAATATGGTGAGTGAAAAGATAAAAGACAAGGGAAGCAGATAACAGTAGATGCAATAAGCAAACATAGAAGGGTAATATTTGATATTAAATTTCCTTGTGTTTTACCCTATGCTTCACGCCCCACCTGAGTTCCCCAGAAAGCAGAGTAGTTGGTCCAGGAATAGAATCTGGGGAAGCTGGGAGGATGGGGAGAGGGAAGTGAGCAGAGCCAGATAAGGACGCATTATTTCCGTGATATCCTGAGATAGCTGGTCAAGATTCAAGCACTGAACACCCCCTAGAAGGTGGGGCGTTCCATCAATACCCTCCAATTTAGATCAAATACATTCTGGTTGAATTATCTAACTGTGGAAAACAAGACCACTTGAAATACTAGAAGATGAGATAGGTCAACATTTATGTAATTTTGGTTTGGGCAAGACCTTCTAAACATAATACCAATTAAGAAACCATAAAGGAAAACACATATAGATTTGTCCGCTTACGTTTCAAAAAATTTTCTATATATGAAAAATACCAAATAAAAAACTAAAAGGTCATGATCAGCTCCAAGAAACAATTAGAGGTTTCCATGCCAGTCAAAAAGTTAATATTCTTGGGACCAGCCTGGTTGCACAGTGGTTAAGTTCACATGTTCTGCTTCAGTGCCCTGGGGTTTGCTGGTTCGGATCTCAGGTGTGGACCTATGCACCACAAGTCAAGCTGTGCTGTGGCAGCATCCTGCATATAAAGTAGAGGAAGATGGGCATGGATGTTAGCTCAGGGCCAGCCTTCTTCAGCAAAAAAAAAAAGAGAGGAAGATTGGTGGCAGATGTTAGCTCAGGGCTAATCTTCCTCAAAAAAAAAAAAAGTTAATATTCTTAATATATAAAAGGCTCTTATCTATTCATAAGAAAAAATGGGATATCCCAAAAGGAAAATGGGCAGAGGTTAAAAATAATCACTTCATAATAAAAAGAAAATTGCCAACGAACATGAAAACATGTTCAACCTCATTACTCAAAGAAATGCAGATACAATAGCCATAAGATAATGTCTTTTGCTGATCAACTTTGTAAAACCGTGTGTGTGAGTGATGCTGGTGTGTGTGTTGGTGTGTGTGTGCAAGAGAGAGAGAGAAAGAAAGAGAGGGAATTGTGTGTGGCAATGAAGATATGCAAAAGTGACACTCTCCAGTAGTATGTTGGTGATATCAATTTGTAATACATTCTGAAGGACAATTTGATGTATATAGCAGAAGTCTTAAAATTTGCATCACATAGCTATTTAATGGAAAAATCTGTTAATCTCCATACCATCCACGGTCTTAACCACTTCTCTCTCCTGCCTCAGAAATTGACTGGAGTTGCAGACACAGAGGAACAGCAGTAAGGGCAATTCAAGTGTCTGTCTCAGGCCTTCCTAACTTCTGACACTGTCTTTCTCTGCATCTTCTACTCTCTTATTAACCACAGCACAGCGATTTACCTAGTTGGTTCCTTTAAGAACCCTGTTTAATGGGTCTAATGGGACTTCATTTCATCAGAGACACTTGGCCTTTGTCAATCCCCCATTCTCTGGGATGCTTTAGAAAGAACCACTCCGCTGGTCGAAGCTGGCCGAGATCCAGAGCCAAATTTAAAAGAAGGGAGGAGAATCTCTTTAGAGTTTCCCTCCGTCGTCTCGTTAAGTTAATTACTGCCCCTGCTGCGCCTCCCGCTGACCATCATCCTCTTGTTGAGCTGAGATAATGATGTGTCCGTGTCTGACCTGGGGTGGTCATTTCCTACTTAGGAAAATTAGAGGCAGCCAGGCTTGGCTTCCGAGGCGGCCGCTGAAAGCGCCGGTAGCAGGTTTCCTTTGAAGACCCAGGCGTGGACGTTTTCCTGGCCTCCCAACTCACTCCGACTGAAAGAAAAGCGACCTACATTGAGGGCTGTGAGAAAACATTTTTGCGCATTTTGTACCAACTCTTGATGATGAGGACCCTAAACTGAGAAGCCGTGGGAGCAGGTGGAAACTTGGAACTCTGTCTCCTGGTTGTGAGGTCCTGAGTGCGAGGATCCCAACCAGGGGACAGGGGACAAGGGACATGGGATTATGGGGACCATTTCCCAGGGTGGGAACAGCCTCTGAGACCAGAGCTGGCCGACATCCTAGTTATGTCTGATGGAAGGTGTTCAGAGTCTAAATGGTTTTTGTACAAGGATCATTGTAAACACACATTTACACAAGCAAATACTGTAAAATAAAATTAGAATGAGCATGTTTGTGGCTTCTACAGGTATGATAGTGTGGGGACCTGAAATTGGCCACCCCAAGATATGTCTCTTTGGCATCAGGATTATTTGAGGCTGATTGCTTTTGATAAACTGGGACAGGGAAGGAGGCTCTGAGGAATGGAACTTGCCCTTTGTTAGGACACATTTACATTTGTAAGGTAAATCTCTATCTGTAAAAGGTGGCTCCCTCTCTGTACCAGGAAGAAGAAAGGCGATGACCTTCTCTCTAGAAACTCTTAATCAATACCAAAGGCAAGGACCTAAATCTGCATTTTATGGTGCTTGTCTGGTAACCTCCTGTAACTGACTTCCCTCCCACTCCCAACGTTGGCATTTCTTTAAGGATTAAGCATCTTTCCTTAGGCTAGGAACTGATTGCTGAGCTCACCTGTGACCGCCCAGCTCAAGACAATCGACTTGCCTCCTGCTACGCCCACCGAGATAGCAGACCCACTACCTGCTCTGTCCATCAAGCACTGTGCCGACAGGGCAATCTTGTGACTATTGTGGGAGGGATGTTTCAATCACATGTGAAACATCCTGTTTGGGGGTATATAACCACTATGTGCACCCCACTTCTTCGGTGCCCTTTCTTCCTTCGGGAAGAAAGGCCCTGGGCCATGGTTCCTCATAAAGCTTTGTTTAATTTTCTCTTGCTATTCTGTCTCATGTGAATTTAATTCGTTCTCCGGCCAGACGAACCCCCATTTGGGAAGAGGAAATGTCTTCCTCCCCTACAATAGGAAACTAAAGAAAAATATGATTTATTAAAACTTTTAAAAATAAAAAAGTCTCTGCCTTTTCTGGAGCATGTTTTTTAAGGATACAAAATGATTCTTTACAAGGACTATGGTATTAAATGGAAAGGCCATCATCTCAGTCACACACACAAAAATGTGCCCATCTAGAAACTGGAACCCTTGTGCACTGTTGGTGGGAATGTAAAATGGTGCAGTTGCTGTGGAAAAGAGTATGGTGGGTCCTCAAAAAATTAAAAACAGAATTACCGTATGATCCAGCAATTCCACTTCTGGGTATACGCACAAAAGAGTTGAAAACAAGGTCTTGAAGAGATATGTGTATGTCCATGTTCATAGCACCATTATTCACAACAGCTAAAAGAGGACGCAACCCAGTGATGGGTGAGTGATAAACTAAATGTGGTAAATACATACAATGGAATATTACTCAGCCTTAAAAAGAAAGGAAATTCTGACATTTGGATGACAATGTGGATGACCCCTGAAGACATCATGCTAAGCAAAATAAGCCAGTCTCAAAAAGACAAATACTGTGTGATTCTGCTTATGTGAGGTACCTAGAGTAGACAAACTCATAGACAGAAAGTAGAAGGGTGGATACCAGGGGCTGGGGGAGGGGAAATGGGGAGTTCGAGTTTAACGGGTAGAGTTTCAGTTTGGGAAGATGAAAAAGTCCTGGAGATGGATGGTGGTGATGATTGCACAACAATGTGAATGTACTTGGGGCCCCTGAACTTAAAAATGGTTAAGATGGTAAATTATGTGTATTTTACCACAATTAAAAAAATGTGTGCAGTAAATACACCACAGCGCTCAGGCGAGTTTTCTCCATGCATAGTAAGACAGTCTCAAGGAACAGAGTTAGGTTATCTCCCACACATTGGCCTCCCATCTGGTGGGATGTCTTCCTTGGCTGCCAGACTGGGCCAGGCCTCCCCTGACACTTGAAGGCTTCTCCTTCTGGGCTGCCGTTCATCAAGCACGTTCTCTGTGTCAGTCAATGGGCTGGGTGAGTGTATTCCATTCGCCATTATTACCCTGGAACTCTAACTCCTTGTTTAATGTTTTCTCTTCTGCTACAATACGAACTCCATACTCCAGGAATAGCATCTCCTTGTTCCATGCTGAATCTCTATGCCCAGTACAGAACTTGCACATAGTAGACACTTAATAAATATTGGTCGGGAGCCGGCCCCATGGCCCAGTGGTTAAGTTCGCGTGCTCTGCTTCAGCGGCCCAGGGTTTCGCGAGTTCAGATCCTGGGCGTGGAAATGGCACCACTCATCAGGCCATGCTGAGGTGGCATCCCACAGGCCACAACTAGAAGGACCCACAACTGAAAAGTACACAACTATGTACTGGGGGGCTTTGGGAGAAAAAGGAAAAAAATTAAAAAAAACAAGTATTGGTCAAATGAACACTACTGTGAATGTCAATAAAATGTTTATTTTTGCTTCTACCCCATACATTTTAATACTTTTTTTCTTGCACATGGATGATTGGCAGAGCCTTTTCAGTAAGACTTATGGACAACATTGAGATTAGCGGTTCTAAAAGCAGAAACTCTTCAGATTATTCATGGCAAATCCCATTTAGCCACTCTTGGTACTGTCAGAATCCCCAACCTGCATCTCTAGTAGGTTCTGCTATTTTGTTTTGTTTTTTTTTTTTGAGGAAGATTAGCCCTGAGCTAACATCTGCTGCCAGTCCTCCTCTTTTTGCTGAGGAAGACTGGCCCTGAGCTAACATCTGTGCCCATCTTCCTCTACTTTATATGTGGGACGCCTACCACAGCATGGCTTGCCAGGTGGTGCCATGTCCACACCCAGGATACAAACCGATGAACCCCGGGCTGCTGAAGCGGAACGTGTGCACTTAACCACTGCGCCACCAGGCCGGCCCCAGTTCTGATGTTTTTAAACACTGACTCTGCTGTTTCTTCAGGCTTCCCAGGACCTTAACAAATAGGAAATGACCATCAATGTCCTGCCAGATGTTTTCCTTATCCCAAAAGAGAAAAGGCTCAAACCTTGTATTGCGTGATGGCCAAAGGTAGGGTGTCTTGATTTAGATTGATTCCCAGAGGGTGCCACGAAGTCTGGGGTTCAGCAAGGGTCTGTGGGTCAAGCAGAATTTCTTTCTTCCTGTGCATTTCTTTTACTTTACTTTTGGAGCTGCTCCATTTGATCTCATTCTGGAGACAGCTGACTCTCATAGCCACGGACTAGCCCTGCCATACATGAAACATTCAAGGGGGTTTATCTTATTGTGGCTTTAACCCCAGAATCAGCTGTCAGAATATTTGTTAGTTTACTTAATCAAAGCTGGCCACTTAAAACTTTGCTAGCTAACGCTTGCTTTTTTAGTTTCTGAGCTTAGCGAGAAATATTCTTGCCTTCTTGTTTAATCTCATTGACATGGCCAGGTTGCAACATGTGAGTGTTCCTTTCTGTTCCAAATACTAGAACTTTTGTTTTTTAAAAGTATGTCAGAGAAAGACGATATGCTATTCTAAGTCACACTTTCAAGTAATCATTACCAGATTTTTATTATCATCATCTAGTTTCAAAGAATAAAAACAAACAGTCCATTTAATCCAATTTTTAAGGATTATTGGGTCAACTGAATTAACGTTGTTTTCTAACGTGTCAAAAGAGGTTGAATTTTCAACAACCAAAGAAACTTCAAGTACATTCATGTGTTTCTTTTTCAGGATAAACATTTATTAAGTGACTATAGTTTGTTTGCTTTCATAGAATAGGAGCTGGCAAGATGTTTTCTGGGCTACTAACTGGCTTGATTAGTAATTAAAGTATATTTTATCCTGATTAGGAAAGTACATTTTCCTTTAACAAAATGCAATGGAATGGTAGCTACTTGCTACAATTACTGGCTCAATCATGGTCAAAAAAGACTCAGAATTATGTATAAAATGATTAAATATAAGCTACAAAGCTTATAACCTGAAAAATAGAGCTTCAGGGATTCCAAACCCCAAATGATGAATTATTACAGAAAAATAAACTTCGTAAGTAACAGTGAATTAAAAACGAAGTCTTTTTCCTCTGCTTTAAATGTGTTATATTTTTCTGAGCATAAATAAATGCGATACAGGAAGATTTCCACTTCTGGCTGTTTGGAATAGAGAATTAGAAAAAGAACCACAGAATAAACTCAAAGTAAGAAAAATGGAGAGAAAGATAAGAGCAGAAAATAAGGAACTATAAAACAGAGATGTAAAGAAAGTCGAGATGTGTACACACGTGTGTGTATGTCTGTGTGTGTCTCCTTGTATGTGTCTGTGATAAACACTAAAAGGAAGGAAATGAGATAGACACAATCTGGAATAGTTGTTACCCTTGGTGTGATGGAGTGCGGGCCAGGGATGGGTTAAGGAAGGAAATCTTTATTGGCGACCCACGTCTCACATATGTGCTTTTATATGCATCAAATATTGTTGAACAGATATATATATAAGATATATATATATTTTAAAGATTTGCACCTGAGCTAACATCTGTTGCCAATCTTCTTTTTTTGTTTTCATTCTTCCCCCAAAGACCCCCAGAACATAGTTGTATATTCTAGTTGTAGCTCCTTTTGTCTCTGCTATGTGGGATGCTGCCTCAGCATGGCTTGATGAACGGTGCTAGGTCCACACCCAGGATCCAAACTGGTGAAGCTCTGGGCTGCCAAAGTGGAACACACGAACTGAACCACTCGGCCATGGGACGGGCCCCTGAACAAATATTTAAAAAAAAAATACATGCATTATATAAAATGAGGGAAATGACAAAAGTATGAAAAAGAAAATTAGGGGCTGGCCCAGTGGCGCAGTGGTTAAGTTCGCACATTCCGATTTGGCGGCCCGGGGTTTGCCGGTTCAGATCCTGGGTTTGGACATGGCACCGCTTGGCAAGCCATGCTGTGGTAGGCGTCCCACATATAAAGTAGAGGAAGATGGGCACAGATGTTAGCTCAGGGCCAGTCTTCCTCAGCAAAAAGAGGAGGAATGGCTGCAGTTAGCTCAGGACTAATCTTCCTCAAAAAAAAAAAAAAGAAAATTAAAAATTACCTACCCCTACTTTCAATCTTTATTCCTCTTTTAACCAATTTAGATGAAACTGTTTCCAAAAATCTCATATTTTTTCTTGCTTTCTGAAAGAGTGCTTTTAATGTACTTGAAGCTGTTTTAATGATTTCTGGTTATTTTGTGTACAAAAATTACTGTATCATGCTCTAAGATGCTGATAGCCCCAGGGCCGACAGAGTTGCCCCTGGATATTTGCTGCCATATGAAATGTCCCCAGGCCGCTGAGCATTTGGGATTAGTTTCTAGTTTGTTTTCTGTTAGATTCTTACGGGATAATTCTCATTGCTATACTCTTCTTAAACTCCTCATTTAACCGCTGGTTCCATATCTAATCAGCTGTCACATTTTTTTTCCTCCTAAACCTCTGTCTCATCTACCCCCTCCTCCCGACCCCCTTCAGGCCCAACGCTTGGCTGCTCCCAGCCTCCTCTCTCTCCCTTCCCGACTCTCTTCCCACAATGTCAAGGGCAAGGTCGTGCAGGCCTGGCTGCTCTCTCTGCCTTTCCCCCTCCCGCACGCACTGAACCTCAACCACACAGGGCATTGCTCCCCGGACCTGCTGCTGTCTCTGCGTAGAACACACTTTCTCCTCCATGTGCCTGCCAAATCCTGCTGATTCCTAGGATTATAGCTAAGTGTCAGCTCTCCAGGGACACCTGCCCCCACTCAGCAAGCAAGACCCAGCTCTGACTTTGTGAGCCCGTGCGTTTCCTTCCTGTTTGTTCCACACTGTGCTGTCATTACTAGGTTACTTCCTTTATCCGTCACCGTGCCCCGCCTCAACAAAACCCATATGCATCTTGTTCATCTTGTCCCAGTGCCTAGTGTGATGCTGGCTTTAGTATTCGATAGGCAATCCCACTGACTAGAGAGGGTCCTGCCCACTTTGGACACCATGGTTAGTAGTCTGAGGTTAGCACTGATGTTAAGGGACGTCACACGCACACACAGCTCCAATCACAGCACCGTAGTCTGTTGTGTTCAGATAGTGATCCTCGCTAAGTTGCGAGCTCCAGGGGTTCAAGGACATGGCTTCACTCCTCCTGGTATCCCCGACCTAGTGGTTTGGGCTGACATGAAAAAAGTCGCTGAACATTGGTTTTTTGGGGAAATACTTGGTGACAGTCCACAAGTTTTCCTGGGGAGGAGAGACGACTTAGAAAATATGCAAGCACCATGCAAATATAGGTTTTTTCAGAATTCTTCTCCTGATCAAGATCTAAAGATAATAAACATTTTAGTCCTTGGCAGTAAGATCCCACTGAGAAACGCTGTCTATAGGAACCCCCTGGACGTCTACATGGACATCTAAATGTCTGGACCTGGGAAGAGAGTTCTGGGCTGGAGGGATTGACTTAGGAATCCTACCCCGGCATCTGGTGTTTGGAGGCACTTCTTTTTAGGAGCCTCTGGGCACACAAGTGCTTAATGATTGAAGGCCAATGCGCTGGGATGGAGACCACTAGTTCCCATAACACAGACAGACTGGGCTCCAGGATTAATGTCCCCTGCCCCCACATGGTGCTCCACAGTCCTAAGATCCAGGGTCATGGAGCACATATCTTTCAATTAGGGCCCAGAAGGGAGATTGCTTGGCATCAAAGGGCCCTGGATTAGCCAAGCCGGGTAGGCGTGGGGAGCGAGGGGAGGCAGCCTAGGGACAAGGGAACCCAGAAGTTGCAGGCCTCAGTTTTGCCAGGACCAGTCCTGATAGAGGTGGTGTCCTTGTGTGCTCTACGCTCGAGGACAAGCATTCGTGGCACAAGATTTGTTATATCCTAGTCTAGGCAAGGGAGACGGAGAGTGAGGGAACGTTGACGTCACACAAACCTGAAAATGACAGCAGCCGGAGAGGTGAGGGGTGAGTACATCTCTTCCTCCACATCTTCCTGCCTTGAAGAAATTGTTGCCAGAGACATCTAAATGTAAACTTGAGCTCAAGACCCATTTGTCTGATATCATAAAGTGGAATCACACTGTTTTGGAAAAGACGTCTTTGCCAAGTCACTTTTACTTTTTTTTTAAAGATTGACACCTGAGCTAACATCTGTTGCCAATCTTCTTGTTTTTTCCTTCTTCTTCTTCCTCTCCTCAAAGCCCCCATAGTTGTATATTATAGTTGTATATTCCAGCTGTAGGTCCTTCTGGCTGTGGCATGTGGGACGCCACTTCAGTGTGGCCTGATGAGCGGTGCCATGTCTGTGCCCAGGATCCAAACCGGTGAAACTCTGGGCCACCGAAGCAGAGCACACAAACTTAGCCACTGGGCCACGGGGCCAGCCCCAACCCCAGTCACTTCTGATTCCAGAGCTTAGTAGGGCTCACTCAGGTTCGAAGTTTCAGAGTCCTTGTTAATCATGGATCTTGTGCTAGGATCTGCCAAACAAGGAAACGGGAAGAGAATTCAAATTCTTGGGGCGAAGTCAAGGTAGTGTTTTATACACACAGTCCTATTCATTGAGGCTTGCATGAGAGAAATAAAGAAAAGTCCATGTTTTGTTGAAAACATCAGCATCGGGTTCAGGAGAGGCTCACAAAATCAGCCTCTCCCTAACTTGACGCGCAGGATTCCCTCTCTGCAATGGTTAATTTCATGTGTCAACTTCTCTGGGCCCCCGGGTGCCCAGATTCAACATAATTTCTGGACATGTCTTGAGGGTGTTTCCGGATGCGATTAGCATTTGAATTGATGGTCTCGGTAAAGTAGATGCCCCGCTCCCCAGTGTAGGTGGGCATCATCCAATCCGTTGAGGACCCTAATGGAACAAGAAACAGAGGAAGGGAGGATTCATTCCACGGCTGCCACCCTCCCTTCCTGTCTTCCTGTTGAGCTGGGACATCTGTGTTCTGCTCTTGGATTAGGAGTCACAGCATCGGTGCCCCTGATTCTCAGGACTTCAGACTTGGACTGAAGGACACCACTGGCTTTCCCGGGTCTCTAGCTTGCAGACAGCAGACTGTGGGACTTCTCAGCTGTCATAACCGTGTAAGCCAAAATTTCCTTTCATGTGTATCTATCTCCTATTGCTTCTGTTTTTCTGGAGAACCCTGACCAATACACCTTCCTTCTGTAAAACCAGCTGACGGACCCTCAGCTCCTGCTAGGTGGCCACATTCTAGTGTGCTCACCATCTGCATCTACTAGTTGAGTTACAGGCAGACCAAGAGTCAGTCAGCTTTGTTCCCAAATCTGTTTCTTCTCCTTGAACTTGGTACTGTAATTACCTAATTTGATGACACTATGTAACTCGATGAAATACGAATGTAAAAATGAGTTGCATTTGTATTGTAATTTAATTAATGCAAATTAAATGCTTTCTTGATATCCAATAAAAATCAGTCACGAAGAACGTTGTTTAAATGAGGGCAAGTCAAATGTAAAATAAAAACTTCTGTAAAAGTCTGAGATTTTGGATTCAGGTTGTTTCCAAGTATTTTGAGTTCTGGCTCTGCTTTAAAGAAACCATAATTACAAAATAAACAATGCATTAGGAACGTGGTTGATGCAGCAAAGAGCACAAAGAATTCCTACCAGGAGACCCATATTTGAAGAAAAGATCTTTGTTCCTCATTAAAGACAAATAAACACATTTTTTTTTGTTTTGGATTAAATTAACATTCTTTTTGAGAAATGGAGCCCTAGGGAACAGGCATTCTACTGGGCATGTTTTGAACAATACCAAGAGAGTGGTCTGCGGCCCTTCCAGTCACAAGTCACCTCTCAGAGTCTGCGTGGCCAGCCCCTTTCTTTTTCTTGAGAGGGTTGGGGCCTGCTGGGATCAACACATCCTGAGGCCTCTGGCTCCCAGGAGATGGGCAGCCCAGCCACCTTGGGGCTGTAGGGAGGGATCCACAAGGAGGCCACGTCCACAGAGCACTGAGCATGGCCCACGCACAAACGTGCTCCATAAATGTTCACTGTCTTCTTTCCAGATTGCCACCTTTTAATCTGACTACTTGCTTGTTGCCTGCCTACAAAAAATGGTGTTTAATTCCAGGCACACAGAAAAAGAAATGCAGCTTTTAGAAGGTTAATAGTATTGCCTTCTCTGTGCTCTTAATAATTATTTTATTCCTACGTTCCTTCAGGCTTACAGAGATGGAATTTTACTTCTCCCCTCGAGCTGTGCTGGAATCTACTCTAGGCATATCTGGGGTCAATAATGGGAGGGGGGAGGTGTACTGGTATCCCCTCTTAAGGTTGCTATGTAAGATGAGGTTATTAAAAGTGTTTGTAGGGGAGGAAGACATTTCCTCTACCCTCTAGGTCCTTCTGGCTGGACTATGAATTAAATTGACATGAGACAGAATAATAGGAGAAAATTAAACAAAGCTTTATAACCTATATACGTGGGAGAGACTCAGGAAAACTGAGCAACTCACCAAAATGGTGGAGGTTCTCATCTTAATTACCACCTTCAGCTACAAAGGAGGATGTTGGGGGTGGGGGGAGTCAGTTATGGGGGATAACCAGAAAAGCACAGTAAACAAGAGTAAGGTTGTTATGCAGATTTAAGTCCTTGCCTTCCACATTGATGAGTTTCTAGAGATAAGGTCATCCCCCTCTTCCTGGTACAGAGAGGGAGACACCTTTACAGATGGAGATTTCCCTTACAAGTTTAAATGTCTGTTACAAAAGGTAACTTCTACCTACCAGATTTTCTCTCATGGTTGCAGTTTTTAAAAGCAATCAGACCAAAATAATCCTCATGCCAAAGAGACATATCTTGGGATGGCCAATTCCAATCCCCTACATGTTCAAGCAAGGGAGGATTATTTTTTTCACAAAGGAAGAGAGAAGCTGCTTCTTTTGGCCAAGGAGTTTCAGGGGACTTGAAGGGTCAAGATTTTCAGATTCATTTGATTTCACCCAGTGTCTCCATTCTAGTTCTCAGGAATCCACTGCTTCCCACTTACTGTGTAACTTTCATTTGAGAGAAATGGCTAGGCTGTGAATTCAACCTATGATGTAATTCTGGAACTTGTAGGATCAAATTTTGGGTCTGCTTTTCAGTGGTATCAGCCTTGCCTCCATCAAGCTCAAGAATTTCTTTTAACACCATTAGAGGGAGCTCTCAACTTTTCCAACAAAGCCACAACTTGATATTTTAAAGCCCTAAATTTTGTGTGTATGTGTAATTTCTCCCATGGAGTCAGAAGCAGCCAGCCCTGCCCCAGAACTTTCCTGGTCACAATTTCCACTGTAGTGATCGAAGTCAACCGTCCCTTGGCCTTCCAAAGTCTTGTTTTGACTAGGTACTTCGTTTCAGATAATGACAGCCCTAATTTAAGTAACTTGTTTTGCCACTGGACAGATAGATACTATCCGTATCCCACTTTCGCCTGACAATAATGCCATCGATGTGTTCAACCCCAATCATATTATTTAACAAACCACAGATTCCCATATTTGGGCATCTATTTCCTGGGTGTCATCTACTCACGGTCCAACTAGAATATCAATCTGTGTTTAATCAGCAAAACAGAAGCCACTGTAGATATTTCAAGCAGAGGCAATTTAATACGGACACTTGTTTACAAAACTGTTGGCAGAGAAAAAGGGAGAAAGGTGTGCTGGAGAGACAGTATGGTATTTACACAAAGACCGGGAAGCGGCGATTGCTCCTGGCTGGAGCCACAGGCCTCTTCTTGCCATGAAGTCGAGGAGGCGCTTTCGCTGCCTCTGTCATTGTTAGAACTGCGACAGCACCACCGACCAGGGTCCGGGGGCCTCCATCCCTCTGGTTCAGGTGGCCAGACTTCTTCATGAGATGGGGGAAAATGGCTTCTGTCTTGCTCCTCCCTCCCATCTGGCCAGCGCTACCCATTGGGAGAGCCTTACAGGAAGCCAGGTGGCACAGGGCCAGGGACACATAGTTTGCAGGTTTCTACTCCTGTTGTTACCAAAGGGAATATAGAGGGGCAAACGTGCGCTCTTTCTCAGGACGATATTGGAAGATGTGCTTCTTCAAAATGAGGGAGAAAACCAAGAACGAGGATGACCCAGGATGTGGGAGACAGGGTGTCCAACGCAAGAGAGAGGGACTGGGGCATTTCAGGAGGTGAAGGAAGGAGAGCCCAGGGCAACAGCATCAAGCCTAGAGATTAGCCAGCCTACCCCAGAGCAGGAGGGCTGCCAGCTCCAGCAGGGAAGTCTGTCAGGAAGAAGGAACAGGAGCCACCGTGTGATGCGTTTGAAGACATTGAGAAATGGATGGGGGCTGGCCCGGTGGAGCAGCCGTTAAATGCGCACGTTTCCCTTCTCGGCAGCCCAGGGTTGGCCGGTTCGGATCCCGGGTGTGGACATTGCACCGCTTGGCAAGCCATGCTGTGGTAGGCATCCCACATATAAAGTAGAGGAAGATGGGCATAGATGTTAGCTCAGGGCCAGTCTTCCTCAGCAAAAAAGAGGAGGACTGGCAGTAGTTAGCTCAGGGCTAATCTTCCTCAAAAAAAAAAAAAAAAGAAATGGATTGTTCTTTCAGAGAGCTGGAAGAAAATTAATGATGAATATATAGAAAGCAGAGCAACGAGAACCACAGTTCAGGAAAAATGGAATGTGAAAGGAATCATATATACTATCATAGTATATGATATATGATATATATATCATAGTATATGATCATACTATACTATGTGGCTCGGCTGTTAATAATAGTTCCACAGCTATACTAAGGTGAATGTTGACTATTTGATTTAGTAAAAATTGTATGAAGCCAAGTTTGTAGAGAAGAAAGGAGTTGTGTGTTGGGATGAGGGGTGACGCGAAGAGAGCTATATGTTCATCTTTTATATTAAAAAGTCAACAGGTAATATTCAAAACTAAAAAAATCAAGAAATGTCAATATAAAGCAAGTTATTTATATACAATAAATCTCAGGGGAAAAAACAGCAAAAATGTTTGAAAATTATTTCTGAGGAGTTAGTAGAGGAGAAATGGGGCAAGGAACTTTTGTTTTTCATTATAGGTCGTTATTTAGCTTTAAAAAAATCTACTTACTACATTACTTTGGTAAAATATCAATATAATTTTTTAAATCCACAAATTTAGAGAAATTTTTACCAGACGGAAGCATTATCATCTATCGTTTAATAATGCCAAGTTTAACATTGCTCTTTATCAAACACTTCTCAAGATCTCTTGTAGAAAGCACACATTTGTGCTTATCCATCATCTAAATAGAGATGACAGTGATTACTCCTTTGTACTCCTGATTCTTTTATTTTAAATTCCCTTAAAGTCTAACCCAGATAATAATCAATGTATTTTAAAGTTTCTTCACATGTAACACTGAAAGGCCTATTTAAAATTCTTGACTTACATTCTGGACAACTTGATATTGCTTTGGATGTTATTTCTTGAAGATAACTTTATTGTTTTTCACAATCTTTTTTATTTTATTTCCCTGGCCCACAATTCCCCTATATGTTTTGGTTTCACATAATTGTGGAGAAAGAAACAAAATAAAGAAATACAACAATTTAAAAAATTCCCAGCAAATTAATGGTCATTGTCCTGGGAATGCCGGGAATGGAGTGAGCTGGAGTGGCATGGCAGGATCTGGTCCATGGGTAGATTTTAATGCAGTTGTACAACAAGCTCCATTTGGCCATAGATCTAGGTTAATAGGATTCAAAGGGAAGTAAGGTTGAATTGTACGTGCTTTGTGAGGAGTGGAGAAATCTCTGATTCTGGCCTCAGATCATCAAAAAAAGACCATAGCAGCAATGAGGGCTCTTCTTAGTTTAGGGGAATGTCTAATTTCTTGACTTCAAGGTAAATCCTCTTTTCTTTCTTTTTTCTTGGTCTGCAATAATAAAATAAAAATGGAGAGGGGAGAAAGAAATCATGAGGAGGCTGGAAAGCAAAATAAAATGGATAATAAATAAATGGAACAACAAATGAGTGTAAGCCTTGTTCAGCATCAGGCTGGCAGTGCATTCTGGGTGGGGAGTCTCGAAAAGAAAATGGACAGAGGTTGGTGAATAAGTAATGTGGATGGAGTGGTTCTTGAAACTCTCCCCTAGGAGTGAGGCTGGCTTAAGCTGCTTATTTAAGGTGTTCCACCCTTCTCTGTAATAGAGAATGTGGGAAATGTCTAAATTTAATCCTACATCAGTTAAAGATGATGATTGCAAGATCTAGACACTGTTATCTTCAATTCTGCAAATAGAACTTTAGAAATTATTTTTACCAAAATTTATTTACTTTTCAACAGTTGGACAAGTGAAAAATCAACTCAAAAATTCAATTGTATTGCAAGTTTTCTCCATCATCTTGTTTTCATGAATATAAGATACTCATTAGAGAAATGGTGCTTTCTTCACTTTGTGGTTCCCACCCAAGTCCTCTTGACATGCTCCTGTTGACAGTAATATTGAAATCTGGTGTGGGGCTACTCCTGGGTCCCCCAGCTCTTCACAAATTTCTCCCCACCTGGAGGTGTTTAGTCCTGCCTCAGTTTCTAGACCAGTCTGAGACTGGGAGAGCAGCAGAAGCTCACCCAAATCGCCCAGTGGTGCTGGAGTCCTCACAGACTCCAGACGTAGGCGCTCAAGCAAATCTGCTGAGCTCACAGGGTCTCTCCGCCAACAACAACAAGAGTAACAGCAACAGCAACAATGGCAACAATAACAACAGTAGCAGCAGCAACAATGGCAACAGCAACAGTGGCAACAATAACAACCGTAGCACCAGCAGCAACAATGACACCAGCAACAATGGCAACAGTAACAACAGTAGCAGCAGCAACAATGGCAACAGCAACAATGGCAACAATAACAATCGTAGCAGCAGCAGCGACAACAGCAACAAGAGCAGCAATAACAGCAGCAACAGCAGCCGCCGCAGCAGCCATGGCAGCCACCTTGACAAAACGCAGCCCGGCCCTGGGCCCCTCACCTCCATCATCCCACCGTGAACCCAGCCCTGTGAGGTGGGATGCGTGCATGGGCCCTGGACTCTTCCTGCCAGGACTGGAACCTTGGCTTGGTGACCTACTGGCCGTGTGACTTTGGACAAGTCCTTTAATCTGTCTTGCCTCAGTCTTTTTCAGTTGTCAAACAAAGGGAATCATAACACCTGCTCCATCGGGCTGCTGCAAGGATCAAATGAGGGAATCCACGAGAAGGGCTTGGCAAGCACTGGTTGGAAGCTCTTAGTGAACGGTAGCTATTGTAGCCCCCATTTTACAGACAAGGAAACATGCTGAGGAGGTGGACATTAGTAAGTCCAAGGCTATCTTTGTAACTAGGTTGGGCTCAGGGCCCTTAGGAGCTGAATGACTTGGTTCGGGGGGGACTCCTGCCCTACCCTATTCTTGCCGCCTCTCCCTCACTGTCTGGACACTCCACCTGGGTCAGCTCTCCCAAATGAGCCATCCTGCCTGCCTGACCCCAGGTGCCAATTGGGGTCTGCCTTCCTGCGCCCAGACACCTCCTCCTCATGGGGGCTGCCCGTCCTCATCTTTCTCTGCAGGTGGACCCTTGGCCCAGCTCTGCCTCAGCCCTCAGCTTCCCACACTCTCTTTCTGCAATTCCGCAAGCTTTATAGATCTGTATTCTGTCTTTGAAAGGTGAACTGGGTTACATTATACCGAAAAAGGAAAAGTGCAAATCTTCATAGAAGTATTTGCAGATCCCATGAATAGAAAGAATATAGAATAACAACAGCAATAATCTTTTAAATATCTCTTTAGCCTACTTTGAACCAGCCTGATGAAAATAAAAAACACGTAGGAATACCGGTGCATGTATATATCAGCTAGCTGCACTTCCCTATCTCAAAACCATTCAGAACACACTTTAAAATCTGATTTCCAATCAATCGTCCAGGTACACATTTTCCTGTTTTATAGAACAGCTATGGAAACTTCGATGAATAACAGTGGTTATTGGACATTTACAAAGTGCCAGGCACTTTACGTGCATCATCTCATTTAATCATTGCAAAAATCCAATGGGTAGGAACTGTTGTCCCCATTTATAGATGAGGAAACCGAGCCTTAGAAGAACTCAGGCCACAGCACGTATTACTGCCTTCTTGACACCGGAGCGGGCTGGGGAAAGCCTGGAGAAATCTCAATTTGGGATGCTGTCGAAGGAACCCAGCCTTTATGCCACAACTATTTGGTGAGCACCTGCTCCGGGTGTGCCAGAGACCGTGCTAAGCTCTAGAGGTATGACAGTAAATGGGATGCAGTCTCTCTCCTCAAGGGGAGGCACTTGTGTGCACGGGAAGCTGCGTTGAGACAGAGGTACAGCGGGGGTGGTTGGTCTGGATCAAGGATCTCAGACTCAGATATCTACATGTGCCAGGCAGATAATATGAGCGCTCTCGGCATGAGATAATAAAGAAGAGTGAGACTGTCCTAGTCGAGGCGGCATGCCCTTCAAAAAGCTGAGCCATCACTCCATTCCCACAAATTGTCAACAACAGGAAAGGTGTGCTCAGTGTTACCAAATCCTCTAATTTTTTTTTTTAGCAGATCCTGGAAATCCAGTTTCCGTGGAATTTCCCACTTTAAAAAATATCGTGTGAGCCAAGCAAAGTTCTTCAGAACCTGGTGTCCTGCGGGCTGCCAGTGTGTGACCTCTGGCTGGATTCAAGACTTCTTCCAACTCTGAGCTTCAAGTTCTAGGAAAAACTCAGACCACTGCAACCTCCTTGCAGCAACATGTGTCCAAGTACGGAATATGTTAAATGTGAAGGTTTTGTAGAATGGATAAAATTCAGTTCAGTTCATGGCACCAACGGGCCAAAAATGGAGTATGGATAAAATAAATAAAAATATCTAAGCATACTCTAGAAACAAACTTGTGGGGAGTGTCATTTCTGTTTCTGTTTATTTAGATTTTTGCCAGTTTACTTTCTGAATAGGTTCCTATAGTTCAAAATTCAGAAAGTACAAAAAGCTATGCCTTAAAAAATCTCCTGCCCACCTCAATCCCATAGCCACCCAATTTCATAGACAACCAATGTTATGGTTCTTGCATATTCTTCCAGAGATACAGGTAAATACGTATATATTTATATGCATATTTTGCTCTTTGTACACAAATGGTAGAATATATACTTTTCTATATTTTGCTTTTTTTCGTTAATAATATATCTTAGACAATTCTCCTTATCTACGTATATAAAGCTGCCTCATTCTTTTAATGGCTGTATGGTATTGTATTGAATGATACACCACAGTTTATATAACTGGTCTTCCAATCGATGGCCGTTTAGGTTGTTTCCAATCTTTTGTTGCATAAAAAATTGTTTTAATGAACAATCCAGTACCTATGTCATGTTGCACATGCCAATTCCTCAAAGTGTGGAATTTCTAGGTAAAAGGATATGCACATTTGTAATTTCGATACTATTGTCTTATTGCCCATCATAGAGGTTTTCAATTTGGACTCCTACCAGCAGTGTATGACACTGTCTGTTCCCCACATTCTTTCCCAACATGATATGTTACCAAGCTGTTGGATCTTTGACAACTAAAGTTGATATTAGTGAAGTGTTAATTTGCACTTCTCTTATTATGAAGGATGTAGAGTAAATTTTTGAGCTGTTTTTCTTTTCTTTTCTCTGAATTATCTGTTCAAGTCATTTGCCCACGTTTTCTATTGGGTGGTTGCTGTTATGGATTTGTTAGAACTCTTTATATATTGGAGAAATAAGCCCTTGTTGAGGAATAAATCTCTTTCCTAAATTTGTTATTTTTCTTTAGCTTATGGTAGTTTTTCAATGCAGAATTTTAAATTCTTTTGAAGATAAACTCATTGATTTTTTTTTATTGGTCCTAGATTTTTCGTCCTATTCACAAAGGCCTTCCCCATGATGAAAGCATAAAGGAGCTCTGCTATAGGATCTTCGTTATTTCGTTGTTTCTTTTTCTGTACTTTTAAGTCTTTGATTTAGTTTGAACTGAGCTCAATGTATGGTGTAAGGTATGGAGTCAACCCATCTTTCTTTCCAAGTGGCTACAGAGTTGTCCCAAAACATGTATCGGAGAGTTCATTTGGGAATTTCAGCTCCCTACCTCTGCATGTTTTCAGCTTCTTCAATGGTCTCGGGCAAAGTCCTCCCTTTGGTCTCTGGTAGAAGCAACACCAGTCCTCCAGCCATCAGGCCAACCACGGCTGAAAGCCCAACAATGCAAATCACAGTGAGAACTGAGACATGCACCTTCTATAATTAGAGCTCCTCTTAGCTCTTTTTTAAAAACAATTTTGCTGATTTCCTATACTTATAGATTCCTTTGTCAACTCTGACTGCCCTATTCTCCATCATAAATACTTTGCTGACTCCAAACTCAGTTGGATTACAATTCCTTATAGGGAAATGAAATACTTAACATTTTGAGTCTAGGTTATTCTAGGCTAGAGGACACTGCCGCAGTATCAAGACACTTTGGAGTTAGAAAATAACTCTGAAAAAAAATCAGCTCTAAGAAAAGGAAGAAAATAACCCTGTCAGTATAAAGCACTTAGTAAAGAAAATCAGTCAGAAACTTGGATCATTACTAGCAAATAAAAAGTAATAAAAATGTATTACTGCATAACAGC
Organism: Equus asinus; assembly: GCF_041296235.1. Taxonomy (NCBI): domain Eukaryota; kingdom Metazoa; phylum Chordata; class Mammalia; order Perissodactyla; family Equidae; genus Equus; species Equus asinus. The sequence goes on along the minus strand of NC_091790.1, from coordinate 29,785,479 downwards.
ATTAGAACAGCATTAAAAAGCAAAGCCAGGCCTTTTAGTTCTAATTCAGGTGTTCAATAAATTCCTCTTGTTTCTTTTTCCTTTGTCTCCAGCTATAATCTTTTGCATATCCTGGGGGTAATAGTAAACATTATGGTGTTTTTGTTTCTTTAAACTCCCATTGAAGTTTTGGGATCTTAAGACTATGTTTTCATACATTTTTTATAACAGAATGCACAAGTGGGATGTGGGTCCTTCACTAGTTTTGGGGTTTCAAAAAACTGCACGCTGGACTCCATTTTTCTTTCCATCCTTAAAAAAATGGCAGGAAAGAGGCCACAGGGCACTGGACGTCGCTCTGGGCACCTGGGTTCCAGTTTTGACCTCTCCTTCCTAGTCTTAAAGCCCTGGGAATTTCTGCAATCTCCTGGATACTCCAGACTCTCCTACATAAAGTGGGGTGATATATCCACCTTGCAGGCTTGTCCTGAGGCTGAAATGAATTCATGTTTCTGAAACGCTTAGAATACTGCGTGCCACATGGTATGACCTAATAGCCAGTCTCTCAAAATCTCCCCGAACCTCTCAAGACTCACTTGGCTGCAACCCATGCAAACAATAAACACATTCAGCTGGCTTCGATTCTCTGAACTGAGTGAATTATGAAGAGAAGATAATAGATGCATCAAATTCTCATCCATTTAGCATTTTATATTTGCAAAAGTAAGCCTAACTAACCAAGATATTCCTTATCGATTTTTCCAGTACTATTTCAACCAGGATTTCCCAACATGTGCGTTTATTGATTTTCAGGCTTCTAGATCACTGTTTCTGGCTATGTCAAGACCACAGCCAGCTCATCATTATCGTGTGGGAAATGAAAGAAAGGGAAAGAAGTTAAAATGCAAAACTATTCGTTTTGCTTCCTGCTAGCTACTCAGATTAAGGGCTGGCAAGGCAAGAAGATGGAAGTCCTAGAAAAAATAAAGATGGGACTTCTCTTCAAGTTTATTTTAAATGTTGAATGTAGTTAAAACCCTTTATCTTTTCTGGGAAAGGCAAGGCATGATGGAGGGTCAACAACGGCTCCTCTGGCCTGGAAGTTGCACTGCTTTGTGAAATAATACTTAGAGAAACAAGTCTGTTCCAAACCCAGAAATGTCCCACTGACCCATTGCTCACCCACTGCCCGCCTAAGGGAGTGGCCGCGATTGCGGCATCTCCAACTTCCTCCTGGGAAGGAAGGAGTCTCAAGGGTATGAAGACACTTCCCCAAGATGGAAAGGGATCTCTGGAGACGGGTCCCTCAGCCAGTGTTTGGGGAGGAAGGAATCTGGGGCACGTATGTCCCATAAGCAGTGCCAGCCACCCTGTGGCCAAATCATGGTTATCTCGGGATAAAGAACTTGTGTCATATCAATTTTGGCCATCTTGCTGTTACTAAGTCAGAATGTGGAGGAATTCGTTGGGTCTGTTTTGAGGGAGAGTTCTATCAACGGTTTGGGACTTTTGCTGGCAGATGTACAGCAGTGGAAAATTTTCCCCCTCACAAATCCCTTGAGAAGAAGGAACGAGCAGAGTTACGTGTGGGTGGCAACGCACAGCATTAAGAGAAAAGCAATGGGCGTGCTCCCCTGGTGTGCATCTCAGAGGGTCTTGTCCTGCCTCTCCCAAATTAAGTGAGTGCTGTGCACCCACGGGGAAAAGCGCTACATTTTTGTCAAATTAAAAGTGGCTCAGAATGGGTCTTAAAAGAGGTTGAAATGGGTGCATTGAGGCGTTGCGGCCGACATGAGAAGGTGAATGCTGTGTGTGTGTCTGGAGACCTGTCTGTGTGGACACGTAGAAGGAGAGGATCTGTCCCATGGTCTACAGCTGTGGGAGGAGGCCATGGAGGTTGAATGAATGGAAGTGCCCAGCATTCCCTGTCACCTCTCAAAGTCTATGACTTGTGTTCAACATACGCCTCTGTGTCTTAATTGTTGATAAATAGACTTGTCCCTGTCCCCTTCTATCCTGCAGGCTGGTCAGGTGTGGGGAGGGCTCTGCATTGGCACGTTCCTGCCTGCCCCAACTCCACGGGCAGTGTCAGAAGGGAAGTGTTGTGCCAATGCTCCTTAAATCTAATCTAATCTGAGGAAGGGGTTGCCAACACCAACACAAGGGTTCCATTATGCTGGTGCATTTTCTTCATCTTGGTCTTTCTCTCCCCTGGGTTTTGAAATTGCCCTTTGCAAAATTTTAACCACCTTTCTTTGAAGTAATCAAGTAAATGATTTGTATTTTTCCGCATCTGGGCATAGAGGAGGCAGAGAGAGCACTCTTTGACAAGGAGACTCAAGGAGGGGTGGGAATCAGTGAAGAGAGAGGGGCCTTCTTCAGAAAGTTCCTTCCATTTCACTCTTTCTTGACTTTGTACCTCTAAGGGCATGAATTTCCCGTACTAGAGTATTAGAAGCTACTAATGGCATTACGAATACTAGTCTTATTTCCACTAATAGTAGTACTAATTGCTAATCATATTGACTAGTTGCTAACAGTCATGACACTTATTTTGAGGCACAAAAATGGAGGTCTCTAGAAAATCAGGTTTTCATTCAAAGACCTCTCTGAGGATTTCTTACCAAAGACCACCAGTGGGAGCTCTTGCCAGATGCTGGTGAGTCGATAGACCAGGAACGGTGTGATGATGCCACCAATGTCACACATGGAGGAGCAGACGAGGACACCAAGATTCCTGGAGTGCAGGAAGCTGATTAAACTTTTTAACTTATCCCAGTACAGGCATTATCTCCCACCTCACCCCCAAATAAATACTTCCCTAACTCATTAAAATGCCTGTGAACTAGAAAAATTGTTCATGTCATCTTCAATGCGCACAAATGCTAAATGGTACATGATTCCATTCACGCTCTCTTGTACTTGTTTTGTGTTAGCTTTCTTGAAGATTTTCAATCGACGGGGGGTGATTTTTACTTTTCACCTTCACCACCTGTCTTCCTTGTGCTGTTTCTATGGTCTTGTTTTGCACTGTTCCCTGTCACTCTCTCCTGTGGCCATTTGGTAATCCCTCTCTTGTGATTCAATATCTTCTGTTCTCACCACACAGTTTCTGTATTTTAAAGCCTATAAGCGTGAGATGTGAACCGGCTACTGCCTTGAAACGTTTTCATCTTCTCTTACCCTGTGTTTTGAAGATGAAGGTGCCTGTTGTTGGCACCAGTGGTAGTTCTAGCCAGTAAGCAAGTGTCGCGACCGCCCTCTTTGTGCTGAGGAAAACATGCTCACCGGATGAATGTGGGGTACAGTTCCGCGTTGACCAGGCAAACCATTTCATAGGCCATTGTAATCCCCATTCTGCCCAAGCATGCGACTGTAACTTTTAGCCATTGCAGATCTGAGGGGAAAAAACACACCACTTACACACACTGCACTCTACCCCTGGTCTTCAAACAGTGCTCCAGAGGGGGCTTTGCAAGGGGAAAGGCCATGTTCCAGAACGGGACAAGAACACAAAATGGATTCTTCTATAGACTCAAGACAACGTCAGCAAATTCTCCATGTCTGTTTGTTTTAACTTTAGATACAATTCTAATACTATCTTAACTTTAGACGTCAGTCATTAATGACAACAGATTTATACCAGTTTCTGAAGCTGGGCCAACTATAGTCTACAGAGGTCACCTGAAAGAAACAGCAAAGTATGGGCACATTCTGAATGATTGCTAAAAACTGAAGGATTCAAACGAAGGCCCGTTCTGTCACACAGGCTTTTGCTCTCCTTCAGTGAGAAAGCATTTGAAAAGGAAAGAAAGGAACGGAATAATTGTTTGCTCATGGCATTTACTTAAGCTTTCTCATTTATTCTGCAAGATGATGTGGGGAGGTCAAGGGAGTTGCCTAAATAATATCTGGAACATGCTGGAATAAGACTTTAATCCTGGGTTTGCTCTAGCCCAAAGCCCATGCAGTCTGCTCTGGCCCAGCTTGATGGCCTGTAGCGTGGGTCTTCATAGCTTCCCTCATTGTATTACAGCAGGCAACCATTGGGTGTCATTGTTCTTAAAGGCAGGGTGGCCATCTGGGTTTTCTTGGGAAAGCCCTAAAGATTGGATTCACTCTTTCCAAATTGACTTGGATGATAAATTACCTATTCTTCCTATCAAAGGGCTGTGACACTCCCTCTTCTCAGGGCCTTGGAAGACAAGACCCACCTTGGCATGAAACTTACCAGCAGGGATAAAAACCGAGGCTAGACACGCTACTCCTGCCACTACATTTGATGCAGCCCAGGGATAACGGCGTCCGATGCGGTCAATGGTGAGGATGATGATGAAGGCGGCAGGGAATTCAACCAGGGCAGAGTAGAAGAAATCCAGGTAGATGTTGCTTCCTGCAAGGCCCATGTGCATGATGAGGCCCTGGTAGAGAACAGAGCTCGTGAACCTGAGCAAAGAGGAGAGCTCAGGTCAAGCCAAGCATCAAAAGCAAGTTGCCAAAAGGGAGAGGGCTCTGGAAAAATAAGAGTGGATTGTAAGTGACCTTTCTTTGCCATCTTCTTATTGCTCTTCCCTCCATTTCATTGCTTTTACGCTATCTGACCCACTGCCATGTCTGGCTGTGACCCCAGAACCAGGAAAGGGGAAGAAATGAGGATAGCGTTCCCTGGCCAAATTGAAAGGTAAGAAAAAGTGTCTCACTAGAGTGATTTATTTAGTAAAATGATCTCAGGTTATTAGTGGTTGTTAAGTATTTTTCTCTGTGTGGTCTTCTAACGCAGTTAGGATCAAAAAGGTTGACTGTTCAATTCAGATTTTAGGAAACCAGAAGACCAAACGGTACAGCCTCCCTTCTGGATGATTTATCTTCTGGCCTGATACAAACAATATTTGGATGATGTTTCTAGTTTTGTGGACTAAAAGTCTTCATTGTCTGTAATGGAAAACATGAAGATCATTGGCAAAAGTCACAATTGTCAGAAAAGGAAAGAAGGATGACGAGGCCAAATTTCACTGGTGCATTTTACGTACAATATGGTGAATGTCGCTAAATTAATTCCTGACGAGCTTTACATTTGTCAGTGATGATAAATCTTTGTTTGGCTGATGTGAGTTGTCCCAGTGCTGCACACTGCGAGGAAAGTGTGTTGAGCAAAAGACGGTTTGGTGTAGAGTGAATGGCTCAACGCTCTGAGAGCAACCTGCAGGCAGTGGAGACCGTCAGGCTTAAGTTACCGGATTGTGGAGCCAGTGGATTATTCTTGGGGTTCATTCTTATTTGGAAGTTTATTTATTCATTTTAAAGATCTTATTTTTTATTTTTCATTCTTCTCCCCAAAGCCCCCCAGTACATAGTAGTATATTTTAGTTGTGGGTCCTTTTAGTTGTGCTATGTGGGACGCAACCTCAGCATGGCTTGATGAGCAGTGCTAGGTCCGCGCCCAGGACTCAAACTGGTGAAATCCTGGGCCGCCAACGCAGAGAGCACGAACTTAACCACTTGGCCACGGGGCCGGCCCCCTGGAAGTTTATTTTTTTTCTCCAGTTAGAAAAGAAAAAGAAATGGCCCTTTCCTTGTCAGCCCTGTGTAATCAGGAGAGATCTATACTCATTATCTATTAATCTACTCCAACAGTTTTCAATTTTAACCAAATATTAGAATCCCCTGGAGAAATGCTAAAATATTGGTTCCTGGGCCCTTCCCTTGACCAATTAAAGCAGTATCCTTGGGATCAAGGGTGGTCTACTCTTGGTATTTTATGACCTTCCAGGAGATTGTAAGGTGAAACCAAGGTTGAGAGTGTTTGGATCGATGCCTTGGGACCGTAAGGTGATGTCAACGTCTGCCTGAGAAAAACAGTATCAGGAAAACTTGCTATAAATGAGCCATGCTGCCGTCCACTGTCGATGCTAATACTGGGACTAGGCTAAGTGAATGTGGATGGCTGTGATGAAAAGAATTTGGAGGGATTTTAAAGGGAAAAATATTCCTTACCAGTTGTACATCAAGACCAAAGTGTGTTTCCTTATCTGAGGGGTTCTGACCAAATCAAGAAATGAAGGATTCAACTTCTCGCTGACTTCCTCGCCAGGTCTGAGGCTCTAAGAACAGAAACAAGAGGAATGGCTTTGTATATTTAGTGATAGTGTCCCAGGGTCATACAGGAAGAGTAATAGGACCTTACGCTTACTTATAATGTGCCCAGGACTCTGCTAAGCCCTTCACACACATCAGCTTGGTTAATCTTTACAGATCTCTGAGAAGTTAGGGTCTATGTTGTTCACCCCATTTCACGGAAGAGGAAGCTGGGCTACAGAGAAATTAGATAACTCATGCATATATATATATATATGCATATATAAAGCAATACTATTGGTAAAACACAGTAGGTTAAAATCGAGGCCCAGCCCAGCGACTCTGAGGGCTCAGGGCATTGACACACCCTCTCTGACCTGGACCCATTTGTGACCCATGGGTCAGGAGGCTCTGCTCTGAGACCTTGGCGCTTGGACAGCTCAGCATCACCTGGAGTTTGTTAGAATGAAAGATCTTGGCCCCCAGCCCACAGAGAGTGAATCCGAATCTGCATTTTCACAAGGTCCCCCGGTGAGTCCTGTGCACAGATGTCAACGTTTGAGAAGCCCTGCTCTAGAAGAAAATAGTCGGTGATGGAGCTGAGATTCAATCTCCAGGGTTCTGACTCCTCCTTAGAGCAACACATGACGGTGTGTGAAAGATGCCCAAAAGGGGAAGCCACCTCCAGCAAGACCAGAAATGACCAGACTTACCATCATTATGTGAACTCTGAACTTGGGCGAGGCAACGGCTCACGCATGCTTTATTCCCTGCCCAATCCCCGTAAGGACCTTAAACCTAAGAATGGGTGCCGTACCAGTCATTAATGGAAAATAATGGAATTAATGGAATAACCACCCAGAAACCAGAGAGGAAAGGAAGAAAAAATGCCTCTGAGACCAAAATCCCTCATTTTATATGTCACGGAAATCTCAAATTCTTACAGGTTACCTATCTTAGATTCTCATTCAGAAATTATTTACGCTTATTTTGACATAACTTTATAATAAGCTTGATGTTCTCTTTTCCAGTCCCTGTCAGATGAAAAGGTTTCAGCTAAAGATGCTGAGGTCTACTCAAGGCAGAATCCTAAAAGCAGAGAGACAGACTCTTTAGTAATTTGTTCTATTCAAGAAGGCAGGGGATTGCTTAAAGCATTTTGGGACGTTTTCTATCCAAAATTTTTTAAATTCTAAGAAATTATTATGTGTTTGAACAACTGTTTTATTTACCTGGGCACCTTCCCTCTGGGGAAAACCTCCCTCCCCAAGGATGCAGAGGACACACAGGTAACCAAGACATCAGGTACTTAGGCAGGAATGGCCAGCATGGCCTTGTGCTGCCCAAGATAGAAGCTCCTCATTTAACTTCTAAATGATTCTTGGTTTCCTTTTAGTTTTATGTTTCTATCCGTTTAAAATATTTGACCAGGGAACCACAGAATATTAGCACAACAGAAATATCCTGCTGTATATGGCGGGCCCCTTGGGGCTCCCCATTGAGACAGTGCGTGGTTTGCCCGAATCCTCTTCTTCACTGCTCCTTCATTTGATGCTTCAGCTGCTGGCTCACCTGAAGAGAGGCAGGCAGAGATTTTCTGTTTTTCTTTGCCATGTGCTTAATGACCCTCATGGCCTCAGCATTTTTGTTCTGGGAGATCAACCACCTCGGAGACTCAGGGATGCACCTGGAGGACAGTGTAAGTGTTATCAGTGCTGTTGAGTGGAGGGGAAAGTCTTACTCAACTCCTTTCCCCTCAGGGGTCATAATCAGATTTCTGTGAGGGGTCTTACACAGCGAGGCTTGGTTGGGTGTACAAAGGAATGAAAATTGTGCAGAGGTTGCACAGCACAGGAATCATCCACAAAATGAAAAGGCAACCTACTGAATGGGAGCAAATACTTGCAAATTATATATCTGATAACTGGTCAATATCCAAAAATGGATAAAGAACTCATACAACTCAATAGCGAAAAACCAAACAATTCTATTTAGAAATGGGCAGAGGATCTGAATAGACATTTTTCCAAACAAGACACACAGATGGCCAAAAGGTACATGAAAAGATGCCCAACATCACTACTCATCAGGGACTCACAAATCAAAACCACAGTGAGCTATCACCTCACACTGGTTAGAATGGCTATTACGGAAAAGACAAGAAATAACAAGTGTTGGCGAGGATGTGGAAAAGAGGGAACACGTGTGCACTGTTAGTGGGAATGCAAACTGGTGCAGCCACTATGGAAAATAGTATGAAGGGTCCTCAAAATATTAATAATAGAACTACCAAATGATCCAGCAATTCCACCTCTAAGTATTTATCCTAAGAAAACAAAAACACTAACTCGAAAATATATATGTACCCTGCCATGTTCATTGCAGCAGTGTTTACAATAGTCAAGACATGGAAGCAACCCAAGTGACCATCAATGGATGAACGGATAAAGAAATTTGGAATATTATTCAGTCATAAAAAGAATGAAATCTTGCCATTTGTGACAAATGGATGAACCTGATGAACATTATGCTAAGTGAAATAAGTCAGACAGAGAAAGACAAATACCACATGATGTCACTTATATGTGGAATCTCAAAGACAAAACAAAACAAAACAAAACAAAACAAAACCAGCTCATAGATACAGAGAACAGATTGGTGGTTGCCAGAGGCAAGGGGTAGGGGGTGGGTGAAATGCATGAAAAGGGTCAAAAGGTACAAACTTCTAGTTATAAAACAAATAAGTCTCAAGGATGTAATGTACAGCATGGTGATTATAGTTAATAATACCGTATTACATATGTGAAAGTTGCTAGGGGAGTAGATCTTAAAAGTCCTCATTACAACAAGAAAACTTTCTGTAAAATTCTGCAGAGTGTATGTTTCTTTCCTCCTTCAAATGCTGGCTTCTATTCAGCCTTGTGCAGGGACCCTTTGGGCCCCCTCTTCAAAGAGCTTCCAGTGGAACCATGGGAAGTAGACTGCAAAGCAGGGGCCAGCTGAATATCCAGCTCTGTGCTACAGGGAGGAGAGGCGGTCAGCTGGGATGGGCTCCAGGCTTTGCAAAGCAGGTGAGAGCTGACAGATGGGGTAGAAGTGTGGAGGTGGGAGTATGCAGACCATCATGGGGAAGGCAATTCCGAGAGCTGATTCCCCAAAGGAATGAGATAAGAGTTTGAGGTCAGATGGTGGGAGAACTTAAAAGCCTGACCGTACAGATTGAGCTTGACCTAGCAGGACACACAGAGCCCCTGTACATCCTTGAGCAGGATGATGCTCGGGGGGAGGAGGTAGCAGGACGCTCTGGTGGTAGTTCCGGCTTTGAATCAGGAAGGTCCCAGTAGGGGTCGTCACTCTAGGGGAGAAACGTTGCTCTGAGAGGCAGGTCTCTCAAAAGGAACTCAAGATGGATGTTTTTCCAGGAGTGTAGTGGAGAGAGGAATCAGGGACAATTCTTCGGTTAAGACTCCATATCAGGAACAGAAGCATGGTGCAGGAACAGAAGTGGCAGTCAATCCACAGCTCACAGCATGGATCTTCTCTGCTGAATGCTGCAGGGCATTTTTTCTAGATCACACTTGGTGGTCATGTTCGGTTCTGGCTGCCCATGCGTCAAGAAGCAGTGCCAGTTGAGCCAACTATTGCCTGAGCTGAAGGGCCAAGAAGGTGAAGAACTTTGGAACCAGGTCAGAGAAGATAGGAACTAGAAATGGTAAGCTAGAGGTGAAAAGTCTGGATGAACTCTGAGAGGCATATCCAAACAGTCAAAGAACTATCCAGTAGAATAGAAATTAATTTTTTTGTGTGTGTGAGGAAGATTAATATCTGTGCCAATCTTCTTCTACTTTATATGTGGGTCGCTGCCACAATGTGGCTGATGAGTGATATAGGTCTGTGCCTGGGATCTGAACCTGCAAACCCAGGCCGCTGAAGCCAAACATGCCAGACTTAACCACTATGCCACTGGACTGGCCCCAAAGTAATTTTTTGAAGCTCTAAATTTAAAATTAGGAACACTAGGTAAATTTGATGGGAATATAAATTCTTGCTCAATGAAATTTCTCTTGAACACAAGCTTTGGGTCTACAGTAAAGTGGCTTGCTTGACAATGGAGTAAGCATCATCCATGATAGCATTCAAGCAGAGGCTGGATAATCACCCAGTGGGGATGTTGTTATGGGATTCTGGCCATGGACAGGAAGCTGGGTCAAAGGACCCCTTATGTTGCCTGACCTCAAAGAGCTGGCAGTCCACTGGGACAGACAGTCAAGTCATGCAGTGTCAAGTCAACAGTTGATCCCAACAAGCAATGAAACGTGAGGGTTACAGAGATATATGGGCAATGCTATCAAGCAGGGGACAGAGGCCCCATCTGGGCAGGCTGATGAGGATGGCTTCAGGGAAGGTGAGGCTTGCCCGGAGTCCCACCTTCGGTGACTTCCATCCCACCTCTGCACCTGTAACTCCTCCTTTCTCACCCATGGTGCCACCTCACTCTTCTTCAGTCCTGGCTCCTCTTCCCCAGCTGGGCTTTCCGAAATTGGTGTTTTCTCATGTTCTGTCCCATCCTCTTCCTCTCCTGGCCCTAGTCATTTTCTCTGAGTGATCTCATCTATCCCCATAGCTACAAGAAAGATGGCGAACTTTTCTTGAATTCCTGATCCTTAAGTTTAATGGCCCCTGGACATCTGCATGTTGATGTCCTTCCAGCTCCTCAAATTCCTCACGCCCAAAGCTCGCCTCGTCATCTTTCCTTCCAAACCCGCTCTCCTTCTGTGTTCCTTCTCTCTCTGAGTGACACCCCCACCAACAGGCAGACGCACAAGTCTACGCTCTGAGTGTCATCTACCAGGTAGCTTCTCTCTCTAAACTTCCACCTTCAATCACCAAGCTCTGTCATCGCCACCTTATTAAAATGGTTTATAACTTTTTCCTCTTCACACCCACAGCTTCTATCTTAATTCAGGCCCTTGTCTTCTCTTGCAAGGACAATGGCAATAGTCTCTTACCTTATCTCCTTGCCTCCAGTCTTCTCCAAAACAACTGTTTTCTACTCTGCGTCTTGAGTGGACTTTTGAAAGTGTAGTCCCATCATGGAGCGTGTAGAATTGTAATTCAATTAGATTTGATTCTATTGAGTGAAAGTGGCAAGAAGACGTGCTTCAGAGGTGGTCAGAACTTGGACAACAGGTGGGCCTTTGCTGCCGTGCTAAAGCGTTAGGTCTTTATTCCGACGGGAACAAAGCTATTGGAAGACTTTCAGCGAGAAAGTAACACAGTGGAACCAGATTTTTGAAAAGTAGTGTGGAGCATGGATGAGAGGATGGTAAAGCAAACGTCAGAGACCAGTTACGAGTCTATTGCAGCCGGCCAGGCAAGACATCACGAATTCCTAATGGACGAGGAAAGAAAGCAGTGGATTCAGAGACAGAAAGGACGTAGAATGGTTATAGGGAGGGAGCTAAGTCCCTCTCAGAATTTTACTGGCTTTTGGAGGAGAAACAGGCTTCCTGGGACAGTGGAGATGTTTAATTCTTAGACAGGACAACTGTAGGAAGAACAGGAGGAGATGTCCAGGAACTAAATAAGTGGGTTTGTTGCATGGGAGAGAGATTTTCTTGATAATCCAGCATCCTCCTTGCTTTATTTCAGGTTACCTTGCATTGGGGTTTCTGATAGTTTCTGCTGTGTCTACTATTTTCCAAGTTCCCCTTGAGCAGGGGTGACAAATACATTTCACTTGCCCAGGTAACTCTGATTGATTGGTATGGTCTGCCTGGGATGCCATGTTGTCCTTATCTGGATGAAAACTGCTAGGATGCCTGCTTTGGGCATCGATATGGAGAAGTGGTGACACACAAAAGCCATGCTCCACCTCCCCCATCTTAAAGTTTCCTCTGAGGGACAGAAGAAGAACAGTCATGTTGTCTATCTCTTCAAAGGCTACCATAGCCACTAGAAGCTAATTTGAACATCACACAAATAATGCGAAAATGTAAGATTCAAGTAATAAGATTCTTACACCCAAAGGGAAAGGACGTTTGATTTTCAGAGAGGGAGACAGATTGAAGCTCGTATATTTTATTCCTGAAACATGGACCTGGGCTTCCTGTGAAACTGGCCTGGAGAGTGAAGGAAAACTTACAGTTCAGAAGGATGGTGTGTGCTAGCGAAGGCAGCCTTTTATCGAAATAAAATATTGCAATTTATCTCCTTTTTGTTCCAAATGGACTTACCAATAGTAGAACAAGAAGCAGAAGTTGGGCAGAGTAACCATCAACTGCAGCCACCTCCAGTGAGGAAGCAAGTATGCCACCCCAGCAAGGATCAGGAGCCCAAAGGTAAAGGCGACTTGGTAAAAAATCCCCACTGTTCTCCGATATTGCAGCCCGACAAATTCTGTAACTGCAGAGAGAACCCAAATGGTCAACAGCAGTGCATTGGTTGTCCAATTACGGCAAAACTAGAATGCTAACCTCAAAAAAGTAGTCCAAATTCTAGAACTTTCTATGAAGCTCTCTGAAAATTTTGAAACATTCGTTGGGACCTATTTGGTTATAATTATTGCTCTTGTGTTAATTAATAAATCTTATAATCCCACATTAGATGTGGTGAAACGTGCCAATATGAGCAAAATGTTTGATTTAGAGAATAATTTCAAGGACAAATGCAATTATATTTCAGATCCACGCAAAATTTTGATCTAGAGTAATAAGGCAGTGGTGATTTAAGACCTGAAAAACTGAACCAAACACTGAATTTAGATTGTAGATGATTTTTATGTAAATGAATACCTCAATACAACTTGTCCTCTTCCATGAGTTAAACATTTTCTTGGTAATCCTGTTAATGTGTGTAAAACGGTTTGAAAACCCAGCAACGAGTTTCCTAGCTGACTGTAGCTTGCAGGAACCGATTTTTACATTTTCAGGAATTTTGCAAGCTGCTTGTTAAACCCATTGGTATCCTAAAATCAGTCATGGTGGGGGGATTTACAACTTAGAAACTGGAAAACACTATAAATCATGGCTTTTTATTTTCCAAGAGCCAGTTTATTGGCATACCAGCACACATGGCAGAATAACCAGCTTTATCCCATCTCATGACTACATCATGACAGATGTATGAAGTCTGTGGTACATGGGCTTAGGGAATAGTCATTTTTATGTTGCAAACATACTAGAATTGAAATTCCAGATATTCCATGAGCCACAGAGTTTTTGCTTTAAATGTTTGGTAATCATGTTAAAGACTTCAACTATTTATAAACCAAACAGAAATGCGCCCTAAAAATATTTCTGTAAATTACTGCAAATTATCCCAATGTATTTTAAAACAGAGTTAAACAAAAATTACGTAAGTGCTCATTAAATAGAAATTTCTGTCTTTGGAAGTGGTTGGGGTCATGGACGAGGTTTATAGGGGGTAGGCTAGAAAGAAGTAGGGTTGCAAGGTGTACATCAAGGCCATTCAGAGGGACTAGAGAAGAAATTAATGGGAGGAGGCTGAAGTTAACTGTTGCTGAAATTTAAATTTATACAATTAAATTCCACATATTTCTTCATATTATGTGTTCTAGAAACCAAATTACTGATGGAATAACCACATACATTAATTCCTTTTGAGCAAATATAGATTAGGTACCTACCATGACAGGCACCTAATAGTATTAAGCACCACCTCCTCTTTGTTTCAGAATTCCCCAAATTAACTTTATCAGGTAAAATTTTAAGCACACATATTCCAGTTCTCTAATGTGTAATGAGAGCTTTATTATTCTTCTTTTAATTTCAGTGTCCATTTCCCTTTGTATGGATGCTATTTGAACATAGCCAAAGGGAAAGTTTTGATGGAGTTAATTCCCATAATCTAATTATGGTGGTAATTTTTCTTGATATTGCTTTAAAGACGCTGTGCTGTTAGAATTCAAATATTCTCCTATACTCCACGGAGGTTAAGCATAACTGGCTACTAATGAGTAGGATGTAAATGGCATTGCTGGCCCTACGAATGGCTTGCCGAGGATCTTGGATTGACCACAAGACTTGTATTCTCAGTTTCCTTGTCTATAAATTGACGATAACTGTGGTTTACTACAATGGATTTATGCAAAGTAATAAAGTCTCATAAATCTAATATATCTCTCATCATTGAATTTTCTTTATGTATCAGCCTGATAGGCTAGATTCTCTCTCTGTGTAACACCCCAGGGTAGAGAAAACAAAAAATTCCTAAAGAGTTATGTAAGAATCTGGATGGCATGATGTTTTGCCTCATTTCTGCCTTCATTGTTTTCTTTATAGGAGGAATGCAGAATGAGCTGATTGAAAAGATTTTAGAAATTGTTTTGATACATAAAAAGAAATCTCTCAATAGTGCCTTGAAGCTGAGTCTGTTTCTGCACAGCTCCCCCCATCTGACTGTATTTTGGCAGCAATGTCCCTTTGTTCTCACAGCTGCGTTCACAAGCATTCTTACTCAGGATGTAGCCTATTAACCAGCCTGCCTTGCTGACCAGTCCTTGGATCAAGCGAAAAATTAACGTCAGTGTGTAGGTTGGGGAGATGGCCATGAGAACTCCGGATGCAGCATTTATGAGGATTGTAATCAAGAGGCAGAGCTTACGGCCAAACCTGCAAGGAGAAAACCAGAGAGAGGGAAGAGAATTAGATCAGATTCAGGAAGGTTGCAGAAAATTCATAGAAGTCATGGAAAGCTAAACTAAAGTGGAAGTTAACCCTGAATTGTGGAAATTCAGGAGGAACAGATTGATAGCCACCAAGAGGATCCCTGACTCCAGGTCGGTTCCATTCAGGACTTTTCCTCAGTGCACCATGTATAAATTTTAAGCACAATGAGCCCCACTCACCCCAGGGCTACAGTACCTTCTCAGTCCCACCCTGTGGAGGGTATCCATGAATAGGGTGATTCTTCCAGGCCACCCAGTGCTGAATGCCCTAAGGGCCTGTCTAGATCTTCCATCATCGTGTGAGCTGGTGCCTTTGCACTGACAGTCTCAACCAACTGACCACCCAAGAGTTTTTGCTTTAGAAAAAACAAAATTCAGTGTTGAATGTAGTCCCCCATCCATTTCCAACACCACTTTTGGATTTTGTGGGGTTTGCGTATCTTCATGGAATTCGTCTTCTGTGTCGTGTGGTCATCACTTCACACGCTGCCATCTCATATAGGGCCTTTGTTAAGGAGTACCCTAGCTGGATAGCTTCCACACATTTTATTTGAGGGACTTGGGTTTCATCAGTTTAGGGACCTGGAGAGTGTCTCAGTACGCGGGGTAGGGGGAAAGTTGCAAACCTGGCTTTGACCTTGGCCTTACTGCTTGCTATGAGGTTGGGTGTGTTATTCAACCTTTCTCAATTTCTTCATCTGGAAAAGACCTCTCTGACCCAGTTGACAGGAGGATTAAGTGAGATATTCATGTAAAGAGCTTGGCACATAGCCCTCCTCTGCCTTCCTTCTATTTGCAAAGCTGGCTCTCGGAAAGCTGACTAGGGGCTCAGTATTTTTATTTTCACATTTTCATCATATTCCTCTGGTTTGAAGATACCCTAACCGGTTGTTAGTGGATATTTAAAACATTCTTCATAGATAGCAATGTTTATTTAATTTTTGCTTATCCACTTAAAACTGAGTAGTCTTTAGTGTTTTACGGCACAAGCATGGCACATTCAATGGTGGCCAGACATTTTTTTAATTGCTGCCCTTCCTATTAGGCAACTATGTTCCAGGGACTATTTCAATATTAACCGGCCATTTGAAAATAATCCACAACATCTTTAATAATTATTTGGGAATATTAATGCTTTAAATCTGAAATTAAAGATCAATCAGTCTCATTAGTAATTAATGTAAACCACTAAACTTCTTAAAACCCTGTTTTGGGGTTGGCCCTGTGGCTGAGTAGTTAAGTTCGCGCGCTCCACTTCGGCGGCCCAGGGTTTCGCTGGTTCGGATCCTGGGCGTGGACATGGCACTGCTCGTTAGGCCATGTTGGGGCAGCGTCCCATGTGCCACAACTAGAAGAACCCACAACTAAAATATACAACTATATACTGGGAGGATTTGGGGAGAAAAAGCAGGAAAAAAAAAAAAGATTGGCAACAGTTGTTCACTCAGGTGTCAATCTTTTAAACAAATAAAATAAATAAATAAATAAAATTATTAACCAAAAAAAACCCTGTTTTGACCACGTCATTTCTTGATTCTCAGTCAATGGTTCCCCATTGTAACTATATACCCCTTGGCCTTTTATTCAAAGCTTTCTCAACTCACATCTCGACATGATTCTTTAGCTTTCTTCCCACATTGTCCTACCCAAACCCTTCCTTTACCCTCAACGAGTCTATAAACCTGTGCTCAAGTGCTGATTGTCCAGCTTCCAAAGCTGCCGTGGGCCTACCATAAACACCCCAGTCGCTCTCCTGTAGGGGGACAAAATCCCGGGGCTGATGAGGGGGAGTATTCACCACGTGAAACTCAGAGCGTGAAAAACCTTCAGAAAATCAAATCTGCAATGCAGAAAAACTTCACTGGGGGATAGGTCGCAAATAAGGAGACAATACTATTTAAAAAATAAGGCAGGGCTAGAAGAAATTTTGGAGATATGGGATAGTGGTTGGCGACGATTTCCTCCCACCCCCAAAGAACCACTGAAATGGTTAAATGAAAATGAAGAGATAAAGTAGCAGAGGGGTGTGGACCCCAGGGCTGCTGGCTTCCTGAATCCTTTAGCTACTTGTTACTCAGCACGTGGCCCGGGGCTGCCAGCACCACCTGGGAGGGGCAGACGTGCTGACTCTCAGGCCCACTCCAGACCCTCTGGATCAGAATTGGAATTCTAGCAAGATCCCCAGGTGGTTTATATGCACGTTGACATTTGGGAGACACTGCTCTCTTGTCCTTGAGCCTCAGCATGCTCATCTGCAAATGGAGATAATGAAATCTCCTTTTAAAGGCTGTTATGATCCTAAATGGAATATAACACACGAGGGTGTTCAATACAGTGACAGGCACAGGGCAGGGAGTGGAGCCCTTGTTGTGAAATATTGCACTTGGTTGGGTAAGTTTGACTGTGACCCACTGGGACTTTGACTCTGCTCTGACCTAGTTCCATCCTGAAATATAGACAGTGGGATGCTGGCCCTCGAGAGTGACCGTCAGGCTTTTAGAAAATTTTCGAGCTAATTGTTAAACACAGCCATTATTAAAAATTAAATGATACACTTACGATTCAGTAAAGTGTATTAAAAACAAGCGTAATAAATAGGTAAAACATAGCTTCCTAATTGCCTTACAGTGTTTGACCACTTTCTATGCTCATGAGGTTATTTATGTCTATCTGTTGTATCTGTGTAGTAGAAATACCATACAATGGTGCACATTTCTAGTCAACTCTGTGTTCAGTGACCTTGCTGTGGTTGCTTGAAATGGACCACCGTGGAAGTATCTACACCGCTAAAATCAGCAAATGCTACAAATCAGGGCTCTTTTCCTAAGAAGGCCAGTTGTTAAATAATTAAGCCTGCCACTAAATACAGCACTTATCATCACTGATTACTAGACTAAAAAGCCTGGAATTGACGAGAGAGGACTTTTTTGCGTCACGTAATACTCAAAATAACTCTTTAGGAGATTTGGATGATGAAATAAATTCGATATAAAAAGTTTATTTTCAAGTTCTCTAATATATGTTTCTCTCCTTCCCCATGGCTTCTCCTTCCTCCCTTCTTCTCTTCCTTCTTTCCTCCCTCCCTCCCTTGCTTCCTTCCTTCCATTTGTAAAGCTGATCTTCAGAAAGTTGACTTGGTGTAAGACTCAGTATTATTATTTTTTTGTGTGTGAGGAAGATTGGCCTTGAGCTAACATCTGTTGCCAAGCTTCCTCTTTTTGCTTGAAGAAGATCCTCACTGAGCTAACATCTGTGCCAATATTCCTCTATTTTGTAAGTGGGATGCTGCCACGTACAAAAGGATTAGGAAGCTAAAGGATTAGGAAGCATGGCTGGATAAGCAGTGTGTAGGTCTGTGCCCCAGATCCAAACCCCGGGCCACTGAAGTGGAGTGTGCAAACTTAACCACTGTGCCACTGGACTGGCCCTCAGTATTCTTATTTACAATCCTTTCATAACGTCCCCCTGGATTTCTTCTAAAAGATACTCTCATCAGCCCTTAGGTCATATTTTTTAAATTTTTCAAGAAGACAATCTCTTTTATTTAATGTTGGTTTAACCTGTAGCATAAGATGGGTTTCCATGAGATTCTTGTCCCATTGCATAATATCTGAAAATTGTTCAGAAATAGGCATTAAGTATGGAAAAGATAAGTTGCCTTTTTTTTTCACTCTGTGGTGGTTATCTTATTGCACACTCTTATGTGCATACACAAATAGAACAGAAGAAGGGGCAACAATGAATAAATCTTCAGACAGTTTAAGAACAAGAAACAGAGGTACGTACATAGATTTTCGGTGGAGAATAATGAGTAATGAACTTTACACTGGCGTTGTCAACAATAGGAACAAAATAATGAGGTCATCTAAGAAGGTGGATAATTGACTGGGGATGGTAAGTCAGGAATGCACAGACAGGAGGGCATTATAATCTGTGGGATTATAATAACGAGTGGGATGAGAATAATTAACTTGTTTATTTAACCAGCTGTGAGGCTCGGTCACCTATTTACTCACTTCCATCCTGGCGAGTTGAGTGTTAGTGTCTGCACCTTATGGTGAAGGAGGGAGTGAGACGGAGCAAGGAGCCAGCAGGGCCAGGCAGCCACACACTGGACTCTGGATCTCGCTTGTCAGTGTGTCTCTCCCGGCAACGTAAGGGGGCATCTCCAAACCACTGTCCTTAGTTCTTTGGCAATAAAAATAAAAGCCTATGACCTTCCTCTTCACCTCACCAGCCTCCCACACAAAGTGGGCCCTGGGCTGTGAAAATGCAGATGCCCCTGGGAGGGGTGATAGACTAAGACACCGTTATTAATCTTGAACACATTCGAAGGTTTTAATCCAGCCTGATAACACAATATAATCAGAAAAATATTCCATTCACATTTAATATTATACTCACAGGTTTGGGTTTGTCTATATCATAGATACAGTTGGGGAGGGCAAAAAGCATAAAGTGTGTTTACTTTACCATTTATTTCAGAATAAATATATATTTTGTAATGAATTATAAATATGTGAAATAAATTAGATGATATATATATGTAGGATATAGTTATATATCACTATCTCACTAGGTGACTGATGATTTAGAGAGAATGACGCCGTCCAAAATGTTGAGCACAGTGGCTGGCATGTGGAAAATACTCAATAAACAATTGGTATTATGAGTATTAAAAAATGAACCCTGATGGCCAAGTTCTCTAAAGTGCTTATCAAGTATAAAGTAAATTTTTCTCTTCCTTTCCCTTTTGAGGACTCCTAAAAATGTCTAATTGGTCATCAACAGAGTAAAGATGCATGCTATAAGGAACTTTCAGCACAAGTTGATGTGCTGATGTGATTAATTACAAAATGATGGATAAATAAAAGACATCAGGATAGCTGGATTAGTACGAGCCATGGAAGACACAGACCCATCTGAGAGGACCATTCGCTGTACGTTCCATGTGGAAGGGTTTTTCCTGATCTCTCTCCAGGGACACTGACATTATGCAAGTGTATTTTTACCTCTCTCAGTGTAGACAGACCCTGTTTCCCTTCCATCAAATTATAATCTAGGTTCCATACATATAATTACATCTGGCCCCAGGGCCCTGATTCTGGAATTCTGCAGTCCTATGGGCTGCGAGGTAAGGAGGACAGCGAGGAGAATCGAGGCTGGCACTGGGTATAGAAGAGGCAGGCAGAGGACAGGACGGAGCTCAGAGACCATGAAGGCTCATGACCACGTGGATGGTGATGAGGCCAAAGAACACATTGGGAATTACCAAAGGGATCAAATCGTCTATTACTGTCCCTTCTCACCCTAAGCTTCTGCATAGCCCACAAGTAAAAACTTCTGTCTAATGCTGAAACATCCCTCTACGACCCCAGAAACTTGGAGAACAAAGATATCAATCATGATTACTGAAGCAGCAACAGATCTCTACGATTGTCAAGACAGCCCTAAGAAATTGGCCCAGGAAATTGTGGTCTTCATGTTTCAGGAAATGATGGTATTCAAGCAGGGGCAGGTGACGCCAAGTGCGTCTGACCGTTCGGGGCTGTTTAAATTCCACACCTCTCAGCCGCACCTACCTGTCTGCTATGTAGCCAATACCCATAGAACCGATGAAAAATCCCACATTCACAGCCGACTGAAACAGGTCCAGCATCCAGGAGTTGGCACACACTAGGTTAAACTGCCAAGGGGCCAAGTCACCAGGGGAAGGAAATAAAATCCTGTTAGACATAACTCAGCCCAGGGAACCCATTAAATATTCCTCATATTGAACTGATGTGGCTGGATGGCAATAAACCAACTTTCCTGCTGGTATTAATTTTCTTTACATAACAAAAAGATTTGTCCCGCAATCTCTTTAGTGTTCCATCTGGCAGTATGTCATTAGGCTAAACTCAGCTGAAATGGGTCATTACTCCATTTATGCCCCAAATCATTTTTTCTTACTAATTTTAGTACGCAGAGGCAAATAGGTGTGCAAACAGGATACAAATGTTGCTCGGAGCAGGCTGGGCTGTTCATCGTCTCTTTGCTGTCTCTTTAACAGCAGTGGTGTCTTGCTAAATAGGCTGTTTCATTTGCTCCATTTGGAACAAGAGGCAGGGTTGAAGGAGCAACAGGTGCTGGCCCGGAAGTCAGGAGATCCGGTTTCCAGGCTAACAGCTAATTCTCACTCTATGGCTTTTGGCAAAATTTTTCTCAGCTCTGGGCCTCAGTTTCCTCACCTCTGTAGGAAGGGATGAGATTAGCCAAGCTGTAAAGTCTCTTAAAGTTGTATGGTGTTAAATCTATGACCCTCTTTTACATAGCTATGTAACTACTTAATACTCTAAAAAGGGTTCCTCCCTCTAAATGTCTGTTCATAGAGAATATCTTCACCTTATCTAAGCAGTCCTCCTACATTAAGCTAGGCAGCTGGTTTTCTCTAGATCTTCAGAATAATTTCATCCCTCCATTTTGCTTTGCCTCCAATAAAAGCAAATCTCCATTTTTTTTCTATTTATGGAAACGAGGCTTCACAATTAGATGTTAATATTGACTCTAGTTTTTAATAAAATAATAGTACCATTGCATGAGCTCCAACCCCAGAGGGTTTTATATGGAGACTTTGAGCAAATTAAAGAGAAAAAAGCCATTAAGAAGAAAGTTCATTATATTACAGTAAGGCACCATTTGGGTGAATTCCATGAAATTTCAGGCGCCCGGCTGTATGGTGGAAGGATGGAGGGGGCATAGGGTTTCCATAAAAAAAAGGAAGTTTGACAATTGTCTTTCTCTGCCTTCTCTGCAGGAATTCTGATGTGCTTTTGCTTGTTTCTTACTGCTGAGACTTGCGTATATGAGAACCATTGTTGTCAGAATTTGATAACATTTTAACTAATCCACTCATACTCCAGGAAAATAAGAGGCTGCATGTTTTTGTTGGAAAGTAGGATTTTATAAGATACTGTGAGTCTAAAGAGTGTGCCAGGCACAGTATAAGAACCAGGCTCTACTGGCTTCTTCCTTAAGAAAAGCTGCCCTATTTGCTTTTTGGATCTCTATGTCTCACGCTCACTTACCTCTGTTACGATGGAGGAGCCCAGCGTGTCGTACACCCAGCCATGCCGACAGGGGCCCAGCAGCAGGTGGCTCCTATTGGCGGCCAGGCCGGCCAGCGGGTCCTCGCAGCTGAGGGCGCTCTGGTTCCAGTCCACCTCGTAGCGGCGGCACTGGCCGGGGAAGGGCTCGCCCACCGGCCCCGGGCCCGGCACCGTGTAGTTCAGCTCCTCTGCCAAGCTCCAGCCGCATCGCTGGCTCAGCTCGGCCACCCCGGGGCTCAGGCAGCGGTGGTCCGGGGTGAAGCCCAGGAAGACAATGCCCACATAGATGGGGGTGAAAGCCACAGAGATCAGAGCTAAGAGGAAAAACGTTTGTTTCTGAAAAAAGTTAAACTCCCCTATGTGCTCTAGAATGTCATCCACAGTTGGCATTGTGACCGGAGGCAGAAGTCCTGATGCTCTTCTTTGCTCTGCTACAAATGGGGCTGAGAGAGGCTGTGGCCAGCTCAGCGCAACTCTTGACCAAAAGTCAAAGGGTGAGAGTGAGTTTACCTTAGAAAGCAACCAGCCTTGGGTCCAGACCTTTCCTTGGTCAGGCTGACTTCCAGCCGTGCCCTCCTCCAGCGGCGTGCGTCCTGCTGCTCTCCTGAAATGCCCTGAGCAAGCAACAGGGCGGGATGCTGTGTTTATTGTAACATCGCTCTCTCTGAGTCCGTCGCCGCCTCACACCAGCACCTCAAACAATCCTTCCTCTGTACCCCACTGGCGAGAAATCTGAGAGCTTTCGCATATCGCAGACCGGTTAATCTTTCTCTAGGAAACCGAGTGTCCAGGAAATTAATATATTCCTATCTCACCCATAGAGTCAACCTCTCTTCTCTGAACTCTACAGAGAATGCACACGCACTTGGCTTCGCTTGCCGGGTAGAATGTGAATCATGGTCTTGGGTCAGAGCTCCCATGTGGGTTCAAGGTGGTTTGCACATCGCTATCTCTGGGCTCGTGCTACCAACCACAGTGAGTACACCTAGGGTGCACGCTGTGGCTGCTCATTCTGATTTTTTTCTGGATTTTAGGATTCTGCTTTTTAAAGAATGCCAATCTGGCATTCTTGCCCGTCAACCCTGAAGTGTCCTTCCTTTGACCCACTTGTAAGGAAAGAATAGAATGCTCGACACACACATCAGTCAAGTGGGGAACAGGCAGGAGTGTTTCCATTCTGCTGTCTTTTCGTCCTAGATATTTCTGCCTTTGATCGAGGCGCCTCTCTGGGATGGTGCTGGGTGTATCCAATCACAAGAGAAACAGGCAAACCGTCTTTCCTGGTGGCCAAAAGGATCCTGACTGTGGTGGGAAGCTGCCATGTAGGGAAGGTAGCCTGTTGATATCTCTGCATAAAAAACTACCAAACATTTAATCCAGTTTTCTTTCCTATTTTTTTTTTCTGTTCAGTAGTCAGCGGGGATAATAGCATGGGTCTAAGAGTAGTGAGCCCTCCTTCCTGCTTCAGCTGCAAGCTTCTGTTTTCATTAAAAAGCAAGAATTGGGACTGGCCTCCTTGGCTGAGTGGTTAGGTTTGTGCGCTCTACTTCGGTGGCACGGGTTCCCGGCTTCTGTTTCTTGGCTCTGACCTACACACCGCTCATCAAGCCATGCTGTGGCAGCATCACACAGAGAAGAACTGGAAGGACTTACAATTAGGATGTACAACTACCTACTGGGGCTTTGGGGAGAAAAAAAGAGAAAGAGGCAGATTGGCAATAGATGTTATCTCAGGGCCAATCTCCCTTAACAAAAAGCGTAATTAAAAAAAAAACCCACAAGAATTAGGGCACCTTTTGGGACCCCGTCAACCTGTTCTGAACCTTTGCCCGGCTCACGTGGGTGCTCTGCTCGCTGACATCAGAATGGGAGGACCTCTGCCATGCCAGCCCCAGTTTGCCATCCACTAAGAGAATGGGTTCTGACTCTATAGGATCAATAGTTTGGGGGAGTATTTGTGGCATAAAACTTGTAGTTACCAAGCTCATCCATGCAATTGTACCCGTTGACTATTTAAATTTCTGGTTGTACTGGGACTAGCCAAGGCCAAGGTGGTAGGCCACGGTGAATAAGGTCTCAGCTTATAAGGTTCTGAACCATCACAGACTGAAATGCCAGATTCCCGGGAAGCTGTCACTCATTCTTAGCCATCTTGGATAACAGGAAGGATTTGTGGAGAGACAAGGCAGTGGCTGGGTGTGGCCATGAACCTGGAGATGCGTTCTCATTCTCTGCTCAAATGCTCTCCAGATGCAGAGATATTTTTCAAATAAAAAGGAAAAATCATTAATAAAATAAAAGGCAGATAAATAATGCCAACTAGCAAAAAGATAAGGCAATGTCAAGCAAGAAAAATATCCCTTTAACTTCCACTTCCGGAAAAATGGAGTCAATGTACTTTTTCTTATTCTTCCCACTGAGTACAGCTCAACACCCCGGACACTGTGCATAAAACAGTAGTACGAAGACCGAGCAGTGGAAAGTAGGCAGACTGGCTAGGGTCTGCTGGGTCTAAAGAGTGATGACTCTTCTTTCTGCCTCACATAACCCAGACTGGATGCTGGAGAAGTCGGCAAGCCAGAAATATGAATGGGCACAGACATCAAAATCCCCAGGGCCAGCCACGGTGGCCTGGTGGTTAAATTCAGTGCACTAGGCTTCAACGGCTTGGGTTTGGTTCCTGGGCATGGACCGACACCATTTGTCTGTTAGTGGCCATGCTGTGGTGACAGCTCACATATAAAAAGAGGAAGATTGCCAATGGACGTTAGCTTAGGGCAAATCTTCCTCAGCAACAACAACAAAAAGCCCCAACAAAAACCTGCTCTCTCTAGATCCCCCAGAATAAGTTGGAGCTTTTCAACAACCACTGTGGATACCCTATTCCTCTTTCCTTTGAAGTTTTTTGGTCTGTCTTTTGTTTGCCCTAAATCATCATCGTCTCTTACAATAATCTTCAAAGAATGCCAGAACTCCGCAAGACCTAACACTGCTTTAAAAGTTGCTGTCTGCAATTCTGCAGTGTGATTTAGCCAACTGAACAAGTGTGCTGAGCACCATGGACATTATCCCCCAGTTGGGAACAATCCTCAGGGACCAACTGTCAGCTGGTCCAAACTCGGTCAATGCGCGGATCCCTTGACAAGATCCTCCACACACAGCCACTCTTCCTTGGAGGCTGCCAGCTTCAGTGTCTGACATTTCTAACTGATAGAAAAATTCCATCTTCTGTAACACCAGTGCCTGTCCATGTGCTGTCTCCACTTGCTGGACCTCGTTCTCCCCTGTGGAACTACCAGTACCAAGACTCCTTCCTCTTTGACGTGACACCCATCACATGACAGAGCTTTGTAGTGTTGCCATGGCTGACTTGGGGAGACTGAGGTGATCATTGGTTTCTCCTAGGAGTCAAACACGATCCTTTGTGGCTTTGGTCTTAGCACCATGACCTCCACCTCCAGCCTTTTTTCAGACTCCAATGCTAACGGCAGAAACAAGAGAAGGACCAGTGAGTGCCAGAGAGCATGATGGGGAGGAGGGAGGAAAGAAGGATGCTCACGTCTGCTGAGCGTGTGCTCTATTCCAGGCTGCGTCCGCGTGACTTCTCTCCTGTAATCTGTAGAAATCCCTGTGTGGTGGATGTGAGCACTCCCATTTTATAGATGAGGACACCGAGGATCAGAGCCATTTAGGGACTTCCTCAGTGTCAGCCACCCAGTTAAGGATGAGTCAGAACCTGAGGCAAGGGTGCCCCCACAGTGCCCCTGCCTTCTGTCACTCACCGGAAGTGCTGTGGGAGTGGGCGAGTTAAAAAGTGGCCATGGTCATAAGCCCGGCCTCCAATGCCAGGGGCCCAGGGGTGGTCCTGACTGCCTCTTACCAGGAAATTTGACAAACACCTGCACCACCGTGGATTTGACTCATTGACATGGTCCATTTCAAGACACCAGATCTTCATGCCGTGAGCAAGAGGGACCAAGTGAGAGGTAAGAAGAGTGTCATTGCCGAGGAGAAACGATGTTGAAATTCACAATGAATTACTTATAGTAAATGATCAGATAAGGAGAAGCCAAGACCTCAGATCACTTACAGCAATCGGTTTGCCCAGTCATTCAAGACTTTTCTGTGGATGTACCAGCACAGGAGCAAAGCCCACAGCATGGCTGCCATAAAATCCATCCTCCTTAGGTGACAGACTCGACTCTACTGAAGAGCCACACAGATGGAGAGCAGCTGGAGGGAAGAAACCACAGAGGGAGGGGAACTCAGTGATGCAGCTCAGTCAGTGCTTGCAATTTGAATCTGGTCTCTCATTCACTTACCTCTTCGTCTGTGGGGGGTGCTTACATAGGCGGAAGCGTGACAAGAGGATAATGGGATCCAATGCCAAATGCTCACTTAATCCATATAATCGGATGATTCATTGCAATTAATTTCGGAAGTATTTCTCAATCTTCTTTCAGGTTCCTTTGTAATGTGAATAAATATTGTCCCAAAGATGTGTCTTCTGGTGGCACCGAGGAAGGCCGGTTGTGTCCGAACTTTCTCAGCTCCCCCTACCAGAGGAAGCACTTCAGGTGGGCAGTTAGAACTCATGAATCCTACCCAATGACGAGCCAGACGTCAAGTACTTGGAGGACAACAGGCCAGGAGCACGTGATCCATCAGCAAAGGAGAGGAGGTTTTGTGACCAAGTGTTATGCAGGATGATTTCTGACATGACGCGTAGATAGCTGTCACAGTGAAAATGCACAACGCAGTCTCTGGGCAGTGCGGCCCCTTGGGTAAGTTGAAGTTGACATGAGGCAAAGATGATGGAAAGTAGATTGTTTCACAGTGATGTCTGTTGTCTGTTCTCTAGGCAGCTTACAGGGTTAATGGCAGCAGGCCAGGTGGGACCAGGAGGGGACAGTCCACACAGCTGGAGAGTGGTCCAGCCTTGCCCTAGAGCATCTATTTCACTGGGCAGGCTCCTAACTTCTGTAAATTGGTGACTATACCCAAGTCAGAGAGCTGATGAGCAGGACACCCAGACAAGTGGCCCACTATCGTCAGTAGTCATTGACAAGACATTCTTCACTCCCTCCCTCCCTTTCAGACTTTTTTCCTTCCTCTCTGTCCCATCCCTCATCTTGCCCTCGCCATTGTCCTCTTCACTTTGCTCCTGTCCATCTGCATCACTGCCAGGTCATTGGGCATAGGGCTCTGTGGTCAGGCACAGCAGCAGGAGATCTGCCTTGACCCAGAACTGTGGACTTGTAGAAACTCCTGGGTGGAAGGGACCTCAGAGGACATCAGAACAGCACAATTTGATGGTTAAATCCTCAATAATGTTTGTCCCAAATAGTTACACACAAATGCTTCCTGTGTCAGGTGAGCTCATTCCATGTTAGACTTACTGATTGCTGAAAAGAGCATCCTCATATTGTGTCAGGATTCACCTCCCACAATTTTCCACACATTAGGACATTATTCTCCCTTTTGGAGTGAGATGGGTTAAATTAAAACATTCCTACACAGAACTTCAGATATTTGAAGATAGCTTTCTTTGACCTCAGACTCCTCTTTTCCAGAATAAACATCCCCAAGCTCCCACACAGCAGGTTTTCTCTTCTCCTCACCACCAGGGACAGCCTTGAAGTGAGGTCTGGTTTCCTTCTTCCCTTAACATGAGGAGTCTGGGGCCCCACTCCCCACTGGGGTGAGGTCTGCCCAGTGAGCTGCACAGCCAGGCAGTCACCTTCTCAAGCAGAGCTGAGGCTGACACCAGCAGAGGAGGTGACTCCCTGGTCAACCCAATGCAATTCTCTTCTGTGGGGGAAGAAGACAAATCCTTTACCCTCTGGGTCTTTCTGGCTGTGCTATGAATTAAATTCACATGAGACAGAATAACGGGAGAAAATTAAACAAAGCTTTGTAACATGTATACGTGGGACAGACTCAGGCAAACTGAGTAACGCACGAAAATGGTGGAGGTTCTCATCTTAAATACCATCCACAGCTAAAGACAAAGGAGGATGTTGGGGGTAGTGGTTTGGGACTTCAAGGGAGTGGAAGGCAATTTACATGGAGATAGAAGTGTAAATGGACCAACTGCAGGCAATGTGACCTGAGAAACATGTTGTACATTACATTACAGTTGTCTTAAGGTATTAGCTCCTTCCTGGAACAGGCCCTTCTATTTTAAATTCCTTTAGGCAGTTTTAGGGGGAGGTCAGTTTCTTTCAGAGTCTTTTCTTCCTAAGAAAAATCAAGGCAAAGAGACACATTTTGGGGTGGCCAGTTCTGATCCCCCATAGTCTTGCCTTTGAAACTTTAAGAAGTTTCACAGTCCTTTGAAACTTTAAGAAGTTTTGTAGTCCAGAAGCTGAGTGGTAGATTGTTTCATCTCACTGAACATGTTTTCAGTCCTGATAATAGATCAGTCCAGTTAAATTCATTTCAGGAGGCGGTGATGCAGGTGGGCTCCCAAAATTAGGCCTATATTGTGGAAGCAAGCAATCAGGTATTAAATGAGAAACATTTCTATGGAAACAAAAAGAAAAACAAGGTTAATAGTTGGAGCAAATTATAAACCAGTTTCTGAGCTCAGAGGACAGCCAGTTAAGAAGATTTCTAGATGTCAATGTCAAAGCATCTTTTACAGCTTAAAATGTCTCTGATGATGTCATTGGGTATTCAGATATCCTTTTGAGTGGCTTACCTAGCAACAGGAATGCTATTGTGGTGATCTCTCTTAAGTTTATATCAAGTTGTCCAGCTCCAGGTTGCAGGGCTTCAGCTACAAGGGTGGTTTCAGTTGTCAATGATTTCAAATAAAAATAAATTTGGCCCAATTATTTACATAAGTACATCAAGAATAGCAATTGATCATATAGGTTCTTTTATTTTTTATTATTTTATTTATTTTGATGAGGAAGATAGGCCCTGAGCTAACATCTGTTACCAATCTTCCTCTTGTTGCTTGAGGAAGATTGTCACTGACTAACATCTGTGCCAATCTTCTCCTATTTTGTGTGTGGGATGCTGCCACAGGATGGCTTGATGAGTGGTGTGTTGGTCTGTGCCTGGGATCTGAACCTGTGAACCCTGGGCCACCAAAGCAGAGCACGTGAACTTAACCACTACACCACTGGTCTGGCCCTCATTTAGGCACTTTTCAGCATGCTTTGCTGGAACTTTTTATAAAGAATCTCAGATTGAACTTTAAAGGCCTCTCAAGGCCAGGAAAGCCAAGAGTTATCAGACAAAGCCTGTAAATCCTACAGATTTGGGTAAATTTTTCTCTTCTCGAGGTCCCAAAAATATTTCAAGGTTCCAGGCACCTGCCAGATGAGTGACCTTCCTTACTTACCCAGTAAGGTCGCTGGGAACTCTGTAAACAAGGAACCAGGCCAATATTTCCAAGTGGCTTTATTCCATAAAGTCCAATCTTTGTTTCACAAAAGCTGTCTGTTCATATCTGAATCTATGCCTATTTCTCTCAAATATGAGATTCCAGTGAAAGCTTTGGTAAGATAACCAATGTTTCCAATTGTGTCCTGTTATAAGGAGAACAGATTCTTATATTTACTTACGCAAATAAATATATTGCTATGAAAATAACAATACTTACTAAAAGTTTCCAGATTCTGGAGGGGTCAGGTAGGGAGAAAAAGATAGATGTTTCAATTTTGTTTACAAAAGTATAATTTATCAAATTGTTATGTCATAGTTAGCTTAAGAGAGAAGAGAAAGTTTTCTTTAAATCTGAAAAAATATTTTTAAAAATCAGCAATATTTTTTTAAAAATTCATAAAAATTAAAATCATCCTCATCAGTTCATTCAGTCCCATGTAGTCACTTTTTGATCTTGATCTTTTGTTAGCAGTTTCATGAAGTCATCAGTTTCTCTGTTAGAGTTCTGTAATTTCTTAGCCAGCTCAGACTTATAATCTGAAAGTTTGTCAGAAACCTGTATTTTAGAATGTGTCAGAATCCTTTCAGTAAATCTCTATGAAATCTCTATGAAATGTTTTCTAGATGAAAACATTTGTAAAAGCAGAGTAAAACAAACTGTCTGTAAATAATAAAAGACTTAAAAATGACAATTTACAAAGAAGCTTGGTTATTTTTGTGACACACAACACTTTACAATAATAACTAGAATTATGACTGACAACCAGGACAGATTAGAATTTTTTGGAATGTCATATAATTTTTAAAACACTTACATCAATAAGATTTACCCACACAATACAATAGGTCCCTATACAACAATGCTTGGTTATCCATTTAACCATGGTGACAGTTAAAGAATTTTAGGTGAATACACAGAATTAAATAGCTGTAAGAAAAACCTTAGCACCTGTGAGTAAAGACCTGATTAAAATAACACAGGAAATTTATTTTGATAAAACCCTTACCCTTCTGGTAGACTCTCAAAGAAAAATATTTTCATAATCTCTTTAGCAAGAGTAGACTAAAAGTTCAAGAAAATTATCCTAAGAGGGGGAAAAAAACCAAATTCTAATTTTGCCCCAGCTTTTGATATTAAAACTTATTTACTTAATTAAATTCATTTTAATTTTAGCCAACTTGACCATGAATAAAACTCTTTTCAGAGTTTATTTTTCACAATCCTTCTATAACTTTATTTTTATGTTCAGAATTTGTCCCATGCCTCCTTTTTTCCTCCTAGTACTTTTGGACAAATTTATCTTTTTTAACCAACAAAACAAAAATATTTCCATTCTTTATACTTTCTTTACTGAAAACATCTTACTTTCCTTGAATACAAAACATATTTTCCTTATTAATTTCTGGTAGCTTTAATCACATATTAGAATCTTTAACCCTTAGGAACCTTAATTTTTAGTATAAACTAAGAAGTAAGCAATTATAAACTGTCTTTTGCATTAACTTTCTGTGGCTCGGCAAGTT
The DNA here is from genome assembly GCF_041296235.1 of Equus asinus. Classification (NCBI taxonomy): domain Eukaryota; kingdom Metazoa; phylum Chordata; class Mammalia; order Perissodactyla; family Equidae; genus Equus; species Equus asinus. The sequence continues at coordinate 29,754,726 of NC_091790.1, read as the reverse complement.
TATAAATACTTTTTATAATTTCTAGAAACATGTTTCTTTATAGTACAATCTTTTAATAAAGCAGAAGACATGTTTACCAAGAGACCCAAAACATCTTCTAGTTTTTCTGTAATAAGGAGTCAAAAGTAGATAAACTTATATTTAGTAACTAATGTCTAGTATCTCACCTTATTTGGAAATAATGTAGATATTCAATGAATTTTCCATCATTTAATTGAACAAAATTTCAAAGTTTCAAATTACTAGAAAGAATTTGGAAGTTATTAAGTACATGTCAAAAAATATAATTATTGCTAAAGGTTTACACTCTTATCTCCTTTATATCTAAATCATTTGTTCCCAAGAATTACGTTTAGACAACCCATGAAAACTTCATGAGACATTAGACAAAATTAACTATCTTTCTAAGTTATCATGCTAACAAATTTGTAACAGGAATAACATGAGCTTTTTAAACTAGTAAACCCAGGCTGCATGTCTGCATCATATCCAATGCTGATAACTCTGAAGACACGTCCATTTTAAGCAAACCAACAAACTTAAGTTTTCATTCACCAAAGATTATTTCATATCACGTTAACCTGAAAGACGTGTAAGCACTTACTTTAAGTCAATTAAACAGAGCTCTTAATTTTGGCCATACCATCCAAAGATAAAATATCACGTGTATATAACACACATATAGATACACATAAGCATACAGGTAGACACAGAGAAGTTAAACTTTTGTTATGAATCAGGTGAAATACAAAACTCACTAGTTTATGAGAAACATTTGTATTTCAAAGGATGGCTCTCAGGTCCTAGAGAAGATGGGAGCAGAAAATCTGCATCATAATGGCACAGAGAAAGCAGTCAAGTTTTCTTTGAGATGGAATTTCTAGGGCATATTTGCCTTATCTCCTTCTAATGTCTCAATCTTTTATCTCAATTATTGTCTAGGAGCATTTTGAGAGGAACAGGGGAGGCCTTGGGGTTGGCAAAAGACAGGTGAACTTTGAAGTGCTTTCTAGAGCTACAGCGCCAGCCTTGCAGAGATTTGCAAGACAAAGACTGCTGCTTCCAGTTCCCCAGAGAACTGGATTAGAGCCTGAATGACAAAAAAAGAGGCTGACTCACCCCACCTGTTACACCCTTCCAGTTGCCTCTTTATATCAGGGAGATTTTTAAGAGGTGAATCAAAGATTTGTATGTTCTAAAACTTTCAGGACAATGCATTACACCTTTAAAAATCTGCATAGGTTCTGGCCCTATGGCCAAGTGGTTAAGTTCACACCCTCTGCTTCAGCAGCCCAGGGTTTCACCAGTTTGAATCCTGGGCGTGGACATGGCACTGCTCATCAAACCATGCTGAGGCGGCATCCCACATAGCATAACTAGAAGGGTCTACAACTAGAATATACAACTATGTGCTGGGCAGCATTGGGGAGAAGAAGACAAGAGAGAGAAAAAAGAAGATTGGCAACAGATGTTGGCTCAGGTGCCAATCTTTAAAAACAAAGAAAAGTCAGCACAAAGTATTTAACAAAGGCCGTTGTTTTCCTAAGTGTACAATTTAACCCTAGACTAATTTAACTTGTTGGGAGAGCTCTTATTATCTTTATTAGCATCTGATATTAGCCTCTAGTTTTTATCTCATACTGTGTGGGCTCAGGCAACTCTATTCATTTCTTCTTGTGTGTTTTATTAACACTGTCTGAAGGGCATATTTATATGCTGTCTTATAGTCAGGCAGGGGAAATGTTGCCCAATGAGTCATAATGTTTTTCCCTACAATACAAAAGAGATACAATCACTTCACATAAAGCCCATACATAGATCAGTTTTTCTACAAAATTTTATCTGAATTCCATCAACTCTTATAATTATAGCTTTCACAAGGACTTTATAGGTCTTGGTCTCATAATTTTGGAAAGGGGAAGCATTCTCAGACAGCCATTTTAAAACATAGGCAAAGTTGATATAACCTCTTTATACAAAATCAGTCCAAACATTCCAACATTTATAATCTTGTCAACACTTAATACTTCTACATTTTCTCAATTTAATTGTAACCTGAGTCAGGTTCTTAAGGCTAGTTATTATTTTTTTTGGTATTTCCTTTTTAATTTGGCCTTTTCATAGGTACCAATAAAAATTATGATGAGAGCTCTCATAATTTTTTCCCCCAATTTAGAAGTTTTCCTAATTTAAATGTCGCACTGTATGGCCACATTGACGAGTAGGATCTTAATAGCAATTGGAACCAACAAGCTTAAACATAGACACAAGAGATGCCCCCAAAAGAGATGTGGAATGTTCACTCCCAAAAATAGTCTAAGAAAGAAAAATACTATCTCTGGGAGGAAAATGATCTACAACCAATGAGTAGTCAATGAAATTTCCTAGATTTGCTGAGTCAGAGAAGCTGGCTTCATCAGTATTTTCTCCTGCTAATCTAAATTTAGAAAAGCAAAAAACTCACCACTCTCACTTCCATTGGACCCTGCAGGCAGAGATCTGGGAGGCTTACGTGGTAAGAACGCTTACCTCCTGCTGAGTCTCATGAGGAGTCCCCAATCTCTCAGCTGCAGCAGTCCAAGAGCGAGCAGTGTCTAGCCAGTGAAATTTTATTGCATCCAAGTTGCCTAACTGTAGGGAAGGAAGAAAAATCTTCTACCCTCTGGGTCCTTCTGGCTGGGCTATGCATTAAATCAACATGAGACAGAATAACAGGAGAAAATCAAACAAAGCTTTATAACATGTATACATGGGAGACACCCTGGAAAACTGACAACTCACCAAAATGGTGGAGGCTCTCATCTTAAATACCATCTTCAGTTAAAGACAAAGGAGGACGTTGAGGGTAGTGGTTTCAGACATCAAGGGAGAGGAAGGCAATTTACATGGAGCTGGAAATGTAAATGAGCCAACTACAGACAATGTGATCTGAGAGACACATTTTACATTATATTACAGTTATCTTCGGTGTTAGCTCCTTCCTGGAACAGGCCTTTCTATTTTAAACTCTTTTAGACAGTTAAAGGGGAGGTCAAAGTTTTTTTCAGAGTCTTTTGTTCTCAAAAATAATCAAGCCAAAGAAACACATTTTAGGGTGGCCAGTTCTGATCCCCCACAATTCCTGCTGAGGGGGTGCTGCAGGAGGACTGATCAGAATGCTTCCTGGGCTTCTTTCATCTACCAAATCTCTTGTTTATCTTTATTGGTTCTGTTTTCCCTACAAAATGATGCTTCTGTGCTCATTTCTTTTAAGCCAGGAAGTTGGAATTGGACTGGCAATGAGATCAGAGACCTCCATTAGGAGGAGGAGGCACGAGGGTGGCACGCTGTTGGCTCAGGGTTCCCTCCCTTGAAGTAGCACCTTCTCTCTCCTCTTACACACTCAGCCTCCACACTCAAGCTAGCAGCTCCAGGAGTCATGAAGACCTGGACTCTGTGCTTTAAAACACAAGACACAATCCTTTGGGGGATCAGAATTGTCCACCTTAAAATGTGTCTCTTTGGCTTGCTTATTTTTAAGAACAAAAGACTCTGAAAGAAACTTTGACAATCTCCCTAACTTGCTAAAGGAATTTAAGATAAAAGACCTGTCCCCAGGATAGGCCATTGCCATATCTCTGGGTGTCGGTAGACTGTGAAGGTCCTTGCTAAACCCACTCTTATCAAACTTCTGTTTACCAAAGACTTACTTTTCCATTTCCATGTGAAGTGCCCTCCTCCCCTTTGAGGTCCCAAACCACTATTCCCAACACGCTCCTTTGTCTTAAGCTGAAGATGATATTTAAGCAGGTAGCTTCAGTCATTCTGGCTGAGTTACTCAGCTTTCCTGGGTTTCTCCCATGTATACATGTTATAAAGCTTTGTTTAATTTTCTCCTGTTATTCTGTCTCATGTTGCTTTAATTCATAGTCCAGCCAGAAGGACCTAGAGTGAGCAGAGGATTTGTCTTCCTCCCCTACAGTTTGGCAACTTGGATGGGATACAACTTCACTGGCTGGACACTGCTTTCTCCTGGACTACCATAGTTGAGGGATCCTGGACCACTGATGAGAACCAGCAGGAGGTAAGTGTTCTTGCCATGTCAGTCTCCCGGACCTCTGCCTGCAGAATCTAATGGAAGCAAGAGTGGTGAGTATTTTTCCTTTTCTAAATTTAGATTAGCAGAAGAAAATATCAGTGAAGCTAGCTTCTTGGACTCAGTGACTCTAGGAAATTTGATTGAGTACTCATTAGTTTATTGATCCTTTTCCTCCCAGAGATGGTCATATTTTCCCCTGTCTCCATCTTTGTGTCATTTGTCATAAAAAGGAAAAACCAGAGGGTAAGCTGCAGGCACCTCTATAAGCCTGTTGTCTGGGTTGGTCCCACAGTCTGTGGGTTATGAGGGTTTTTCTTCTGTCTTGTTCTATGTCTTGAGAGCTTGGCTTTATGACCTTTCTGGTCTGCGCCATCCAAAGGGTGCATGTACCGGCATGCATCTTGGCAGTCAGTTGAGTAGACTACGGTTCAAGGACACACTCTCTTTGTCTGGCTGTGTAAATTCTCATGGGAGTTTTTCATAAGGGGTCTCAATTGCTTCCTTAAGGGGCCTTTGTTGTCTCAACCTTCGTTGCTTGTTGTGCAATGAAGGCCTTTGCTTTCTTAGACTATTTTTGAGAGTGAACTTTCTGGATCTTGTGAGGGCTGCTTCTTCTGCACTCTCTTTTAGGGAGGTGTCTTGCATCCATGGTTAAGCTGTACAAGGCTTATTGGTATGAATCGCCATTAAGATGCTACTAGTCAATGTGGCCAGATGATGGATCAGTCAAATTGGGAAAACTTCCAAATTAGGGAAAAAAATTTTTGAGAACTCTCAACATAATTTTATTGGCATCTACAAAAAGGCCAAATTAAAAAAAAGGAAATACAAAAAAATAATGGCTAGCCTTAAGATATTGACTCAGGTTACAATTAAATTGAGAAAATGTAAAAGTATAAGTGTTGACAAAGCTATAAAGGTTGGAATGTTTGAGCTAATTTTATATAAAGAGATTATATAAACTCGGCCTGAGTATGGTTTAAAATGTCTGCCTGGGAATGCATCCCCTGTCCAAAATTAGGAGACCAAGACCTATTGATAAAGTCCTAATGAAAGCTATGATTAGAGGTATAAGAGCTGATGGAAATCAGATGAAATTTAATAGGAAAATTGATATATTTATGAGCTTCATGTGAAGTGACTGTATCTCTTTTTGCCTGATTGTATTGTGGGGATAGACATTGCATCTCATTGGAGAATGTTTCCCCTGCCTGCTGTAAGACAGCATATAAATCTGCCCTTTAGACAGTGTTAATTAAATGTCTAAAGGGAATCAATAGGGTTGCCTGAGCCCACGCAGTGTGAGACAAAAACTAGAGGCTAATATAAAGTGCTAATAAAAAAGACAATAAAAGTGCTCCCCCAAGGTAAATTGGTCTACGGTTAAACTGTACACTTGCAAAAAAAGGTGGGCCTTTGTTAACATTTTGTGCAGGTCTTTAAAAGTGCAATACATTGTCCTCAAAGTTTTAGAATGTAAAAATCTTATTTTTCTTTAAAGATTCGCCCTGAGCTAACATCTGTTGCCAATCTTTTTTTTGTCTTCTCCTCCCCAAAGCCCCCAGTACATAATTGTATATTCTAGTTGTAAGTCCTTCTGGCTCTGCTATGTGGGACACCATCTCAGCATGGCTTGATGGGTGGTGCTAGGTCTGCATACAGGATCCGAATGAGTGAAACCCTTGGCTGCTGAAACAGAGCATGCAAACTTAACCACTAGCCACTGGGCCAGCCCCCATGAAACTCTTGATTCACTTCTTAAGTTAAAAATTTTCCCTGATATAAAAAAGTAATTAGGAAAAAAAAAATGTAACTGGAAGCACGGATCAACCTCTTTTTGTCATTTGAACTGTAATCCAGTTCTTTGGGGAACTGGAAGCAATGGTCTTTGTCTTGCAAATCTCTGCAAGGCTGGAGGTGTAGCTCTAGAAAGCAGTTCAAAGTTCATTTGCCAGTCCCAAAGCTTCCCCTGTTCCTCTCAAGGTGCTCCTAGATATTAATTGAGACAAAAGATTGAGACATTAGAAACTGATAAGACAAATATGCCCCAGAAACTGCATCTTGAAGAAAACTTGATTGCTTTCTCAGCGCCTTTTTGATGTAGATTTTCTGCTTCCATCTTCCTGTCGAAGCAAATAATCCACAACCAAGCTATAAATCGAAATTAGGGTGAGTTTATTATGAGCCAGATCTGAGGACTAGCCCAGGGTCTTCCTTCTCCAAGGAAGGAAGGGCACCAACGAAGTGGGGTGCACAGAGTGGTTATATACCCTCAAGGAGCATCTATCACATATGATTGGAATGTCCCCTTTACAACAGTCACGAGATTGCCTAGCTGGCACAGCTATTCACAGAGCAAGTGGCAGGTCTACTGTCTTGAGCTGGGTGGTCACAGGGTGAGGGCAGCAATCAATTCCTAGCCTAGGGAGAGATGCTCATCCTTAAGGAAATGCCAATGTGGGGGAAGTTACATCTTTATCTTAAGACCATTTGTTCTTGTCTTTGGGACACAGCAAATGGTTAGAGCAGATATACAATGCATGCTCAACGGCCACGTCAAGCCCTTTTGGAAAAGCAAGGTCAGGTCAAAGTAGTTTTACACCAAATGGTTTCCTTGTATGCTCCAATATATCCTATTGTTTGCCATTTATTTATCATTCTCTAGGACCTGAGAGCCATTCTTTGAAATACAAATGTTTATCAGAAACTAGTGAGTTTTGTATTGCACCTGATGTATAACAAAAGTTTAACTTCTCTGTCCATGTCTACCTGTGTGTTCATGTGTCTCTATATGTATGTTATATATGTGTGATATTTTACCTCCAGATGGTACAGCCAAAATTAAGAATTCTTTAATTGGCTTAAAGTAAGTGCTTAACATGTTATTTTTAAACATAATAGAAACTGATGAAAATTATCTTTCAAGTTAACGTGATATGAAATAATCTTCAGTAAATAAAATCTTGTTTACGTTTGTTTTGATTAAAATAGGCATGTCCTCCGAGTTATCAGCATTGGATAGGATGCAAACCTGCAGCCTGAGTTTATTAGTCAAATAAGCTCATGTCATCCTTGTTACAAATTTCTCAGGAAAAATAGCTTACAAGGATAGCTAATTTTATCTAACATCTCATGAGGTTTTCATGGGAAATCTAAACATAATTTTTGGGAACAAGCGATTTAGATGCAAATGAGATAAGAGTTTAAACTTTTAGCAATAACCGTATTTTATGACATGTATTTAATAATTTCCAAAATCTCTTTGGTAACTTGAGACCTTGAAGTTTTGCTAGGTTAAATCAAATGATAAAAATTCGTTAAGTGTTTAGATAATTTGCAAATAAGATAAGACAGTAGACATTGTGGGGGATCAGAATTGGCCATCTCAAAATGTGTCTCTTTGGTTTGACTTTTTGTGTGTGTGTGTGAGGAAGATTCACCCTGAGCTAACATCTGTGCCAATCTTCCTCTATTTTTCATATGTGGGATGCTTCCACAGCACAGCTGATGAGTGGAGTAGGTCCACACCCAGGATCTGAACCCCTGAACCCAGGCCGCCAAAGTGGAGCACATGGAACTTTAACCACTAGACCAGGGGGCCAGCCCCTGGCTTGATTATTTGTAAGAACAAGAGACTCTGAAAGAAACTTTGAACTTCCCCCTAACTGCTTAAAAGAATTTAAGATAAAAGGCCTGTGCCCAGGACAGGCCATCACCGTAGATAACTTTGGGTATCAGTAGACTGGGAGAGTCCTTGCTAAGCCCACTCTTATCAAAGTTCTGTCTACCAAACACTTGCTTTTCCATCTCTATGTGAATTGCCTTCCTCCCTTTTGAAGTCCCAAACCACTACCCCCAACCTCCTCCTTTGTCTTAAGCTGAAGATGATATTTAAGCTGGCAGCTTCAGCCATTCTGGCTGAGTAACTCAGCTTTCCTGGGTTTCTCCCAGGTATACATGTTGTAACGCTTTCTTTAATTTTCTCCTGTTCTTCTGTCTCATGTTGGTTTAATTAGCAGCCCAGGCAGAAGGACCTGGAGTGGGTAGAGGATTTGTCTTTCTCCCCTACAAGCCTAACACCAAACCACAATGGCAACCCAGCAGACTTTGCAGGCTTAATTTGAAGAGCTGTAGGGAAAATAATTTTTTTAAAGGCCCAGACAGTTAATTACTGAGTTTCTTTCATCCCAGACAACATTTGTCTTTAAAGACTACTATTTCTCATGTAAAATTAAGTGTAGAGTTTGAGGTTTGGGCTTGGACATCCAAGCCAGGTTGAATGTACAGCTCAGATGGATTTGCAGGCCTTCAGAGCTCTTTGATCTGGCAGCTTGGGACATTCACAGGTTTGTTTGTCAAAGCGAATGCCTTATTAATATCTGAATACAATTAGAACTTTCTTGGGCATTTAACCTCTCCAGGAACCCAAGATCACGTCAACTTAATTGGATTGCTTTCTTCAAAGAGAGCGAATCCAATTGGGATAGAAGGAATACCCTTCAAATGCTACACGGAATACTAGTGGAGAATGAGAAAGGAAGAATCTTTTCTTTAAGATTTTCATTTCCATAATTCTCAGCTTCTATTTTTTTTTTAAAGTTTGGATTAGTGACAAGTTTCCTCTCTCATCAAGTCGTTATTTCTCAAGATCCTTTATCCAGAGCACTGAGGATTACAGAGCCTGTAATCTTCTCATCTGCTTATGTTATGGGGGTTTGAACACAGGTGTGTGTGTCATAGTCAAAGGGAATACATAACGCTAATGTCAATTAATCTCAAACTGATTTTAAAAAAACAACCCCCCCCCCAAAAAAAAACAGTTGCCAGAAACAGATCTTTTAATTCACAGCAAAGCCGTAAACTTCGCCACCGGAAGGGTAGTGCCTGAGGTCAAAGAGATCTGGTGAGAGAGGAAGGGCCCACGACATTTTAATTTTTTTAGGACTTCAGCTGGGACCAGGGGTGTAGTGGATGAAAGAGAGGGGCACCTCCTTGGAAAAGCTGCTGATTCCACATCAGGGGAAGGAAATTAAAACGATGAGCTGGGATATCCTGTTGGTCTAGAAAACAAGAAAGCTGAGACTATAGGTCATGTTGAAAGGACAAAAGGGTCACCTGATGATGCTCTCATTGGCTTAAAATGGGACAATTTTGGCATCAAAAAGAATAATAACTGCACTGGATTGAAACACATGACATATATTTTAAAAATCTATGAGTCCATAATGATTTCTTTTTCATCCCGTGAAATAATGAATCTAGGCATCAACAGTCAATAGATGCCAAATTCATTAGGTAAGATGATGATGAGGAATCTTATATTGGAGGGGTCAAGCTGACACCACGGAAAGCCATGGACCAACTTGAGCATCACTGAAAGCGGGACAACCTGACTTTATGGGTCATGTGTTGTAACGCAGTCAGTGCTACACACACACAACCTAAACAGTAAACCTGAGTCCAACCAAGTCTCTACATCTCTCAGTTTACAAGAAATGGGGAGGGTAAGTAACAAGTGCGTGACATGACAACACCAGGAAGCAATCAGCTAAATCCAGAATTCAGGAAACTCTTCAGAAGACCCAGTTTTCCCAACGAATCAGTGGTGTGAAAACCAATAGGGAAAGGGGATCAGTAAAGAATCTGAGACTTCAGAGACATAAAACCAAGTACAGTAAGTGGACTTTGTTCAGCCTGAACTGTAAAAACAGTCTTTGAGGCAATGGGGGAAATTTGAATGTGGACTGCATATTTGGTGATATTAAAGAATTATTTTCAATTTTGTTAGGTGTGATTGTAGCATTGTGGTTATGCTGAAAAAAAGAAGCCAAATCAGTTAGGGTACATCAGACTGACATATTTATGGATGAAATGGCATGCTGTCTATAATTTGCTTTAAAACACTTTTTAAAAAAGTGGATGCAGATGAAGGAAAGAAGAACAGCAAAATTAAAGCTATGAAGTTGTAGCTGCTCTTATAAAGCATATCTATGAACTACTTTGGGCTTCCTGACTCTTCTATCCCCAGTGGCATCTTTGGCCAGCTTTCTATGGCTGTCTTCTTCTTTTTTTTTCTTTATTACTTTCAAAAGACCTTTGTCATTCCATCCATTTTTCCTTCGTTTTTTGCAGCCTCTGCCACCTACTCTGTCACTTGGGATTCTCCTCTTTCCAGCCTGATGGGCCGTTTCCCTTGCTACCTCCTTCCATACAGGATGCTCTATTTGAAGGCTTTCAGCCTAATCACCACAGTGAAAAAGCAGAAGCTTACTGATACGTCCCCCTAAATATATGCTGAAGTCCTAACCCATAGTACTTCAGAATGTGACCTTATTTGGAATGTAATGAGTTAAAATGAGGTCATACTGGAGTAGGAGGAGCCCTTAATCCAACATGACCACTGTCCTAAAGAGAAGAGGACACACAGGGAGAAGGCCACATGGAGACAGAGGCAGGGACTAAAGGGCTGCAGCTGCAAGGGTGGATGGCCGCCGCTAGAAACTAGAAGAGGCATTGAAGAATTCTTTCTTACAGGTTTCAGGAAGAGCCTGGCCCTGCTGACACCTTGATTTCAGACTTCTGGTCTCTAGAACTGTGAGAGAACACGTTTCTGTTGGCTTAAGTCACCTAGTTTGTGGTACTTTCTTACATCAGCCCTAGCAAACTCATACAACTACCAAAAGGGAGTGATAGAATCCATATGGCAGTTATTCTTGGTCTACTTCATGTATTGGAAGGAGCGTCGTTTCTGACTGGCTTCTCAGAAGGCTTCCAGACCTTCCTATTTTCCCTCTTTCAATTTTTGGTAATGGAGCCCGTCCAAACTCTTCCCTACTTGACTTGCTCCACTCCTACTTTTTTCATCCCTCTCTAGTGAAAGAATGGAAATAGAGAGACTAGGGATGACCAAACAGCCCTAGACTGACATGGATGACGTGTATGTCAGGGGACTTACTGAGCTATGTCCTAACTATAGTCCTCTAGCACCATGCAGCCCTGTTCTGCCCTACTGTCTTCAATCTTTCTTCTTCACCATCCTCCACCTGCACCCCAGAGCTCGGAAATGCCTTCTTCTTCCATTGAACCCAAAGCTGTCCTGATGATAAGTTTGAATTTTGTTTTAAGGAAAGACCTTCTTACACAATGTGGAGCGAGGACCATTCCAGTATAGACACTCCATACTCATTTGAAGCATATTATCTTGTACAATTAGGTTGTGAGTCACAAAACCACAATAATTTTCATGAGGGATGGCATATCTTTTTCGGAAGTATTGAATTAAACCACAAAAAGCTTGTGTGGAGGATCAAAATTGGCCAGCCCAAAACGTGTCTCTTTGCCTTGATAGAACAAAAGAAGACTCAAAGAAACTTTGAACTTCCCCCTAACTGCCTAAAAGAATTTAAGATAAAAGGCCTGTCCCCAGGACAGGCCATCACCATAGATCTATAGATCACCATAGATATCGGTAGACTGGGGGGTCCTTGCTAAGCCCACTCTTATCAAAGTTCTGTCTTCCAAACGTTTGCTTTTCCATCTCCATGTGAATTGCCTTCCTTCCCTTTGAAGTCCCAAACCACTACCCCCAATACCCTCCTTTGTCTTTAGCTGAAGATGGTGCTTAAGATGACAACCGTGGCCATTTTGGTGGGTTACTCAGCTTTCGTGGGTTTCTCCCATGTATACACGTCATAAAGCTTTGTTTGATTTTCTCCTATTTAATTATCTAATAATTTATTTAATAATAATATTATTTAATAATTATTGTCTTGTGTCAATTTAATTCATAGACCAGCCAGAAGGGCCTAGAGTGGTTAGAGGAAGAGTTCCTCCTCTCCTACACTTGAGAATAAGGAAAATGAAAACCGTACGATCTGTTGAAATTTTTTTAAAGAACCTAAATATTTTGGGGTCAACAATGGGAAGCTAATCATATTCATTCACATTTTCCCTGAATCCATTTGCCTAATTATTGTACAATGGCAGATTTTGAAAGCATAAAAGGTTTATTCAAAGCACTTGTACCCTCCAGCATTTCCCCAATTCTATTCACAACATTCCCAAAATTTCTCTGTGTGGGGCTGGCCTGGGTGGTGTAGTGGTTAAGTTCAGAGTACTCTGCTTTGGTGACCCAGGTTTGTGGGTTCGGATCCTGGGCATGGACCTACACCACTCATCAAGCTATGCTGTGGCAGAGACGCGCATACAAAATACAGGAAAATTAGCACGATGTTAGCTCATAGCCAATCTTCCTCACCAAAAAAAAAAAAAAAATTTCCCTCTGTTTTTCATTTTGCTGTTTTGAGTTCTGCTAGTCTTGCAACCTTGTGTTCATTGTAGTCTCCAATCTAAGTAAATTCTGCAAATTTATAGATCTAATATAAGGACTTTATTGCAAAATTAATGAAAAACTTTTACAAAATGCCATATCTTTGTGTGAGACCATGTACCTAACCCAGGGGTTATATAGTAAGAGCTACAGTAAATGTTTATTGACTGACTTACTGACTGACTAACTGAATGAATTAAAAAAACTGAAGTCCAGAGAGCTCAAACACAAAGTCAACCACTTGGAAAGCCCATACCGTATGTGGGTCTTCCTATATCCAGTCCAGTGCTCACTCCACCATACCACAGTGCTCTGTCTCTTGGAAGTAATTCGTGTTAAAACAGAATCTGAAATCACCAAGCACGTGAAAGTTTAAGAAGATTTTGAGAAAAAGATTTTATGGAAGCATATTTACGTTAAGTGAAAACACAGGTGTCAATAGACACGTTCCAGGACCTTTAAACTATGGCAATGAGGCAGAGGCTACAGGTGGTCCTTCAGGGCCCATTCTCATCTTCTTTGACAGTACCAGAGCCCTTATCTTTCAGCGGAGCACACGGCCATCCAGAATACAGACTATGCTTTCAGCTGCTCTTTCAGTGAAGTGTGGCCCTGTGACTAAACGTGGCCAATGAGATCAATTAGAAAACATCATGTGCCAGCTTCTGAGAACCTTTCTTAAAAGATAGCTTGTGCATCTCGTTTGCCCCCTTCTTCTTTGTCTCTTCTTGCTTCCTCTGCCTGTAGCATTCTGATGCTTTAGCCTCCAACATGGTCCAAGAAATTGAAGGCTAGGAATGCCTGACCCGTGGACCAGAAGGAGAAAAGCTCCCTAAGGGCCTTGTGGCATAGAACGTTCCACAGATTCTGGGCTAGTACCTTCAGGCTTTTCCATGAGAAAGTAATAAGTGCTCATCTAAACCATACCTATTTTAGATCCCTACTACTTCATAGCAGATCCTAATTTAAAAGAAAGTCCTATCACTTAGAAAATTCCAAATGACTCAGCTACTCATTTACTATGTAAATACCAATATGGCAGCCCGTAGTAAGAATGGTTATTTGAGAAAAATTTCAGATCAGGTATCAGAATAATTCATTATAAAGTTTGGGCAATAAAACCAGATTCCACTGGATTTTGAAGTTATATAAATAATTCACTGATCCCCAAATTAGGGATATAAAATCTGTAGCCAGCTTTGGCTCTAAAAGGAGCCAAGAAAGCATCCTGTAGTACAATGAAATAAATACTGGGCTAGAAAAGAATCTGTACTTTGTCCCAGAAGGGCTATAACTTGCTCTGTTACTTTAAGCTAGTCAGTTAATGAGGCTCGATTCTCTCATCCATAAATAGAAGGGAATGAACTAAATCTGTAGGGATCCTTTAAACTTCGTAATTTAAGGATTTAGTGATTTGCTAGCAGCAAATCCAAAGTCTTTTATGTCATGCACAGGTAAAGAGCCTCATAATGCTCATTGTGTTGTGGATCTATCATCACAGCTAGGTAGGGCCAAGCTGGTTTGCATGAGGTGTACGGTTCCTGGATCAACAGCTACCTACGTCCTCTTCATTTCTTTAGATTACCACTCTCATTAAGAAAAACTTATCGAGCATATCATCGGGGTAATTAACTCCTCCAGAAATTCTTCATGTTCCTAAGAGAGGCAAATTCAAGTAGGAGACTAGGAAAAGACTTGTCGACTTCTGGTTGAAATGACAGGTGATGGCAAGGGATCAAAGTGTTTGTTTATATTCGGGATTTCCTCAAGATCAAGTATCAGAGTTTTGGTTCTTTGTTTCAGCAAAAGAAAGAACAGGCAGTCTAAGGTCATAGTTTTCTTAGGACTGGAAGTGAATTAGGGGACCAACAAGCCACATTCATTTACCCAGAGCAAGCAAGAAAGAAACGCAATGTGAAGAAAAGAGTCTATAACTGAGAACTGTAAAAAATGTTTTCACCTCTTTTCTTCAGATAATTTTAGAGGGTGAAATAATTGATTTTTTAGAGAAAAGAATTAACGTGTGATAAAAGCTAAAATCAGCAAGTGTGGTAATGGTTTTTGTTCATAAGAAGCAAAAGCTGTTTATTCGGAGCTTGCTGTAGCAAGGGAGTCAGCCGCCATAACCTGGGTTTGGCTTCAGTTCCAGCTGCTCAGCACACATAAGGCTTGAATCCATGACTTCTGTTCCTCCTTGGGCATTAAACCCCAGCGCCAAGGGATGTATGGCATTCCATGGTCTCAACTCATGTTGAAACCTAAGAGCTGCCTCTTTGTTTTCGAGTTGCTTCTATGACTCTAGCACCTAGGGAAATCCTCTCTTGCTTTTGAGCTTGGCTCTCTATCCAACAATGATGCTAACTAGCATTGCTCTGTGTGAAGAGCCAGTGAGACTTGCTAAGTCTGCCATTTTGACCAGCGTCGGCCGATATTTATGATGCGCCTACTGTATGTCTATGTGGCTAGGAGCTGAAGATGAGAAATAACAAAGTACAGGCTTTTTCTGGGAAACTTAGAGTCCAGAAGGCCAGACAGTCAAATAAAACAACATTTATAATAAAATGCAAGAAGTTCAATGCCACAGGTATCACGGGGTTCTATAGAAGCACCAAGATGAAGGGTATCTGACTCAGGCTTCAGGGGAAGGGTGGGGATCAGCACAGAAAATGCATTTTCCTCTAAACAAAGCATCTGTTGGAAAAGAGGAATGTGAAAGGGCGTTTTACAGGGAAAACATTTTTAGCTTTATTTCATTTTCGAAATCTGTGGGTAGGTCCAACCAAAATCATACATGGATGTCCTTGCCTCCCTGGTTCCCACAGTCCAGCACTTTTATAAGCTCCATCTTTCTTTCAACAACAAAGATGTTATTCGATGAATCATTTATTCGGTAAACATCATCCAAACAACATTATTAAGAGAGATTCCCGAGAGATGAAGTTTACTGCTGGGATGTGCATTATATCCTGGAAAGCTTTGAGTCGTTGCCAACTGCCATTGTAAATATTTATTAAGCGGCTGTTTCCAAGAACTGAGGAAGCCTTATTCTATTGCTGTCGTCGTTGTTTTTTAAACCTTAAAAAAGTGCTTATTATCCATGTGTTTTTGGTAACATGAAAATTACTATTTACGTTGAAGATAAATAATTTGGGATGATTTGAAAATAAAGGATGTAGAATGGAAGAAATATATTGAACTATCTATTGAACCCTAGGATGTTTGAGCTGGACGTTACTTGGTTGAAGATCTAGACCAATCTAGTTGAAACCAGGATTGCTCAACCTAACAGCATCCTTGGTCTGTATCCACTAGACGCCAGTAACACCCTACCCCCTAAGTCATGACAAAATGTCGCAAATATTGCTAAATGTCACCAAATGAGAACTACTGGTCCAAATCCTTTATTTTAGAGATGAAAAAAGAGGCTCAGAGAGGTAAGTGATGGGCCTTACATTACTCAGCTGATTAGGAGTAGATCCTGAAATAGCATCCTTCATCTTTTACTGCCTCTTCTTGGGTTCTATCCACAGAAACTGCCACCAAACTTTCTGGATAATCTTAGTTAACCACTCAATCCCATTTGCATCAGAGCCATGGGCTCAGACCCTCAAAATAATGCAGCTTCTATTGAAAAACTCAAGCTTGGCAAGCTCATGCTCTTTGAGCGGTCTCCAATTCACATGAGAACTAAGATTTTTGTGAAATTTCAATGATACACATTGAGTTGATTCTAAGTAACCAAAATATTCCTTCCAAGCTCACATTTTCTTTCGGAGAAAGTATCTGTTTTTCTCTCCATTTCCTTTACTTGTGCTAAAGCAGATGTCTTGAGCCAGTCCCAGAGGATTTTTGTTTACTCGATCATTTTCCGTGGGACCGGCGACTAGGTGACTGAATCCTTGCCAAACGGTAAATAAATCCATAAACAACTTTTGTTCATTGATAATTGGGTGTAACATATGCAAAGTTAAAGTTCACTTCGTAAAAACATTTGGTTTTATTTGAGGTCTTATCTTCTGGTCAGTACCTTCAGATATCTAGGTAAAAAAAAGATAATTCACATTTCGACATCCTAAGGTCCTGTCATTTGCCTCTTATTTATAATGTTGACAAATAAGTAAAGGAGACAGCCAAAGGTGAGTGAAACCAGGCTCCAGAATGTTCTTCCTCAGCGATTGTACCACCATGAACCAGCCCTTCCTGGTTGGTGACAGGCTCGCTTGCTCACAGGTTGCCCAGGGTCACTTGGCAGGCCTGCCTTGGATTCCAACTCTACAGAGCTGTTGTCACTGAGTCCAGCAGCTTGTGGTTGGAAAAGACCCCCTGAGCCAGCAAAAGGCCAGTGACATTCCAGCTCAACTCCAATTTATGTCAGTGTGCCAGTGACGAAATTCACGTCTCTCCCTCAGCCCCGCCGGTTGTCTGTGTGACAGGGCAAATCCTCGCTGACAGCCAGTGCCAGCAGCCGCAGCAGGTGCGTCTTCTTGCCCTTTGTTGAAATGGCCTGCAGCTCTGGGAGATAGCTCGGGAATGCTGCTGACGCCATCCGGGGACTCAGCACCCTCACCTGCTTACGCTCCAACTCTGCCGGTCTGGAAGAGGAACTGTGTTTCCATATTGTGAGATGTTCTCATTGCACCAGATGCTGAGTTTTGTGCTGGCTTTGTGCAGAACCCAGAAATATCCATCGTCAAATTGAAAGCTGCGGTAGAAACAAAATCTGGTCAATGCTGTGTCGTCGGGACATCGGGAGGCCCCACAGAACACCAATCTCTTTCGTCTAAATTACGGCATCTTCTGATTGTTCCCAGATTCGTGCTGTGGTTAAGTCCGTGTGGGCAAGTCCTATCTCCTGGTCGCTTTTCATGTGCTGCACAGTACGTGACGTCGCAGCGTGGGATAGCAGAAAGACAGCGAGTCTGAAGATCTGGATTCCATTCCTGCTCTGATAGTTTTTATGAGTTTGGGTAAGTAGCTCCGTAGCTGTGGGGCTTGTTTTCCTGCAACTCTCTAGAACTGTGGTTTCCCACTGTTTTGGGGAGTTGAGCACGCAAGTTCGTGGAACCCTCCTAAGAATTTGGCCAACAGTTAAAGTCACTTACTCAGCTTCCAAAATCTGATTAGTTCAGACAGACACAGATCCCTGAAATTGTAACACAGCTACTTCATTTTATGGTTGGAGGAATTGAATTCCAGACAGCCCAGGTGACCCATTTAGGGTCACGTCACCAATTTCATGCTGTCCCTTGTCCTGCTCCACAGAATAGCCATAGATATGTATGTGTGTAACTCATAATTAGGGAGTAGTGTAGAAACATGAAAATGCTTTGTTATAAAAGCTTTATCGTGAACCAAGATTTAGAAAGAGTGAACATTTTGGCAAAATGAGATATTTTCTGGGGACTCTCCGGCAGGACCCCCGTGAATGTAATTCTGTGAATGTAAAGTGAGGACACGGAGGCCATGGTCATCTCTTTGACGCTCTGGAATTTTCCCTGCATGTCCATCATGATGATGGGTCTCAGCTTGGAGAGGACCTGATCAGATGTCACCGAGGTCACTTAAACACATGCAGAATTGAGCAGCTGGTCTCCTCCGCCCCTATAGACGTTGCCCGTTAGAACTGTCAGCAATGATCGAAGGTTTCTGTATGTGCACTCCCCAATAGGGTGGCAAGCTGCCACATGTGGCTATTGAACTTTGAAATGTAGCAAGTCCAACTAAGGAACTGCATTGTAAGTTTTATTTCATTTTAACTAATTTAAATATAAAGTTGCACAGCCACATGTGGTTAGTGACTAAAATTGCACAGTGCTTAGAAAAACCCCTTGCCTGGGCTGCCCCAGGGGCTGTGGGGTCAGCTGGGGCAAGCCTGGGGCCATTAACTTTCAACTTGAGTCATGGTCCTCTGGACTGTGCAGACTTCAGTCTGAGGGTCTGCTCACCCATTTGGGCTCCAGTTTGTCACTCGGTCACCCTTCAGCACACGTTCGCACACACACACGATTCCGATGGTTGAATTCTGTGAGTGTTGAGGGGTGGCAGGCGGACAGCAAACCTTGTCATCCCTCTTATCATCTTTGACAGGCAGGGAATTTCCTCCGACATCTCTTTTCCCTCCATACCTTAAAGGGAGCCCCCTCCTCCTCTGCCCAGCTGAGGATCAGCACCTGGCCAAGCTCCCTGCCTCTCAGGAGTCAATTCCTTGCATCTTCCCCCTCAAAGGTGGCTGCTCCTGCCTCCACGCTCCCTCTCTTAGCTGCTCACATCAGGACCCAAAGATGATCTAGCTACTTTTCTCTGCCACTCTGCTTATCAGCTTTACACGGGTGGCTGAAGCCACAAGGGAATGAGTATTAGATTATATGATGTAGAGCTTCTCTTTCTCAAAGTATACTCCTGCGAAGCACTATTTTTGCCCGAACTGGATCCATTTTAGCTCCAGCTAAAACCAGACTTCCTCTGTCACCCCACTCGCCATTCATGACGAGAAAAGAGCTGCTCAGTTTCAATTTTTCTCTCTGGCAAAATTTTTTTCTTAGACTTGTTTGGCTGCTACTAGTTTTCAAACAGACAACTGAAGCAGCAATTAGCAAACGAACTAGTTTTATTTTTAAGCTTGAAATATCTCTAGTAACAGCCTTTAAAAAAACCTCAGCTCAATGGCGACTGTAGTTAATAATAATAATGAATCATATACTTGAAATTTGAAATCATATACTTGAAGATTCCAAATGTTCTTGCCACACATGCAAATGGTAACTATAAGAGGCGATGGATATGTTAGTTAGTTTGATGGTGGCCATCATTTCACAATGTGTATATGCATACATCAAAATGTCACCTTGTACACCTTAAATATACATAATTTTTATTTGTCAAAAATAAATAAATGGATCAATGAACAACAAAAACAGCAAAAACCTGAGCTCAGGTTTTCAACTTTTTGAAAGGAATTTTAAAGCGAGCTTGCAAGTTGAGACACTCAAACTCTGGGTTAACAGCAATTCCATTCTTCCAGCTGCTCAGACCAAAAGCCTTGATGTCGATCTTGACTCCTCATTCTCTCGCACGCACGGGCACCCTGTCTTCTCCATCTTAGCCAGATGTGCAGAATCGGACACTTGTCTCCACCTTCACTGCCACCGCCTTGGTCCAAGCCACCATGGCCTCTCACTGGGGTGATTGCCAGGCGCCCTTATATGCTCCCCAGCTTCCCTGCAGGACCTTACCTCTGCTTGGATGCTTTACCCAGTATCCTCGTTACCTCTCCTTCAGGATGTACTCAGTGCTCAGGTCAGCAGGGCCATCCTGTCTATTTTTATAGTTACAACATCTCCCCCATCCTGACACCCGATGCAGACACACAGTCTTTGCTTTCTGAGCATTCACTCTTTAAAGCACATTTTCCATAGTTGTTGGGTTTACTTTCAATCTCCCCCACTAACAGTGTAGGTTGACAGTGTCGGAAGACAATGGGGATTTGGGTCCCTTGTTCCCTGATGCATCCTCATTGCCCAGAGGAGTGCTTGGCACTTTCCAGGCACTCATGGATATTTAAACAACTTTGTGAGTGCATCTTCTCTAGGGCAGTACCCGCATTCTGTATTTTGGAGTAAAAATTGGCTTACTTTGAAATGATCATCCCTAATGTAGCTGCGTAACTCAACCCCTGGCTCAAGGTCCCTTCACCCACTCTGGAAAAGCCCTTCAACCTTTGAAGCAGGCCCTCAACCTCAGTATCGTAGGATCTTTTTTAAAAAAACAAACAGCCAGCTTTTTGAGATATAAGTGGTGTATGGTAAACTGTACATATTGCAAGTGTGAGAATTTGATAAATTTTGACATGTATGCACCCATAACACTGTTACCACAGTCAAGACAATAAATATATCCAACCTCCCAAAACGTCCTCACCCTCTTTATAATCATCCCTCCTCCCCCGCCCCGTCCTCTCCACCCTGTCACTGAGGTGCTGTCTATAGATCAGCCTACATTTCCTAGAGTTTTATGTAAATGAAATCATACTGTGACAACTGAGGTCAGTTGCTACTAGCATCCAGAGGGGAGAGGCAGGCCCTGTGGCTGAGTGGTTAAGTTTGCAGTCTCTGCTTTGGCAGCCCAGGGTTTCACCAGCTTGGATCCTGGGCACAGACCTAGCACCACTCATCGATCCATGCTGAGGTGGCGTCCCACATAGCAGAACCAGAAGGACCTACAACTAGAATGTATGACTATGTACTGGGGGCTTTGGGGAGAGGAAGAAGAAGAAGAAAAAGACAAAGATTGGCAACAGATGTTAACTCAGGTTCCAATCTCTTTTTTTTCCCTCCCCAAATCCCCCCAGTACATAGTTGTATATTTTAGTTGTGGGTCCTTCTAACAGTGGCATGTGGGATGCTGCCTCAACATGACCTGATGAACTGTGCCATGTCCATATCCAGGATCCCAACTGGCGAAACCCAGGTCCTCCGAAGAAGAGCGCTCAAATTTAACCACTCAGCCACGGGACCAGCCCCCCAGGTGCCGATCTTAAAAAACAAAACAAAACAGAAAGTAGAGGCCAGGGATGCTGACAAACATAGGACAGTGCACAGGACAGCCCTTCTACATCAGAGAATTATCTGGGCCCAAATGTCAACAATGCCAAGCTTGAAAAAACACAATGTGAATCCACATTTCCACTTGGTGCCACTTCTTTTTGTCTGAAAAGCTTCCATTAAAATTCCTTGTAACATGGCTCTGTTGGAGGTGAATTGTCTCAACAGTTTTACAATTTAAAATTTTTGTTTTAATTTTGATTTGGTACTTTCTTGGGTATAGAGTTTTGGATTTTTTTCCCCAATACTTTAAAGATGTTGCTCCACTATTTTCTTGCTTGCATTGGTTCCCAAAAGAAATCTACTGTCATCCTTATCTTTGCTCCTATGTATGTATTATGTTTTTTTTCTTCAGCTGCTTTTCAGATGTTTTCTTTATCAGTGGCTGGTGATTTGAGTATGAAGTAACCTGGAGTGATATTTTGATGTTTCTTGTGCTCACAGTTAGATAAACATCTCAGATCAATGGGTTTATACTTTTCACCAAATTTGGAAAAATTCCATCTGTTATTTCTTTAAAATAGTTTTTCTGTTGTCCCCTTCTCTACTCTTCTTCGGGGACTCCCAATATACATATATTAGGCCATCTGAAGTTGTCCCACAGTTTGCTGATGATTTTATCATTTTTTTAAAGTTCTTTTTTGTATTTTATTTTGAATAGTTTCTCTCGCTGTTTTCAAAGTCACTATTTTTTCTTCTGCAAGGTCTCATCAGTTATTAATTACATCCCATGTATTTTTCAGCTAATAATTTGTAGTTTTCGTCTCTAGATGTTTGATTCAGGTCTACTTAACTACTCGAACATCTAGAATATAGCGATACAGTTATCACTGATTTATTTCCTTGTCTGCTAATTCTAACACTGGATCACTTCTGGGTGGTTTTGATGGGTTGATTTTTCTCCTCCTCATAGTTATTTTCGTGTTTCTTTGCATGCTTGGTGAATTTTAGTTTGTTTTGTGCTTAGTATTTTTGTATATCCATAAATATTCTTGATCTTTGTTTTGAGATGCAGTTAAATTACTTGGAAAAAAGTTTGGATCTTGCTTTTAAGAATTTGGTTGGAACAGGGGCGGCCCCATGGCTGAGTGGTTAAGTTTGTGTGCTCCACTTCAGTGGCCTGGGGTTTGCTGGTTTGGATCCTAGGTGCAGACCACCATGCTGTGGTGGTGTCCCACATAGAAGACCTAGAATGACCTACAACTGGGATACACAACTATGTACTGGGGCTTTGGGGAGAAAAAAGCAAAGAAAGAGGAAGATTGACAACAGATGCTAGCTCAGGGCCAATCTTCCTCACCAAAAAAAAAAAAGTAAAAAAAAAAAGAATTTGGTTGGAACAGAACAGCATTGAGTCTCAGGCTAATTGTTCCACACTACTGACAAAAGACAACTTTGAGTACCCTACCCAATGACCCATTAATTATGATGCTTTTCTGTCTTGCCATGGGGACAGGCACTATTTCTGGATCTTTTCTCTCTAATCCTCTTAGACAGTTCTTTCTCCAGCCACAGATGGTTTCCTCATGTGCATGTGCCATCAGTACCCTGCTGAATTCTTGAGGGGAACCCTCTGCAGATCTCAGGACTTCTCCCTCCATGCAGCTGTCTCCTCTCTGGTACTTTACTCTGCAAACTCCAGGCACCTTGGTCTCCTGTACTCTCTGCTCTGTTTATTCAGTGGAGCTCTGTTTACCCAGGACTCCCCTGGGCACCCCCTGGATTCTCTGTCCCTGTGCCATGGCCTGGGAACTCTCTCAAGGCAGTAGGCTGGGGTGACCACTGGGCTCACCTTTTTTATTTCCCATCTCTCAGGATTACTCTCCTTCGTTACCTGATGTCCGGTGCCTTGAAAACTGCTGCTTGATGAATTTCCTTTGGTTTTTATGATTGTTTCAGGCAGGAGGGTCAATCTGATCTGTTACTCCACCTTGATCAGAAGCAGAAGTTGCAAATGAACCTGTTTTTATTCCCTTCTAACAAACATGTGTGCATGTGGCTGTGATTTTATATCGCACACCTTCAATAGATATTTTCTGTAAGTACAATTGGAATTCATTTTATACTGGAAATGAACAGATAAATAACTCATGGATTTTGTTCGCTAGGTAAGTTGTACCTGCCAGGAACCGAACAAGTTAGAGAATTCCTGGCTTCACTTATCTGCCAGTCACTGAAGTGCCTTCAGGGACCTCTGGTCGTATCAACAGAGTAATATCTTCTTCTCAGTGAAGTTCCTCTTTGCTCCCATCAAGTATTCACTTGAAATTTGGTTAGGTTTACTCCTTCTAATTCCAAGTTTTGCTCCCCTGAGAATTTAGAACTGACTTCTCCTAAAGGCACCGTATCATATTTCCAGTTTTAAAAATCGAAGCCTAAAGTAATACACTTCTAAAAGTACACTCACCCTGATGAAGTCCTTAGGTACGGAAACAATTAGATATTTTATAGAGATATTCAGTAAGTAAACGGTGGAATTTCCACTGTCTCTGGTGCATGGGCACAGGGGCCATGAAAGCAAGAAGAGGATCAGGACAGCCCACATCGGCACAGAAATAGCCCATTCTCTGCTGGAACAGAGATCAAGGCAAGCCCAGTGCATTTTAGGAAGCTGGAAATTCGTGCCAACAATTTTTTCCCAGCTTATTTTTGGCCTTTGTATTTAAGGAGTTTTAACATACAAAGGTGTTCAAAATTTAAATAGATAGTGTTCTTTTATTTCTTCCACTGTTTTTGTGCCATGACACTTGCCTTACCGAGAGGACATAAAGTTTTAACATATATTATTATTTTTATGGAGTTATTTTCTCTATATTATTATTTAATTCAAATGAAATTTATTAGGGATGTGAGATGAAAAACGAATGCTACTTTTCACAAAATGTCAAGAAAATTTCCCAGCACCATTACTTTAAAAAATACCCATCTCCATTGATTTGTGATGTCACTTTTATAAAATATATACTTTTTATATATACGAAGATCTGTTTACGGTTCTCAGCTCTGTTCTGTTTATTTTCCTGTCTTATACGTCTATAATGCTACTGTGAATATAGACAAAGTTTTCTGTAGACCTTACCATTCCTATTGTGGGGACCTGGAATTGGCCACCCCAAGATAGGTCTCTTTGGCATCAGGATTATTTGAGGCTGATTGCTTTTGATAAACTGGGACAGGGAAGGAGGAATGGAACTTGCCCTTTGTTAGGACACATTTACATTTGTAAGGTAAATCTCTATCTGTAAAAGGTGCCTCCCTCTCTGTACCAGGAATAAGAAAGGAGATGACCTTCTCTCTAGAAACTCTTAATCAATACCAAAGGCAAATACTTAAATCTGCATTTTATTGTGCTTCTCTGGTAACCTCCTGTAACTGACTTCCCTCCCCCTCCCAACGTTGGTATTTCTTTAAGGATTAAGCATCTTTCCTTAGGCTAGGAACTGATTGCTGTGCTCACCTGTGACCACCCAGCTCCAAACGATAGACTTGCCTCCTGCTATGCCCACCAAGATAGCAAACCCACTACCTGCTGTGTCCATCAAGCGCTGTGCCGACAGGGCAATCTTGTAACTATTGTGGGAGGGACACTTCAATCACATGTGAAACACCCTGTTTGGGGGTATATAACCACTCTGTGCACCCCACTTCTTTGGTGCCCTTTCTTCCTTCGGGAAGAAAGGCCCCGGGCCATGGTTCCTCATAAAGCTTTGTTTAATTTTCTCTTGCTATTCTGTCTCATGTGAATTTAATTTGTTCTCTGGCCAGACGAACCCACATTTGGGAAGAGGAAATATCTTCCTCCCCTACACTATTCACTGGCTATTCTTACTATTCAACTATCTTCCAGGTAAACTTTATGTTAACTCTCTCAAGTTAAAAAATTTTTTTTAATTTTCTTTGTGATTAAATAGAACATCTCAATTCTTTGGGGGAAGAACTGCCATTTTTACAATACTTCAACCTTCCCAATCTCCCCATCCCGTAATATTTTCTCTCTCAATTTATGTCACTCAGTTATGTATAATTCCTATATGTATCTATGTATAATTCCTGTGCATTTTATATAAGATTTTCCCCAAGTTTACTTGTTTTTGTTGTTATTGATAGCAAGCCTGGGAACTTTTGGGCTTTATAACTGATTTTTCCTTGTTTGTAGGAAAGATATTGATGTCTGTACATTTCCCATCAGACTACTTTAATAGTTTCCTGTAATTTTCAGTTGGTTTTGTATAGTGTTTTCCTTAATCAAAAAGTCACTTGAACTCTTAACATTCTCTTGATTATGGTTCTGTTTAATGAATGTCAGGAAGTTCCATGAAATGCCGAGTTGGAGAGGGGAGAACATAAACCCAAACTTCTAAAATATCCTCCCTAGGTGATGTATTTTGTTATAAAGTCCTAGAATTCCTTAGTATGAGTAGAACTTCAGGTGTAACAAAATTGTCTTTCTTTCTCAGAAAATGAAACAAAGTCTCTAAGATATAGCTGTTATAATGTTAGATATTGGGGGGAGAAAGAAACATTAGTGACCACATTATAAGGAGCAGTCATCAAAATTCTAATATATTCTTGTAATGTTACACTTTTGTTACCTGTAATTTTCCCCATGAGTGAGCTAAGCATAGCCCCCTTTTCTCTCAAAATGATGCCCTTTATTGCAGAACAGGGGCAGAAAGCTATTGTTCTAAGCTGTTTTCTGAGCACGCAGCATGCAGCGGGACATGCTGTTGCACTGGCCGTCTCTCAGGGGGCGTCTGTAATGGCCAGTACACATTATGACCCTCCAAATGAAGCTCATTGCTCTAGAGACACGTTCGCCTGGGGGCTTGTGGCACAGGGGGTGGCTGGAACTCAGAGGAGCTCCACAGGAATAGACGCTGGTGGAAACTTCTAACCCTAAAACCATCAACAACTCTTTAAAGAGCTCTGCAAGCACAAACTGTTTATTTGCTCTGGAAGATGGGCCATTATCCAAATCCCCTGGAGGGAGCCGGCTTTGCAAAGCGGCTGATGTGAGCCCAGAGATCAGAGACAGATAACATAGACCTTTCTCACCATTCCCCACCAGCCTGGAATCATCCTGCCTCTCCTCACCCTTGTTTTGCTCTTATGGTGGCTGGAAAGCCCCTTGAGTGTAATTTCCTGGGGAGGGAGAAGTGAGCTTCACCCCTAGAGGCAGACGCAGCCAAGTGCCCCAGATGGCTGAGGACAACTCATTTTAGCAACATAACCTCCAAAGTTCACATAAAAGAGGATAGGGACTGAATCTCTAGCTTCACAGAAAACATTCATTAACTTATTCGGCAAATGCAGCACGAGCTTGTTATGTGCTCAAAACTTTGAGTCAAAGAGGACAGAGGAGACCTGGTTGCAGTCAACAGGAGAATCATTATCTAAGTGTGGGCAGGAAGTAGGGGGAGATGTCCACTTCTAGAATCTTTATTATTTGTGCCTGTAAGTGTCAAGCACCAATCTAGATATGAAACATGTTGAATCGTTTGAAGAGCCTGCGTTATAATGAGTACAGTGGCCCTTGTATGTATCATGTGTGGACATTATAAAGGGGTAAAAAATAATGGGATATATCAGAACACCAGGGCTGGAAAGCTGTTCTTATCACCTACATGATCTCGAACAGTGTGAATGTCTTTCTTGTCATCTGTAAAACAGAAATAGCTGTATCTATGTTACAATGCTATCGAGACATTTATTGATAAAAAGTATGTGTAATATTTTTGTAAACAGAAAGTCCTCTGCAAACATGGGTTTGAGTGGCAGGTTCTGGTGGAAATAGTTTAGTTCAAATTCACCAACATTTGCCATCACAGTGGTAATATCGCAGTGAAGATCACGGAAATGCATAACGAGCATTTAGCATTCTAAGTATTTGTGATGATTTACTTTTCTAACCAAAGAGTAAGATTTTGATTAAATATATGTTTATCTTCCTAGTCTACAGATCACATATTTGTAACCTCTATTCTGCCAGGCCAAATAAAAATTCCCCAAAGAGAGCACAGATTAGTAGATAAACCAGTGGTTTGAGGGTTTCAGGGGAAAACAGTGATTATTTTGATGGTTGGTGGAACTCTGTAATGGAATATACAAACCATATGCCTGTGTGCTAAGAGGCTCCAAGGTGGGTTGTCAGGCAGGATGACTCTGGAAGTCTTCCTGGGCGAGGTGGCTTCTGGCATAGCTGAAAGGGGACAGAGCCAGGAGGAGCCCTATGACACAGACTCACCAGGAGCCTTTCTCCTTTCCTTTTTGGGTTGTGGAGCAAGCCCTTGGCATTCCAAGTGGTGTCAGTGTCCTGGTGATGGATTGATTCCATAGGCAGTAGCCACCCAGGGTCCCCTCAGAGGGATGTACGCTGGTACACAGCAATCTGTGCCGTCACTGGCTTCAACTACTGAGCAGGAAAAAAAATATATTTCCTAATGAAAACAAAGACCCCAAAATGTGATTTTCAGTCACGACCAGTATTCAGCCCTTCCTACTTACAAACTTTAAAACTTTAGTAACTTGTTTCGTGGATTATAAGAGACCCGGCCTCAAGGGATCAAGGACAAGGATTGGTTCCTCATGTGGGTCCCTTAGACTGGGTTATTCTCTAGCCACAGTCTCTAAATGGTTTTGATGAATAAGTCAATATTCCACATTAGCAGAGAGGGGCATCTAACATGTGGGCAATGATCTCATATTTGTGCACTAATCAAGTATTTATTGAACGCCCACGCCTTCCATATGCTCATCTCTCATGACACCAGGGACTCTCCAAGAGCAAGGATGATGTCATTCATCTGTGTGTGCTCAGGCCCTGCATGCTGCAGAATAGGGTAGGTTTCCATAACGATATGAATGAACAACTGAGTGAATGAACCCCTAGCCTGAGAAGAATACTGAAGAAATACACGCACGTTCTCTGTCCATTGTGAGCTGGTAGAGACAGCACATTGCTTGCTATGACACTTTGCAAACTTGGGCCGACGGGCAAGCAGGACACAGCTCCCCGCCACCTCACTTTCTGGAGTGTGCTGGAGTGAGAAAAATCACACTTGGCAGGGAGATTGCCCTCTGGTCGGAGTAGGACTCCGAAGCCACCCTCTCCCTGAGGGAGACTGAGTCGTTGACTCCACCTTGTGGTGTGTGCTGAGGCCTCGTGAACCTGACAGGAGCAGGATGAGGACAGCTGCCCAGCCAGCAGCACAGCATGAGACCCCTCCGGTGTGTATGTACGTCGTGAAGAGGAAGACCTCCCCAAGGAGAGGCTGGGGGCTGAGGAAGACCTGAGCAGAGTTTGTGATTTTTAAAAGCTGGGATTCAAACCTCCCAGGTGCTGTGGGCTCTGCTCTCTTGACCCCCTCACCCTCCCCTCCCTACCCCATACAGCAGCATCCTTAGAGAGACAGCCTTTCCACTTTCTGAAACAGGATGATAGAGCATCCTGGGAAAATGCTGTCTGAATGTCCCCCGGATAGTCCAGCTGTGGAATGGGCAGCTGTGAGGTTGGCTCGCCTATCCTTGTTTTCCCAGTGAGTGACCCGAGGTTCAGAGGAAAGGACCGAGGGAGATCCCTACCCCAGATTTCCTGCCTCCCAGCCAGCCCTCTCATCTCTACTACCTCAACGCCTCCTCTTACCCTCCATTTACACGGGGCTCTGCCATTTAGTGGATGTGTTCATGTGTGATCTAGAACCTGGCTGGCCGTCCAGTGAAGACATAAGCAGGAGTGCCCTTGTCCATGACACAGGTGAGAAGACGGGACAGGTGAGGTCACCCAGGGAGTAAACAGCGGAGTGAGACTAGCTCAAGGCCAGCGCTCTTTGCTCTCCACCAAAGAGGCTAAACTTTCAGAATCCCTCAGTTCTTTCTCTGCTATGTCCTTGCAAAATGTGTGCACTCACGATTCCAGCATTTGGTTTGAGGAATGCTACAACACATAACTGGTACAACTTGGTCTGTTTAGGAGCTGTGCATGGCACCTTATTTCCGTCTCCTTCATGGTTTGCACATCCTGGCTACAGGGATTGGAAAAAAGAAAAAGGAGACATCTGCAGTTTTATCCGAGGCATTTCTAGAGGAGGAAAAACACTTCCCCCATCTCTGTGGGCATGACAAGACGCGGAATTGAGACGCCACAACACCATATCTGAAATGGGCGTCCCAAAGAAAACACTGATTGTTCTTTTTATAAACCAGACTCTGGAGATGGCGTGTATTTTCTTTCTTTAGGCTGTGTTGGACTGTTCATTCAGTATGGGTATGTGGGACTTCGTTAAGGGAGAAGTCAGTTCCAAATGCGTGGAACTGAATTAGCTGAAACCAAATGGTGCAGGGAAAAGAAAAATAAGTGGGGGTCGGGGGAGACAAAATTGTATTGAAGAGGTCCCAGAGAGATGTATAAGACAAAGAAATGATGAGGACAAAGGCATAACTTTCATGAGAAGTGGAACTGTCATCTAGCAGTAGAGTGTGGTCTCTGACCCTCTGACCCCAAAGGGAAGAGGACTCCGTGTGTCATTTCATAAACATCCTGCGATCAGAGAGGGCTGCCCAAACCTGCGTCATTTACCAAGACTGGATTAACCTAAACTGAAGCAACTGAATCACTCTTGCTTTTGGCTGGAATTGAGAAAACTCAGGAAGCACACAACCCTATAAAAATTTATTTTTTTAACGAGCAAAAGTCACCAAATCTCCTTCAACAAGGAGTCCAGAACAAATCAGAATGGATGTTTGCTAGAACTGGGAACACACAGGATGATCAGTCAAGGCTTTCATATACACACACACAAACATAGATCCACACACATGCATGCACACACATCTGTACACATGTGTACATATGTACACTCACACATGTATCCACACTGATACGGCCTGGATCCTGTCCCTCCCAAATTTATATGTTGATGTCCTAACCCTTGGTACTCAGAATGTCTGCATTTGGAGACAGGGCCTTTAAAGAGGTGATAAAGTTCAAATGAGGCTGTTAGAATGGGTCCCAATCCATTATGACTAGTGTCCTTATAAGAAGAGGATATCTGGACACATAGACACCAGGGATGCCCGCATGCGCAGAGGCAAGACCATGTGGGGACACGGCGAGAAGTTGGCCATCTGCAAGTCCAGGATGAAACCAACCCTGCCCACACCTTGATCTTGGACTTCTGACCTCCAGGACTCTGAGGAGATAAGTCTCTCATTTAAGCCTCCCAGTCTGTGATATTCTCTTATGGCGGCCCTAGCAGAGAAATACATACACAGTGCCTTATATTAAGTACACGATAACGTTTACATACATTGCCCATGTTTATTTTTACTGTAATCTTTTTCTTGTTCTCCTGATGCTTGCCTCCTCCTTCTCTCTTTTGCTCCTGCCTCCCGCCGAGGTCACTTCTGTACAACTTACCACGTAGGAGTCCATATTTCTCTGTAGTGGTGTAGTGGTTGAGTTCGCGCTTTACCAGTCGGGATCCTGGGCGCAGACCCGCACACCGCTCATCAAGCCATGCGGTGGTGGCATCCCACATGAAAAATAGAGGAAGATTTTGTTCTTCCTCAGTTAGCTCAGTGACAGTCTTCCTCAATCAAGAAAATGAAAAAGAGGAAGATTGGCAATAGATGTTAGCTCAGGGCCAATCTTCCTCAACAACAAAAATGTAACAAATAAATAAATATATAAAAGCCAAGATCTGAGTACTAGACACTCTCACTGCTGTCGGGGAGTGGCTGCTCCCTGTCAACAGAGTTAGAGATTACATATACATACACACGCATATGTATGCATGTATAGCCATACACCACAAGGGCACACGCGTGCATATTTATGCACACACATACACTTGTATATATACTCACACACATGCAGATAGATGTGTGTTTGCATCTATACATACACACGTTTGAATCTATACTTATTATGTATATTGACCACCATGAATTCACACTGATACCTTCACTTCCAATTTAACACTCTGCAGGGTTTATTCCAGTTTTCGAGTTGTCCTTCTCTGTACCTCCCCTCTCTGAGAGTGGAGAACCTGCCTCCATCATCTTTAATATATCTACTTCCATGCATGTAAAAAATCCCCCATCGTGCCTCTATCCCCTCTCCTACAGCCTCACTCTACATTACACTCCCTTTTCCCCTCCTTTTGTGCTCCGTCCCCGCCCCTACTGTGGCTCCAGCACCCATGCTGCGCTGTCCCGCAGGCAGAGTTCCTCCCAGCCTTCCTGGGCTTCTCATCCCAGCCTGGGATGCCCCCATGTGAGCCCCTCCTCACCCGGCTGGGGCTCTGAGACCCCAGACCAGGCTCGCCCCAGCCCCTGGAGGATGCCTTCTCTTTGCTGGGCTTCCTTTCCACACCAGGCAGCCCCTCCAAACAGACACCCTCCTCACCCCCTCAGACCCTGACACTCTCATTGGGCCACCCCTTACATTTTCACCCTCCTCACTCTGCTCAGGGTCCTGTGATGAGAAAATTGCTGTTCTGAGGCACTGCCTGGGCATTTCACAGTATGACAAGCCTGCCCCCACCCAGAGTCTGGACATTTAATAAGGACCTTCACTTAGGATCCCCACCATAAGTTCCCACTTCCCTTTTCCTGGGGCACCTTTTAAAATAACCACTTACGAGGTAAGCTCATGAAAAGTTAGTGACCTCCGTCCCATCTACCTCATAAGTAATAGGTGCTTGCCACCTTGCCCTCTGTTTTCTGCTCGCTCATGACCTGGGACCAGGACTGCCCTTCCTCCAGCTCATTGCCGGTGGGGGCGTGGGTGGCCTCCCACCCTGTTTCTGGGATGTGTAAGTAACAAATCTCATGACTTTACTTCCTTTGTGTGAGTATATTGAAACTGCACCGTCACTCAAAACGACCCGGGGGTTTCCACTTCCCCAGAGTGGGAGCTGGGATGCTGAGGGAGCTGCCTGCCCACCCCATGGAGGGTGTGGGGGCTTGTGCCTCCTCATTCTGCAGGTCAGAATCTGCATATTCTTAACTTAATACACCAGTTACGGATCCCCCAACACAGGTCCCTGGTATGTGGACTCCTTCCACGCTCTGTTCAGAATCTGACTTGTCCCACAAGGATGCTCTCCTCACTCTGAGCAAACCTCAACACCAATGGCTGCCTCCCGGCTCAGCCCCACAAGTGGCTTTAGGGTGAGTTGTTCCAGAAAGGAAGAGAAAGGCAAGTAAAGGAAAGTCACATCTTACCACTCTCACTCTGCAAGACCTCAGGAAATCATTCCAAGTCACTTCGTTGACGTGGGCATCCCCCTTCCCAATGGCACGTGCATTCCACGGTGTGGATATGTCATAACAGTTATCCGTGTGCTCCTTGATGGCATTCCCTGTGTTTCTGGTGTTTTGCCACCACAAAGATGCAATCAACATCCTCATATGTGCCTTATGTTCTGGAATATACTGTTATTCCTGTGGAACAGATTCCCAGGGGTGGGATTGCTGGGTCAAAGGTAAAGATTTCAATAACATCTGACAATTCTGTGCCAATATCTGAGAAACTGAGTGTTTCTTCAATGGTGAAACTGAGGCATTGAGAGGTATCTGATTTCCTTGGTGGCCATTGAGCCTTGATGGATTTGGCAGGGCTCAGGGAATGCAGATGCCTAAGCCTAGAGATGATGGAGTCTTCTCCAGCAGCCGCGCCAGTGAGGGACGCTCCCCGCTAATCCCTGTTGTTCCCCATCGGGGAGCAGAGTGCATCCCCACCCCCCGCAACTTTCAGAGTTCCACAGCTCCTCCCTCTGCACCCAGGTCCAAGTTCTGCAGACTGTGATTTGAATGCTGACTATATGCCGGGCACAGAGCCAGGCACCGGGGTACAGCCTGACGGCGGTCACCACCTACATGGGAACTCGACCAGCAACCCAATCCTTATCACCGTGTGTACCAAGGGCCATGGGGACACAGGACAGGGGCAGCTCAGACACAGAGGGGGGCAGGGAGGACAGCAAGGGCTTCCCAGAAGAGTGACATATGCCCCTGGTCTTGAAGGTCAAGTAGGCACCAGCTGGACAAAGGAGAGAGGCAGGCGTGCCTCTCAGAGGAAAGAGGTAAGGGGCAGGGTAGCCCATGCAGAAGACTCAGCGTGCACACCCTCCACTGGGCTTCCAGGGCCTCCGCCTCCTTCCCCGTCTCACTCCACCTCAGTGACCCCCAAATGCATCGGGCTTCATCCAGCCTCCTGTGTTTACTCCTGCACTGCCCCCTTCTTTCTCCCAACGAAAAGCCACTTTCCAAAGACTCGGCTCCCACCTCATGTGTGAAGCCTTCCCCGGCTGCTGTAGGTCACACTTATCGCCCGCCCGGAGCACAGAAAGCCCAGCGCCTGGCACTCTGTGTTTATCAAATCTCTGTAGCGCTTATCGTCAGAAATGCTCCTCTGGGCATCGGATCCCATGCCGGGAAGGCGGTTTTAGATTTCTGCTCCCCTACTAGACTGCAGGTCATCGGAGAGGCCAGCCTTGCTGCGCACAGATGGGGCTTGGCTGGGTGGGTGCTGAGAGAGGAGCAGCCTTGTGTAGCTGTCTTTAGCTGTTACAGAGACCTCATTGCCTGAAAATCCTTCACAGCATTCTAAGGCTTTGTTGAGAATGTGGATGCACAAGCGAAATCCTCCTTTTGCTTTTGTTATGTGCAAGGCAAGCTGATGTCTGGCTTTCCTATCCAAAAGTTGGGGGGGTGGTGAGCAATATTACACCCGTGGAAAGAGAAGAGGAGATTTTCTTCACGTTTTCTTTTCCCACCACGGCACAAAGTGACTAAGCATGGGTGAGCTGAGTCCCCCCTAACTCTTGAGAGCTCGTGAAGATTTACTGTAAGTTTTTGGCTCGGGGAGCGTTCAGGTGGGTCTGGAGAATGTTACAAACAGGCCCTGTCAAATCAGCACAGCTCGGAAGTAGTCAATGGAGGAGGAAGGGGTCTTGAGTAACCTCCTTGCTGAGCACCCCCAGGTTCCAGAACCTTCTGTGTGGCGTGGGCAGCAGCTGAGCTTCCAGCACCTCACAGTTGTCTGACCCACCACCGACCACCACCCTGCCAGTGACAGACGAGGACAGCTGAAACCCACTCATGCTGTTGAGACAGCATCCCTCCAGCATTTTTGAGGTCTTTCCTCTGAAAGAGTTACTAAATTTGTCTTTAAAGATAACTTCTAATGGCCATTTTCTTCGGTCAGTATTTTACAATCAAGACAAAAGTTGCACTTATCTCAAATGGAAATAACTAAAATAAAAGCCATGTTTGGTGGTGGAAGTCATAGGACATAAAGGAATACGATGTTTACGTTAAGATGTGCGCCTGGGCCATTGTGGTGTGAAATCCATGTGCAGCTCTGCTCGAAAGGATAGAGGAGCTTCCTGAAATGATTAGACATCAAAGTTCTGTCCTTTGCAGAGGGCAGACCATTGGCAGCTGCAGAATGTGTGGGGTGACTTCAAGCCCCCAGCCAAGGACCTGCCTTAGAAATGGCTAGCTGAGGGTTTTGATCAATTCAGGGCACAGGCGATTTCTGGGAAACTGCTATAGCTGGTCATCAATCTCTAAGAGCACTCTTTATCTGAGAGGTAAGTCCCACCGGGCTAAGTTCTGAAAGCACCCAGTAGGGGTTAAGTTGGTGCATTAAAATGGGCAGAGGGGCCAGCCCAGCAGTTAAGTTCTCACGTTCCGCTTCAGTGGCACAGGGTTTGCCGGTTCAGATCCCGGGTGCGGACATGGCACCACTTATCAAGCTGTACTGTGGCAGGTGTCCCACATATAAAGTAGAGGAAGATGGGCACAGATGTTAGCTCAGGGCTACTCTTCATCAAGAAAAAAAAAAGTGGGCAGAGTTTCTCCGAGGATTTGTGAAGGGAGGGCAGTATGGCCAATGTCACCAACTCTGGCAGGAAGAGAAAACAAAGGTGGCTGGATCTGGTCCCTTCTCTTCCCCAAACCAGCTTTGTGACCTTGGGCAAGTCACTCAGCCTCCGAGAATTCTTCCAGTTCTAAATGTTCTGACTTATTAACTTTTTGGAAGTGGTTACAGAATATTAAGTAGAGAAAGGCATTGCTGTGAGACAAAGAGAAACACATATTCCAGACAGCCTATGCTCTCTGACAGGAGTTGGTCTCACTTCTCGGCATTCATGACATCAGGCTGTAATCACTTAGATTACAGTGGCTGGAACGGGGTGGAGCAGTTCAGGAAAGCTTTGTGAAACAGGCAAGTCTTTGCTTGAGTTTAGAGGGAAGGGAGGAGCCTGGCCCGGAAGGGGAGGGATGTTCCAGGTGGAGATTAAGCTTATCTGGAGGAGCAGCGGCTGGAATGAAGAGTGGGTGCTAGGCTTTGGGTGACAAGAGAAAGACTGAGAGAGCCTCATGTTAAAAATGCTCTCATTCATTTGCTAAAATAGATAACACACAGACTTGTTAGAAACAAGAGCTGTGGTCCATCAGTTCCAGTTGGTTGTACTTCACGGACCAGGAAAATAAATTTTAAAACTACAATGACCAACGTGGGGTTGCCAGCAAGATACTCAAAAGCGAAAAACAAACCACAGCAACAGCAATAAGAAAATCATCTTCTATTACCCTGACTTTAAAAAAGGGATATGTGTTTACCAGAAATTGAAGGAATCATCACAGAATTTAGAAACAGAATAAATGTAACTTTATAAAAATTGAATGACATTGTTCTCACATCCTTTGCCCATTTTGAAACAAGTCAGCAAAAGCTGTCACTGACCAGCACTATGATCTAACTAACCCATTTTACAGACAGAGAAATTGAGCCCCAGGAGATAGAATCATGATGCACCCTAACTTTCATGGGTTCTTCAATTTGCAAAGCACTTTAGCAAGACGTCTGACAACAAAAGGATGTGTCTTGCTTTTATTTGCTGGGGATCTTTGTAGAGGGATGTGGTAACAAGAAGTCTTCGTTTTATACTTTCTTCTCAGCTTTAGAGTTGGAATTGTAGAATTATGGGAATATGAAGGCTAAACGGATCTTGTCTATGTCCCCATTGAACAGATGAGCCAATGGAAGCCATGGACGTCCACTCCTGATTGATTCTGCTTGTGCCTGGAGCTGGACACATAAGCCTGTAATAAAATTCTGAACCATGTTCTGACCCCCAGATTC
Source organism: Equus asinus (assembly GCF_041296235.1). Classification (NCBI taxonomy): domain Eukaryota; kingdom Metazoa; phylum Chordata; class Mammalia; order Perissodactyla; family Equidae; genus Equus; species Equus asinus. The sequence continues at coordinate 29,718,562 of NC_091790.1, read as the reverse complement.
TAAAGGAAACTCCCCCAAACATCAATGTGCTATGCTCTCTTTCTCACGGGGTTGGCTGAGGATTAAGGTGAGCAGCGTGAGGGAGCCCGGACTCCCTCCTGCTCGCCTGCTCTGTGCTCTGGGGACAGGAGGGAGGCACAGGACAGAGAGGGCAGGCAGGGTGGACCTGTGCCAGCTTATGGGCTGGCCAGACAACACAGTGGGTCTGTTCAGCTTTCACTAGAATTGAACTCAGAAGGATCATTCTAGAGCTCCCCTGCAGCCAGGCCATTGTTACTGTACCTCGTCATGCTAAATCAAGCCCTGCCTTTCAAATAGGAACGCTTTAAAAATAGCAGTCACGTCTTGTGCCTGGAAAGGCCCTTCTGCTCTGCCGAACGCCATCACGTTCGCTTCTTATTTGACCCCCACAGGAACCAGGGAAGTTGATGGAGCACAGAAGCTATCCAGGAGAGACCAACTCGCTTCTGGCAGGAGTTCAGCGAATGTTTGAATGCTCGAGTGGAGGAAGAAAGGATGGGAGGGAGGGAGGGACGAGGCAAGGGTGTGAGTGGTGTTTAGATTTTAGAAGAGGACACAGGCTCAGGGAGAAAGTGATTTACTCAACATGACACAACTTATTGGGGTGTTGAGGGGGGACTGTGGTCTCCCAGTCCAGTGCTCTTCCTCCTCAAGACCCCTCCAGTGCCTCTCAGCTCTTTGCTGACAGGTGCACTTGCATTGCTCTTGTAAAAATGAATTAGCCCACGGGGCTCCAGCTCTTGAATGGTGACTATAAAGGGTGTAATATTAGCCTCTGTAAGGGGCACAGAGGGCCAGTAACCTCCAGGAAATGTCTGTTAGAGGGCAGCAGGGCAGCTGTGTGACATGATCAAAGGATTTCTGGGTTGTGTCCACTCTGTAATAGGTTTATGGTGTGTCTTGCCAATCGCTGGTCCTCTCAGGGCCACGGTTTTCTCAGGGCTATCACCAGGATCTTGGTGACCACCATATTCTCTCCTGTCTCAACCCTCTGCCTCTAAAGCCTGTCCTGGGTGACTTCCAGAGGTTTTCCATCTTGCTGATGCCTAGGACTCCCTCACTCTGCCCAGCATCAGCCACAGGAGGATCTTGGGGGTTGCGGGGGAGAGGGGAGGAGAAGGCTGCAGGAGCCCTGGGGACATATTACTGTTCTGCACTTCTGTTCCCTGGTGGCCTTGTTGGCACAGAAGAAGAGATTCTGCAGCCCACAATCAGTGTTGGTGGTCCCAGCAGTGAGTGTAATCAGTGTTTTGACCTGTTGGGTTTTTTGTTTTTTGAGGTATGCTTTTCTGATGAGGAAGATTGGCCCTGAGCTAACATCTGTTGCCAATCTTCCTCTTTTGTTTTTTTCTCCCCAAAGCCCCAGTGCATAGTTGTATATCCTAGTTGTAGGTCATTCTAGTTCATGGGAGGCCACCACAGCGTGGCTGTGGGTGTGGAGGTCCATGCCCAGGATCCAAACCTGGGAACCCTGGGTCACCAAAGTGGAGCATGCAAACTTAACCACTTTGGGTCTCTGGGGAGGAAAAAAAAAGGAAGGTGGGCAACAGATGTTAGCTCAGGACAATATTCCTCACCAAAAAAAAAAAAAAAAAAGAGTCATAAATATATTCAAGGAATTCAAGGCAAAAATTCTTTTTTTTTAAATTTTTCTTTAAAAGATTTTATTTTTCCTTTTTCTCCCAAAACCCCCTGGTACATAGTTGTGTATTTTTAGTTGTGGGTGCCTCTAGTTGTGGCATGTGGGATGCCACCTCAGCATGGCCCAATGAGCAGTGCCATGTCTGCGCCCAGGATCCGAACCAGTGAAACCCTGGGCCGCCGAAGCAGAGCGCGAGAACTTAACCACTTGGCCACGGGGCTGGCCGCCAAGGCAAAAATTTTTATAATAAAAGGACAGCTAGAGTATTTCAGTAGAGCAACAGAAACCATAAAAAACAACCAAAGGGCAATTTTGGAATTAAAAAGTGAAATATCCAAAATGAAAAATTGGATAGGTTTAATAGCAGATTACATACGACAAAATAAATGATCAGTGAACTTGCAGATTGATTAATGAAAATGATCGATTCTGAAAAACAGAAACCGATTGAAAAGATATTGACTCGTGAGACGAGAACAAGTAATTTAAAAATGTGTAACTGGAGTCCCAGAAGGAGGAAAAAGAGAAAAAAGAGAAAAAGGGGCAAAAAATATTATTTGAAAGAATAATAATTTAAATTTCCCCAAATTTGATGAAAAACCATAACCTTCTCAATCCAGATAGTTCAATAAACCTAAGCAGGATACATACAAAGAAACCCACATGTTGGCATGTCATGGTCAAACTGCTGAAAATCAAAGACAAAGAGAAAATCTTGGAAACAGCAAAACAAAAAGAAAAAAAAAGCATGATAATGTAGGGATGGAGTAATATGAATAACGGTTAACTTCACAACAGAAACAATGGAGATGAGAATACAATGGAACAACATCTCTAAAATACAGAAAGGAAATATCTGCCAATCCGGAATTCTTATTTACTTACTTAAGATTTTTAAATTGAGGTGACTCAGAATTCTATACTCAGCAAACATACCCTTCAAATACAAAGGTGAAGACCTCTTCAGATATCTGAAAACTGAATCTGTTACCAACAGATCCACATTATTAGAAATAAAAGAAGTTCTTGAGGCTGAAGAGAATTGACTCCAAAAGAAAATTTAGATAAGAAAGAAAGAAAGAGAGAAGAGGGAGGGAGGGAGGAAGGAAGGAAAGAAAGAAAGAAAGAAAGAAAGAAAGAAAGAAAAAGAAAGGGAACGAAAGAGAGAGAGAAAGAGCAAGAAAGAAAGGAAGAGAAAGAAAGAGAGAAAGAGACAGAGAGAGAAAGAAGGAGAGAGAGAGAGAAGGAAAGAAAGAAAGAAAAAAAAAAGAGTGAGCACCAGGAATAGTAAATATGTAGGCAAATACAAAAGATTACATAGTTTTTTTATTCTCTTAATTTCTTTAAAAGACATAACACTTTAACTCTGTATTGGGGGTTTATAAAGTAAGTCAAGTAATATACATGACAACAATAGAACTAAGGATGGTGATAAATGGAAATATATTGTTACAAGGTTATTATATTTTCTGAGAAGTGATATAATGTTAACTCTGAGTAGACTGTGATAAACTAAGGATTCATATTTAATCCCTATGAGAAGACCTAGAAGAATAATGAAAATAGATTAGCTGAAGAGCCAGTGAAGAAGTGATGAACACTGAGTTGCTGCTCCTAGATGCCTTCAAGGCAAGACTCATTGCCCCAGCTGCTGGGAATGCTGCTGGCAGACAGCCTTCCACCGTCAGACCCTTCCGGGGTCATGTTAGCTGCAGAGAGCTGTCTTGCTCATCCCTTCCTTGAGCAGTGCACGTGAAATGACTGATCGATTGAAAAGTATAAAGGTCTGGCCATTTTGGCCCAACTCAGGACCACACTAAGGATCAGTGTAGTTCCAGGGGTCTCAGTGGGGTCTTCCGGGGCTCTTGTTGGACCTAAAGCGCAGCTCAGTTTCTCTCTCTGTCCCATTCTGCTGCTTTCTCTCCCTTCCTCAGGCATGGCTCTCCAGGGCACTCCCGAACAAACACTGTACTTGCTGAATCCCCATCTCAGAGACTTTTCCAAGGCACCCAGTCTGCAAGAGTTAGGAGCAGGAATGTGCTGAGACAGCAGGTGAAACAATGGAGTTTGGGGGCTGGCACACCCACTTGTCCCGCTGGTGATGAGGACCCCATCATCAGTAGTAGGTGGAGACAGCTCCCGGTGCAAGACAGTAGTCTAACGGGTTAAATTTTCTGCAGTGGTGCACTGGGATGTTTAACAGGGGAAGAGACGTGATGCAACATAGCTGATGTGATAGATGAGCTGTTTAAGAGAGAAATACAGCCTAAGAACGATTAACAAGCAGGTGAAGGCCCCCTTGGTAGCACACAAAGACGCTCTCATTTCCTGCAGCAGGAAGGAAGACGAAGCTGAGGATGGGGCCCAGACTTAATTGTCAGAGGAGCCGAGCCCCAAAGAGGGTCAGATGCCAACCAAGGCAGGTCTGTAATGCCCGAGTCAGGGCCCTTATAGGAAAGAATATGACCAGGACTCACAGAATGAGGACAACAGGGTCATTGTTCCTCCAAATATGTTTTTCTAATTTGTTTGAGATAAAATTCACCATCGTAATGACTTTAAAGTCTGCAGCTTTTAGTATATTTAGTATAGTATGTTTTTAGTATATTCCAAATGTTGTGCAACCATCACCACTGCCTAATTCCGGAACATTGCCAACATCCTCAAAAGAAACCACATACTTCCCAGTTCCCTCTTCTTCTCATGCCCTGGAAACCACCGACTCTACTTTCCATCTCTATAAATCTGCCTATTCCGGATATTGCATGTGAATGGAATCTTACAAAATGTAGTGTTTTGTGCTTGGCTTCTGACACGTAGCATAATGTTTTATAGGTCTATGCATGTTGTAGCACGTGTCAGTCACTAAGATTTACACCTATGGTTCCTTCTAACAATTTTACAGTTTTAGCTCTAATATTTAGGTGTCTAATTCATTTTAGGTTAATTTTTTTGTATATGGTATGAAGTAAAAATCCAAATTTATTCTTTTGCATGTGGATATTCAGTTGTTCCAGAACCATTTGGTGAAACACTGTTCCTTTCTCCATTGAATGGTCTTGGCACCTTGAGAAAATTCAATTGACCATAGATGTATGGGCTAACTTCTGGACTTTCGATTCTATTCCACTGGTTTATACATTTATTTCTACGCCAGTACCATGCTGCTTTGAAAACTGTAACTTTGTAGTATGTTTTGAAACTAGGAAGTTTGAGTCCTCCTACATTGTTTGTTTTTTTCCAGATCCTTTTGGCTATCTGGGGTCTCTTGCATTTCCATATGAATTTCATGATCATCTTGTCCATTTCTGCAAAGACAACATTGGAATTTTGAAAAGGATTGAATGGAATCTGTGGATCAATTTGGGGAATATTGCCATCTTAACAATATCCAGTCTTCGAATCCGTGAAAAGAGAAGACTTTCCACTTATTTAGGTCTCCTTTAATATCTTTCCATAATATTTTGCAGTCTTGAATGCACAAGTCTTGCCCTTCCTTGATTAAATTTCTTCCTAAGTATTTCATTTGTTTTGCTGCTGATGTAAATGGAATTGTTTTTCTAACTTCATTTTTGGATTGTTCATTGTTAGTGTACAGAAATACCATTGACAATTGCATATTGATCTTGTAGCCTACAACTTTTCTGAGCTCGTTTATTAGCTCTTATTTATTTTTTTATTTACATCTGCTTGTAATTGTTTCTGACAAATGCTCCCAGATAGTGGTTTTAGCTCTGGGGGAATTCCAAGTCAGGCAACACAGGGGCAAGCCTTTTGAGTTGGTCTTCCAGGGATCCACCAGACCAATCAAAACAAATAATTACAATTCCTTGTGAATGAAGTCTGTTCTGTTCCCTCTGGACTGGCACCAGCAAAACAGGATGGGGTCTGCTAGGCTATCACTGAGCTGGGGCACAATGGATGGGATTTGGATAAGTTAAAAAGCCACAAAACTTGCTTTTTTGAATCTCCGTAAGAAAATTACGGAGATTCAACTGTTTTTCTTCAATAAGTGTTCCCCTGGTTACCGCAAGCTTTTGGTTAGTTTCCAGAGTTCTGAGAAATTGGCTCTGATAGTTTTTGCCAGTTTCTCTCATTGTTTTCATGGATGGATGGCGTTTCAGAGGTTTTTGCTCCACTGTTTTTGCAGATGTCAAGCTCCCCCACGTCTTGAATCTGGATTCCTCTGAATTCCTCTGAGCCTACAGAAGTAGCTCACCCCTTCCTCTTACTTGTAAACAATGCCTCACAAGACAACTGGTGGCCTCTTGGGATCCGCACCCATCTTCCCTCCCATCACCAGGCCTATAGCCAAGGTTAAGTTGCAACCCAACCCAGCCAGGGATGCACTGATCTTGGTAAGGGAGGAAAGGCATTACCCCAAAGGAGCATTGTATAAGTAGGAGCAGGAAGAGGACACACAGGACTGGATTCTGAGGGTGCTATTTTGGACAAACAGGCCAAAACATAAGGTTGGATAAGGGAGAGTTTGGAGGAGCCATTATTTTGACCTGAAACTCATCTATTGAAAAGTGGTTGGGTCCCCAGGAGGAAGGATTCTGCAACCTCACAGCAAACATACATGATAATGATTATCCCCAGTCCTCCCCCAAAGAGACTGGTGGTCATCCCTTAAGCTACCCAATTAAAGTGACCACCTGTCTTATCAGGACTCCTGGAATAGCATCCTAATTAATTATTTTTCCTCCTTCCGTTATTGACCCTCTCCAATCTATTCAGGACACAGAAGCTACTGTTGTCTTTTCCAAATGAAAATTGGATCTTCTTATGCCCCCAGTTAAAAGCATTTGATGGTTTTCCATTGCTCTTCAAGAAAACACCAAAATCCTTAACGTGGGCTACAAAGCCTTGCATGGTCCCTGTAGCCCCTGCCTGCCTCTTCAGTCTCATCCTGAACCATGAATGCTCCCCACACTTTAGAGTCCACCCTCACCGGCTTCTTTCAGCTCCTTCCCAGCCCATGAACCTTCCTGCTGGAGACTCATTGCACCGGCTTCCCCTCCACATGGAGCATTCTCCTCTCTGCTCATCCCACTGTCTCAGTTCTCGGCTCAAATGGCATTTCCTTCCGGATCCTTTCCCACCCCATCTGCTTGGGTCAGTTTCACTGTTACACCTGTAGAAAGATGAGTTTTCCATCCGCCCTCCCTTCTTTCTGGAGCCTGGCACCTTGTAAGTTTAGAATAACAATAGGAGGGGCTTTTTGTAACTCCATGCCAGAAAGGAGATTGACAATCTTTGCACCCAGGGAGGTACAGGAGATGTGCCAGCAGGCTGACTCCACAGTGCTGGGAATCCCACTGGTTTCGACACATCCCACCTGGAGGTGGAGCCCCTGAAAGGGCCCTTTCCTTCTCTCATCTCAGCCTTGGGGTCTGAACTTGCCCCCTTCCCTCTTGCAGCAGAAGAGCCTCAAGGAGAATGAACAAATGTCAACCCGCGCAGAAGCCCACACACCAAAAGAGAGGAGACCTTGGGGAGGGGGAGAAAATGAAGTGATTTAATGATCTGAACGGCTGGGGGAAGGAGGGGGCAGGTTCCCCCAAATCCAGAATTAAGGCATCCTTCTGAGAGTTGTCTGTGCGCTCCGGGCAAGTGCAGAGAGCAGTGCAGAGTGCAGAGAATCCAATCCTGAATTTCCAAAATGCTGTGATGGCGTGGCCTCTGGGCTAAAGTAGGGACGACTAAATCGTCTTCCCAACCACGTGGGCGCTGGACTGGCCCTCCTCCCGCCGCACTCCCATATCTTCCAGGCAGTCACACACACCTTGGCCCTTCTCCAGGTGGATGACGGGAGCAAAGAGTGCTGACGGGGACCGGCCAGCCGGAAGAATGCTTTTGTTACTGACCTTGACACCTTCCTTCCCAAATAAGAGGTTATGACGCAGCCTCGTGGCATTTTAGTCCTTTCTTCAGAGCTTACCTCAGTGTAATTTTTCACTTTTTTGCATGTGATCATTGTCTATTTCCCACTGGTCTGAGGTTCTCTGAGGGTAGAGGGCAACTGCTTTCTTTTTTTTCTTGTCATTCTGTCCTCGTGTCTACATATTAAGCTCTCAAAAAATATTTATTGTCTGATAACTAAAGGAATAATTTAATCTACTCTCTTACTCAGACATTGGCTATTATGGATAAAAATTTTGAATATAAGTGAATAAATACATTTAGCTAAAACTATTTCAAATTTATTTAATTTACATTTAAAGCTGGCTAAAAATGTAAAACATTTCGAATTATGAATAAGCCTCAGTTTGAATATGTAACTAGGATTTCTCAAGGAGTGAAACAAAAAAATTTTCAAAACTCTTAAGGATGTAAGTTTATATATTAAAAGTTTATATATTCATCATACGGCATATTTTATTTTCAAATGCGTGGTTTCATCTTATTTCATAAGTAGATGTTGAGCCCAGTCCAGTTTGGGATCTAGTCTGAACTGACTCTCCTTCTAATAGGGGAATTGAGCCCGTTCACGTTAAATAAAGTAAGAGTTGGGATGGTAGAATGCAATCAAAGATTGGCTGTCTTCAGTTTAAAGAAAAAGATAAAGATTTTGGAAGTTATAAGAGCCTGATTCTACCAGTATTTCCCATTGCTAAGGCCAATTACCTCCCAGTTCAGGCTGAGTTCTCAGCACCTTTGAAGTGAGTAATGGCTTTCAGCCCCAACAGCTGCCCTGCGAGAGACAATTCCCCTCCCTCTGTCTTTTCCCTCCCACCTCCAGACACTCAGACTTCATACTGTCATCCTGTTATCACAATGTGTGCTCAGGAAAGGACACCATCTGCCAGCATCCAGTGTGATCAGCTGATAAGCTCTATTTCTCTGAGATTTACATTTAAGGCATAGGAGGAATTATGAAATAAACACCTTTGCTTCCAAATAAAGCATTTTCAGGATCCAGTAAGAGATGTTTTTGAGATTAAACTACGGCTACAGCTTAGCATACTGATACTTTTTAACCAAACATTTATATTATGACTATTTCCAAATAATTAAATATTCTTTGAATACGAGATTCCAGATATAGATATTTTAATGGATGGCCTCCTTCTCCCAAATGGAGACTTAGTAAGAATCCATTTAGTTGACTCCAAAAATGGGAATCAAGTTTTATTTTCCCATAAACAAGATGCATAGCATCTGACTAGTGGAAATATGCCTTAGAGAACCCTTCACAGATGCCGTCCAGCTGGGGTGCTTATCAGAAAATGTTACAAGGAGGACAGACTTTCCCCCCAGGTCTTTAGGCAAGATGCAGCCACAGCACTTAGCACAGGGAATTCTGTTTGGTTATTAGTCAATAGAATGAAATTCCTGATCTCTATAATCAGCTGTTCACGCAAAACAGGGAAAGGTTTGAGCGTAGAATGAGATAAATCTTTCCCTTTGGCTATGTCCTCTGTCAAATTAGAGTCGGAACAAAATGTGTCGGCACTGTTTGGATGATCCAGATAATTGGCAACGCTGAAATTATGGGAAAAAACCTACTTTTGTGTTATCATTTTATACAACAATGAAATTGTCAAAAGGACAGCAGCTTTGTATAGGAAATAGAGAATAGGTTCATGCAATTGGAATGACCAGAGTGAGTGGAGAAACGTTCCAACAGAATTGTAGAAAAGACAAAGTCACAGAACATTTTTAAGACAGAAGCAAAGTCTTTTAATATTAAATGTATCCTAATGATCTTTAATGCTTTCTTTAGCATAGACTTGACTTGTGATTGTATTTTTTGTCTACAAGCACTATTAAATGTGGTTTAGAGACGTGCAAAATTCACACGTGTTGCTCTGTTTAGAACCACTCTGACTACCCATTAATGGCGTTATTTTATTTAACAATCAACCTCTGCCTTAGTAAGGTTTGATGTTGGTTTTAGCTTTTAAAATACTCTCTTTTCCCTCTCTGCTTCCTCCCTCCCTCTTTTCTATCTTTCCATGTAATTTAGGGGAAAAAAGTCCAGATAACTCATGCTTTCTTGGAAGGGAAACAACATGTGATAGAGAAGACGTCTATCAAACTCATGCCCTATCGGGGGAATAAAGTCCATCAGAAAGTGTGCTCAAATCTCATTATTGAGGCAACTTCCCGAAGGCACCCACCCTTGTTGGAGATGTAGAGAAACAAACTCCCACACCTCCTGCAAGAACTAGCACTGACTGTATTTAGAGCTTTCCTCGAATCTTTCTGCAAATGGATTCACCAAGGCACTGGAAAGGTCTATTCCATATCTGGAAAACTCCAGCTATTTGTATAAACCATAATTTTTTTTTTTAACAAATGGTCAAAGTGTACTTTCCTCTTATTTCTGTTTTTGTAATTAGCTCCATAAAGAAGTTAAGAAAGGAACTAGCAACATTCTCTTAACACTTCAAGAAAATCAGAGGAGAGAGGGACATAAAGAGAAGGAAAGAAAGAAAGTGAGGAGAAATGCCTGTTTTGGGGAATCTGATCAAAGTTCAGTGGTTAAAACAATTCCCTCCATGTGGCTTGGCTAAATACACTTGCAGATTTTACATTCTTCGTATCCTTCTGACTTTGGTCCTCATGAATTCTCCATCCTCCATTCTTTCAGCTGAATTTTCCCTTCCACTTGCATTTCTCACCTTTGGAGCCTCTTTGCAAAAGTTGCCCATGAATAAAAGGTCCACATTACCCACAAGGATATCAACTTATATTGTCTATACCCAGAAATATGGGAAAGTTCCTGGAGACAATATCTATGATAAGAATAAAGACTATACTCTGCTTTCTTCAAAACAGAGTAGAAGGATCGGGTTCAATTACAAACATATTTTAAGAAAATTTATAAAAAGATGGCCATCAAGATAAAAACATAATCAGAAAATCAAGTAAGAATTTTGTGGTATTTAATAGGCCATCAAATTCCAAGCCCAAGGAATTCCCCTTGATTAATCCTGAAACACAATATTTCCTAGAAAACTAGGAGTAGCGGAGGCCTTTCCAACCTTGCCTGCCTGCAGCTGTGTCTCTGAGAGTCAGCCTTGCTGAGCGGCCAACAGGCCATGTGCCCCGCCTGCATGACCACAGCTAACTGGACCAGATGTGGATGCCTGACGAAAGTTTTGCAGATACTCTTTTCTGTGAATATGAAATTAGAACTCAGGCCGATCAAGCTTTCCTTGAGTTCTTGGTCTGGTAGGCCTTATAGATGAGGTGGACACTTCTGCCATGTGGATAAAGTGAACTAAGCAGAGCTACAGAAAGTGAGAGAAGAGGGAGCAGACTCACGATAATCAGCAGAAACTCTACATCTCGCAGTAAGAGACAGAACGAGTAGATGCTTCGGTTGCTGATAGCTTTAGAGAGTCCAGTTCCAGGCTTTATAGCGTCCAGTTCAAGCCTTTACAGCATCCAGTTCCAGTCCTTACCGAGTCCAGTTCCAGGCTTTACAGCGTCCCGTTCCAATCTCGCCTGTGATCCCTTATGCTCCACGAGCTGCTCCTCTTTCTTCTGATAAAGTCTCGGTGCAGCTCCAGCTTATTTAAGTGCGTTTCTATTATTATAAACAAACCAAAAAAATCTATTACTTGGAACCAATAATCTCTGATTTGGTTTCTATTACTTTTCACCAATAATAATCTGCAATTTGTAGCCAACAGTTTTATTATGTGTACCTAATTTTAATTCCTTGCAACCAAACCACAACAGTAACAGCAAATCAAAAGAAAACCCCCAGCTGCTGTGATTAAGCTGGAAGGTCGCTGTGCTGGGACACTAAGAGGTCACAGGTTCAGCATTGCTACGGTCGGCAGAATTCTAAAGATATCCTCCCAGGCTTCCCATCCTCCAGCCATTCAACCAAACACTAATCTAGATACTGCTGTGAAAGGACCTTGCAGGTGCAGTTAAGGTTATAAGTCACCTGACTTTTAGCTAAGATTATCCTGCATTATCTGAGTGGGGCCAGTGTAATCACATGAGCCCTTTAAAAGCAGCAGAAGGCAGAAGTGGAAGGAAGAGAGCCCAAGCAGGAGAAGGATTCAGTGCACCATTTCTGGCTTTGAAGATGGAGTGGGCCACAAGCTAAGGAATGTGGGTGGCCTCCAGAAGCTGAGAACAATTCTAGACTGACAGCCAGCAAAGAAATGAGGACCACAGTACTACAATCCTACGGAACTGAATTTGGCCAACAACCCAAATGAGCCTAGATGTGGATTCTCCAGAGAAGAGTCCAGGCTTGGGGTCATGAGACCCAAAGGAGAGAACCCACTTGAGCCATCGACACTGTGACCTAATAAATGGGTCTTGTTTTAAGTCAATATCTTTGTGGTATTTATTACTGCAGTGATAGAAAACTAACGTAACTACCTTCTAGGGTACGTCCACACCATCTTGGGAATCCAATTCCATTCCCATGCCTGACACAGCCCTCTCTATCATCTGGTTCAAATCTCTTGCTTGTAAAGCAAACAAACAGAAAAAGAAAAGGAAAAACAACTTCAGATCAAGCATTCCAGTCCATCCCTGGGACTTCTTCATGTGAATACAGCCTGCGTGTGCGCATTAATGAGATTTTTTCAATCGATAAAGTAACTGATATCCTTAACTGAAGGTCAGGATCATCCTGCTTCTGGTAAATTCACCACATGGGGTTGGGAGTCTCCCATTATGGAATTCGTAATTAACCCTCCTCGCACGCAGATTGGCAATATCACAAAAACAACCTTTCTCAGGGTATTTTGGGAATTATATTCCCAGTGAGAGATGAGAAATGCAGACCTACATGGAACCGGAAAGGATATCAGGAGAAAACGATTTGTTGATTTTCGTGGGGCTGGAAAGGGAGAAAGAGGATACAAGTTCTTGTCCTGGTTTGGGCAAGACACTCCAGACGTTTGTTGTCTTCTCTGTCCTGGTTTTAGAGGATAAAGGGGGAAAAAGGACTCTTCTCTCATTTCCATATCAGAACATATTTTTCCAGGTGTAGTGTAGTGGGTCAAATGGTGGCCCCCCAAAAGATATGTCTATGCCCTAACCCCTGGAAGGTGTGAATGTGATCTTATTTAGAAAAAAGGTCTTTGGCAGATGTAATTAGGGTAAGGATCTCGAGGTATGATCATCCTGGATTATCTGGGTGGGCCCTAAATCCAAAGACAAGTGTCTTTATAAGTGACACACATAGGAGAGACACACAGGGAGAGGAGGAGAGGGCCATGTGAAGATGGAGGCAGAGAGAGAAGAGAAGGATGCAGCCACAGCCAAGAAACACCTGCAGCCCCCAGAAGATGGAAGAGGTAAGGAATGGATTCTCCATTAGAGACTCAGCAGGGAGCATGGCCTCACTGACACCTTGATTTTTGGATTTCTGGTCTCCAAAGCCATGAGAATAGATTTCTGTTGTTTTGAGTCACACATTTTGTGGTAATTTGTTATAGCAGCCACAAGAAACTGACACACACCGTAATAGGATTTGGGTCTTCTTTACATTTTAGCCTACACTCTCCACTCCTTCTTTTTCTCTGACTTTCGGTTCTGTTCGGGAGAAGGCTAAATGCTTTCTGATCTTTTAATTTGTACCTGTCCCTCAAAGCAGACTGATGCAAAAGTGAACAGCAAAATAACAAGAACTAATGACAGAATGAGAGAGCCGTCATCATTTTCAAATGCTAGCAGCCCGCTGAAAGACTCAGTTGACAATGGACTTGTGAGGGGGACACCTAAGAGTCAGTGACACTTGTTACACCACTTAGGAGTCATCCATTTCATCTTGCACATTGGAGGTCCCGTCCTTTTTGACAGAAGGAGATAAAAAGGGTGGAAGATCAGGGGTGGAGGAACGCCATGGTTGAATATTCTTCTGTGTTACTGTCCAAGGTTTCTAGAACAGGAAATAGAGATTAATAACTTTTCCTTTTGGTCAGGAAGATTCACCCTGAGCTAACATCCATTGCCAATCTTCCTTTCTTTTTTTTTTTGCTCAAGGAAGGTTAGCTCTGAGCCAACATCTGTGCCAGTTTTCCTCTATTTTGTAGGTAGGATGCTTCCACAGCATGGCCAATGAGTGGAGTAGGTCTGCTCCTGGGATCCGAACCTGCAAACCCGGGCCGCCAGAGCCGCTCTTTAGAAGACAGCTTGGTCTAGAACTGGGGAACTCAGGCCTCTGTCCCTGCTCAGCCACACAGCATCTCTAGACGTGACCTAGGGGTCTTGCTCAGTGGGAAGGAGGCTGGGAATGTAGCTAGTAATGTGCCAGGAAGAAGAGGAAAACACATACACTGGGGCTCACTAACAGTCTTATCAGTCATATTTCTCTTATTGCTCAAACCACAATGACTAAGCCACATCCTAGCCATGTGGGTAGACATTCCGTCTCAGACATAGGGAAAAGTTTTAAAAATCTGAAAGGAAGAGGTTCCTTAATAGCTACTGGCAAGCTGAGTTCATCCTGAGTGTTCTTTCTTTACGTGCAGAACTTTAAACACTCGGCCTTGGGGCCAGCCCTGAGAGATTAATAGCTTTATTTAAATAGGGAAGGACTAAAAATTATTCTGTAGTCATAAAATATTTAGAGATAGATGAGAAAGAAGTGCTTGTCTTTTGCAGAGGAGTCAATAGATAGTGTTAAGAGTTGCTACTCAAGAAATAGAAGCATAGGCTTATAGTTCCACGTTACCGTGGCAACTTCCAGGAGGACCGAAGATGGAAATCACTAGAAAATGGTCAGCTCTGGGAAGCGGCCCCAGGGATGTGGAAGGGTCATAGGAGAGATGCTGCTTTTGCAAATTCCCTTGTGTATCATTTAACAATTTATATATGCATGTATTATTTTAATTAAATGTTTTGAAATAAAATAATTCATGATAAAGCCCATTTTCGAGGCAGAAGTTCAGGGAGAGTGAAGGAGGACAGAGGTGGCAGTACAGTCACGGAGTCGGCCACTCTGCCTTCTCTCCCTGCTCTGGGTACAGGTGCCTGTCCCAAGAAAGAACAACTCGTAATGAGCTCAAGAGTTCATGGAAGGTTCCCAGGGTCATGGAGCCCCTGGTTGTACTTATGCCTGAGGGCCTGCATCTCATAAAGCCACCTTTGACAGCGCCTGGGTGCATCCGTGCCTGATCCGGGCTTGGACCACCAATCTGTAAAGATGGAGAATAACGGGGAATTGAAAGATTGATGAAAGCAGCACTGAAATCATCTGGGCTGCTTTTTATCCAGGAATAGCTATGCTGGTGATCTATAACTGCTCCTAATTTCACTCGAGAAGGTCCCACCAGCATCCATATCTGAGGCAAGCAGCATAGCATGTGGCCAGCATTCGTGGGCTTGCAAGATACCCAGAAAACTCTGGGTATTTTTGGTGTTGGGAAGGCTTTTAAGGTTCTTTAGAAAAAGAGTAGAAGCTAGAGGAGTCATTGCCATCCAGTTTTCTCTCCCTCTTTCCCACTTCCATTTAGAACTCATTTCAAAGATGGATTTGGGGAGGCAATTTTAATTCTTTGGGGGCTAGGCAGCTGTGCCTATCAAAGACAGAAATTAAGGAGCTTTTCACTAGGTACTGGAGAAACCTGGGCTCAGACATGCAAGGGCAATCTGTCATGCCACACTTTTGGGGATGGAAGTCCTATATTCTATATTCTTGACCATGTTGACGCCAGGCAGCAGCCATTTGCCATCTAGAGCAATAAAGAAGGGAGAAGGCAACTGTGACTGAGAAAGGGGTGGGTCATGCCCAGAGGAGAAATGTCATTGTAAGAAGTGTGACCTTTCTCCTCTTTCCTCCTTTCTTTTCTTTCTTTTTATTCTCCTCTTCATTCCTTCCTATCTCCTTCCCTTCTTTTCTTCTTTTGAGGACAGAGACCTAAGCAAGCTTAAATTCTAATGAAAAAGAAATTGGAGATACAAGCAAACATTTTCCAAAATTCTTACGACTGTCCAGATGGCTTTCTCATAGACCCAAGTAATTGCTGATCAAATGGCTCTGTCTGGATGGCCCTTGGGTACTTAAAGTTCAACATGCCTCAAATGGATTTTCCTCCTTCCTCCCAGTCTCTTCCTCCTTTTCGCCTTTTGAGTGGCACCCTCATCCTCTCTCCCAGTCACCCAAGTCAGATACCAGGGGGTCACCTTAGATTCCGCCTTCTCCCCGCTCCCCACCCACTGCCGTCCTACTCTCTCCTCAACGTCCCTCACACCATTCACTCTCTTTCAACCCCACTGTCACTTCCTAGTGGAGCTGCCCGTTTCTCCCCCCTGGATCCCCAAGATCAGCTCCTAAATGGTCACCTTACCTCTAGTCTCATATCCTTAAGACATCTTCCCTCAATTAAGCAACCTCCTCTTTCAAAGAAATTCTTTTCACTCTGAGTCCCAGCTGTAGGAACACTTTGCAGGCCTTCCAAACGTGACATGTGGCTTCCTTGCCTTTATCTTTGTCCATCATCCTCCTCAGTCTGGAATGCCCCTAACCCTATCGCTCAGACCCAACTCAAGGCGTCGTCTGACTCGCAGACAGACGCGACACCCGTCTCCTTTACCGCCCCAGTGTTCCAGCCTGGCACCTCCCATCGGATTCATACATCTCACTGCCTCTTCTACCCTAGAGAGGAAGCTCTTTCAAAGCAAGGAGAGCGTTGGATTAATCTCTGTGCCTCTAGCACCTGGCCCCATGGCAGGAACTCCATGACTGAATAAAGAAATGAATGAACGGCACTGAAGAAGACAGGGCTAAATGCAATTGTGTGGAACTGATCGCTCATCACACTTTTTGGGTGCAGTTCTCTACGCAGCCATAAAATCATATTTTCATCTGATCACTTGCCAGGCCACACTCCTCTCATTTACTCACAGGATACCGTCACAGACCTCATAAAACATACTGTGTTTCCCAAAGTATGCCACCAGGAAATGCCAGGCCTTTAAGATGTTTTGTGACAGAAGGATTGCAAGGTTTAAAAACAGTGTATTTCACCTTCCCCTCTTGGAAATAAAAAAAGCACCTTAAGGGCTCTGAGAAGATTTACTGGAAAAAAGTTTAATTTGGTTGCCAAGCCTTCCTAAACTTATTTGAACCTTTTTTTCCTTCAAGCCACACCTTGAAGTTTTGTTTTGTTTTGTTTCTGAGGAAGATTGGCCCTGAGCTAACATCTGTTGTCAATCTTCCTTTTTTTTTTTCCCTCCCCAAAGCCCCAGTACATAGTTGTATATCCTGGTTGTAGGTCTTTCTAGTTCTTCTGTGTGGAACACCACCACAGCATGGCCTGATGAGCAGTGTCTAGGTCTGCGCCCAGGATCCAAACCTGTGAACCCCGGGCCACTGAAGCAGAGAGCACAAACTTAACTACTCGGCCACGAGGCTGGCCTCTGCACCTTCAAGTTTTAAAATCTCTTCTAGCTGGCCTGGGATAGTCTTTCAATTTACTAACGCGGCGGGTTTACTCTGGTAACACGTCACGCTTGATTCCTATTTGATTGCTAAGCAGTGACTTTTGGTGCCATCTTCTGAAAACAAAATGTCATATGATAGTTTTTACAGTATCTGTTTTCCAAATAAGAAATGTATTTTGACTTGATGACGTGTTTTAGAAATTAATGATTTTTCCTCTATTGAGAAAAATTTATGCCTATCTAAAAGATTCCATTTATCTTACGAAGGTTACATTTTTTGGGGTAGAAAACTTTTTGTCCCACCTAACTGTTTGAGGTTAAATTAAATGAGATATATAAAAGTTATTATTTTGGGGGCTGGCCTGGTGGCATAGTGGTTAAGTTCACGTGCTTCACTTTGATGGCCTGGGGTTCGTGGGTTCAGATCCCAGGTGTGGCCCTATGCACTGCTCATCAAGCCATGCAGTGACCCACATACAAAAAAATAGAGGAAGACTAGCACAGATGTTAGCTTAGGGCCAATCTTCCTTACCAAAAAAAAAAAAAGTTATAATTTTGATTTATTAATTGAAATGTAAGAAGGTTAAGGTCAAGTCTTGCTTCCTGTGGGGCTTCACCTCAGGCTCCTTAAGGAAAGGGAAGTACTATTTTCCAACATGCTCTGAGAAGAGACAACATTATTTCCAACATGCTCTGGATGTGAGCTTCACATCTGAATAGTTCATATTCTCAAATTTGAGATTTCAGAGCTAGAAACTTAAGGTGTATCTATACATCTAACCTAGACCAAAATCCTCACTTCTTGTTTACAAGTTAAAAGGCCCTTCATCATTTAAATAATCCATCAGTCTAGTTGATTTCTACTTGTGAGCTTGTCTAGTGTTAAAGGATCTTTCCTTAATCTTGCAATCGTTTGGACTCTCCACAATATGAAGCAGAAAGGACAGAAGCGTGAGTAGGAAGCACGTCTCAGCTGTTCATTCATGCAGCGTCAGCAACCCCTGTTCATTAGCATCGCCTTTCTCGAAAGGATAATACGAACCTCACATCCTATTGCCAAGCTGGTATTTAAAAGCTCAATTTCACATTTTTCTTCAAGCCAAATTTCCTAAATATTGGGATTAATTAATACTATGAAGAAGCGGCTTGCCATCTGAAAAATCCTCCTTCGAATCATGATTTCCGGGGTATTTGCGTCATTTCACAAGTGAGTGAGGATTATGCTAATAGCCTCAAACATCATATCTGCCAAAAGTTGTTTGATGTTCTCTAATGGAGATTTCACGGTCGTAAAATATCCAAGTGGAAAGATCTTTATAAAAATGGATTTGCCTATCACCGTATCTGGCGTAGAAAACACACTCCATTGAACAAATGTCTGCCAACCACACAAACTGAGGATCTTTTAGATCGTGTCTATATAATATCTACAAGGTCAATAAGGCATAAATCCCCCGTTGCCCGCCAAGTTTCCTTTGTAAACTTGTTGTGTTGGCATCCCCAACTCATGACAGGCAGGTCAGAAGCGCATCAGAAAACGTCAGCGGAGCAATAATTAGCAACTGCGTCAGGCATCTGGGCCCATTTTGATAATGTGAGATCATGGCTTTCTCACTCTTGGAAGAACAGGAAAGAAATGGTTTCTGGAAAACACAGAGGACCTAATTTATTTTTCCCACTTGTGTATGGGGGAGGGTATTATTAGATCAAAGCATAAAAAAAATAGGAGAGGTTCAAGAAATATGAATATTCTAAACTGCTAATCAAATGAGTCATTGCGTTTCCCTTAAAATGATACAGAGAGCCGATGGATGGATTATTTGTAGCATATCTCATAAAGTGTCCGGCATTATGTTGGGAAATACAAGACAAATACAGAATGCAGTCTGGTTGTCAGTAAGAAGATTGAGAAGACAATAATAACCCGTACGACACAGTTAAAAAAAAGTCCCTCCTGATAAGTGATGTGTTATTGAGTGCAAAGTGGTGCGACATGGGCATAAAGATTTAAGAGTGAAGAGAAATCAGTTTAGGAAAGAGGGCTGGGGTGGGTGGGACTCAGTGTAACTTGAAGTGGAAAGAATTTCGAGAAAGAGTTAACATTGATTGAACCCTTGTTTCTGTGCAACACTATGCGAAGTGATCCACTTACAGTGTTTCATTTATTTCTCCCAATAATCCTGTGGGTTTAATACTGTGATTTATCCCCATTTTACTAACGAGGAAACTGAGGCTCAACGGGGGCAAGGGACACAGGTGGGATTCCGGAGCGACTTCCAGAAGTTGAAGTAGTTAAGTAGTGGCTTAACTGCTTCCAGAAGTGAGGCAACCACCTGGCGACAATAGCTGGCTATGTTGTCATAAAAAACACGGTGTAGATATGAATACCGATATAACTGTGTACATATGTATCAGATGTGGTGTAGGCAGAAGACAGGGATAAGAGAGAACATTTCAGATATGAGAGCAGGCCTAAGTTAAAAGTAGGAATTGGCAAGGGTTTGAGGGAGAGTTGATGAGGATACTTGAGTAACTGGAAAAGCGGGCTGAGCTTGAGAGGGGTTAGACAATAGGGGAACGGGTGACGGAAGAGCCCGTGGGCAGGAGAGCCTTGGCACATGACAAGAGAACTGGCTTCTCTGGACCTGAGATTCAAGTGTGTACTGGCTGGCCAAGTAGGTGACCACCATAATTTGTCTGTGCGCTTTGGGCTGTATTTGGGAGTCTGACACCTGCAGACCTGAGGGATAAACTGGAGATTTGAGGCTTGAAGGGAGGCCACCTCTGGTCCCCCCAATTCCCATTCAAGGAAAGAACAGAGGCCCGTAGTGAGTGGGAACTAGTGACGAGAATCTGCTCTTCCCGGGCACTCACAAGCCTCCCACGTGTACACGTTGCTGTTCTCATTCCACAGTTTCAAACGAGACGTCCCTCGGTTCATGCCTGTCCCTTCATCTGGTCCCTGTCCAGAGAAACCATGACCTGCTGTAGTTCTGGACCGCCGAGAATATCTTCAAGTAAGATTTTGACTCTATATTCTTTTCTCCGTGTGCTCTGACTTGAGAACTGAACCCGTGAACGAGATGCCATTCCACAGTACACAGGAGCCCCCACCCACCGTTGTCTCAGAGATTCCCGGAAGGTACAAGGAGAAGTGGAGAAAACTGTCAAAATGGCGTATGGGGTCCACATAAAGGACAGCCCCTGGGGCTTCCCAGAAATGCTTGAGTATGAGAACGCTGCGAGGGCTAGGACTTCCCGAGAGAGTGGAGGGCTCACTGTCAGCTGCAGAGATCCACACAGTCATCTTGAAGTGGCTGCCTTTGTGAGCACAAGCTGGTGATGTCCAGGAGAGCCAGGTTATCAATACAAACTGTTCTGCTGTGTCTTTAGATGTGTCTCAGGGTATGCACCCACAATCCTATACACCATGTGTGACTGTATTTATTAAGCAAAGACAGAAAGTCTTTTGCAGTAAGATCACGAATTAACATCAATATTAAAACAGTAAAAGAGTAGAAGAAGCACAAATACCTTTTTTAGGGGGGGATCACAGCCTTCCTAGAAGACTTTGGCTTGGAGAAATACGATCGATCACTCTATTAGTAAAAACTTTTTTTGCCCATCTAAAGATGAATGCTTATTTCAAAGCAGAAGAAATTCAAAGCTTGTGGCTTCAGTTTCCCTTGTCCTCTATGGTAAACCCAAGGTCATGCTCAAGACATGGAGCACACAGACAACCACCAAGTTACAAATGGGCAGGGCTCCCAGAGTACACTAGGAAACCGGGTCTCTGGAACACAGGAGCATTTCCCCATAGACACATTCCCCCAGAGAATCTCAGGCCAGCCTGTACCATTCTGTTTAGCCCCCTGAGTTCTGAAGCTGGTTCCAAGAGCCAGGGTGGCACTGTGAGGCTGAGAATGGAGGGCAGCCAGGGAGGTGGGGCTTGATTTGGAGCGCCGAACTGCCGTGCCCTTGAAAGGAAGAGCTCAGCGGCACGGTCATTTTTGGCACAAACTTTTCAGGCCTGGTTGTCATAGCAATATATCAGTACATTTTTTAAAATAACTTTTTATTTTGGAATGGTTTAAGACTCATAAAAAGTGGCAAAAATAGTCTAGAGAGTTTCTATGTACCCTCACCCAATTTTCCCAATAACCATAGCTTACATAATCATGGTATATCATCAAAACCAGGAAACTGATGTTGACATGACACTCTTACCTCAGGAAGAGCACTTACTCAGATTGGACCAGTGATCTTTTTTTTTCTTTTTTTGGTGAGGAAGATTGGCCCTGAGCAACAACTATTGCCAATCTTCCTCTTTTTGCTTGAGGAAGATATGCCCTAAGCTAATATCTGCATGAATCTTCCTCTGTTTTGTATGTGGGATGCCACCACAGCATGGCTGATGAGCAGTGTGTGGGTCCATGCCTGGGATTTGAACCCACAAACCCTGGGCCACCGCAGTGGAACATTCGAACTTAACCACTATGTCACTAGGCTGGCCCCAGTGATCCTTTCATTTCCTAAACAAATATAATGTTTTGGAGTG